>NW_022170249.1:868243-948208 GCF_008802855.1 Photinus pyralis
TTGTGAGGGAAAATCCCTTTATTCATCCTAATGAGGAAGGCTGGGAGTTACTAAAACGTAACGTGGAAATTACTACTGGGAAATGTTTTACCATTCGTACACTTAAGCAGCATTTGTTACTGCTCATAGAGATATGGTTGAAGAAAGATAAAATTGATACTGTAAGGTGCGTACAAGATAGAAGGAAAATGTAATAGGATGTACTTTCCTTACATAATCTGTGTTACTAATTTTAATCTGTTCACAGATCCGGAATCGAGGGCACATCTTCTGAAAAAGACACACTTTTGTGCCGCGAACACCAATTTTTTGGTGTTCAGAAAAAAAAAGAAGTTCTCGAGAATCCCAACTGCTAGAGTTGGGAAAAAAAGCACGACTAACTTATGCCGCTACGTATGCTGAGGAAAATAAAGAAAATGAGGCATGTGGTGTAGAAGAATCTTTAATTGTAAACACAGAAGAGGTTGTGGAATCGGAATGTGTTTTTATTGACCATGATTATGGTATGTACTCATAATCTTACTTCTTTCTTTACATCATTATTAAATTTGTAATTTTAGATACTATTACGAGTGGTTTGACTGGAGCAACTGTAACCAAGCAAAAATTGCTTGAACCTACACCAGGCCCATCAGGACGACAGGGTAATCATATTAAGAAACTTATAATAATTGGTCTCGTTGTTTTTTGCTAACATTATATTGAATAAGATTCTTAACTATATTTGAAAAAGTTTGTAATTGCCTTGATATGTTTACTATTAATTCTTATTTTAGACCAGTCTTCAAATGATATGGGCACATATGAATATACCGAAAATCCACTCCAAGAAAGCACTGTTGATAAAAGGAATGTTAAAACGCCCAAGGGTGTATTATGTATGTATACATGTCATCACATAATCTATCTTGTTAAACCCAATATAATCAAAAGTTGGATGTACATTTGTATTATTGATAAAACAATATTTTGTTTTGGAAATGCAACACCATTGTTTCAAGCATTACTAAATACCTACATAGGAAAACCGCCTCTTTGTGCAAAATTTGTAAATTGCCCAGCTTTTCTTGTTTTTCCTTTTTGATATATAACAAAGTATTGCGCAGAGATGTATAGGTCTGAGTATTAATTACATTATATTTTTCAGTGCCGCCACGACAAAGAAAAAGAGATCCATTACGCAAGCATGCGTTAACATACCTCAATGAAAAATCAGAAAGGGAAACAAGTATTAAACGTAGAGAGTTGGCGCTGGAAGAAAGAAAAATTGAGCTACAAGAACGTAGGTTGAATTTGGAGGAAGCAAAATTCGAACTAGATAAACAAAAAGTGGCAGTAGAGTTAGAGGAGCGAAGGGAACATCTTGATCTTCAGCGAAAGCATCTAGAAATTTATTTAAAGGACAAGGAGGCAACAATGAATATAATTCATGTACAACAAAAACTCTTAGATACATTAACAAAGCAGTGTAATCAATAATCATGTAATAAAATAAGTAGTAAATATAGTAATAACATTAGGACCTTATGTGATATGATAATAAAATTTAATAAAAAGTATGATTTAAAAAATGTGCTTAATCACCAAAGTATTGTTCCAAAATTGGAGGAGCAACATTAAAATAACTAGAAACCTGATGGCCATAAAGACATGTGTGAGCATTTGTGAGTAATACTGCTACTTTACAAAATAACTCTAAATCTTGCAGCAACAGTTTTTGATTTTTTTTAAAATCTATGAAAGCCCATTGTGAAATAATTTTAGAAAATCCCCATTCAACAGCTATTCTCAATGTTTTCATAATTTTTTTTATGTTACAAACTTGAGTTTATGTCTATATAAAATCAACTTGGATACATTAACAATTATACAAGTAAATAAAATAAAATTACTTTTACTATTGTGTTGTGGTATGAACAATATTTTTTACCTGAATATTGCCGCATCATGTCGTCGACCAGGAAAGGCGCCAATAAAACTGGCAATAATACCATCAGGACAAATAACACTTTGGTATTTTAGGCAGTGGTGTTTCTTATGTCCCGAGTAATATTCTTCCTGATCAATCAAGGGACGACATATTCCACGAGTTGTGCCATCTATGAACCCCCAACAATTGTGAATTGCACCTCCTTTATTATAAATTGCCTAAAAGAATACTGTTAAATTGTGTTATCTGTGGTTTAATGCATGAATGTAACTACAAATTATCACTAAGTTAACAATCATAATAAAAATCTAATATAATTATTTGTACACTACCTCATAAACCAAAGTGAATAAAATAATAATGTATTATATACACTTACATCTGCATAAACTGCCATTCTCTCTCGGTTTAACCATTCGAGATTGTTTAGTTGATCTAAAAGATTGCCTCTCTCTCTTAATATTATACTAATTGTGGTATTAATAATTTGAGAAAGTGATTGGGAAGACATATTAAAAAATGCCTTGAGATCAGCTAATCGACATGGATATGCCATCCGTTTCAGAAGAATAAGCAGTGCTGTAAATCCTACAAAAATGTTAAAATTAGCCTAAATAAGTTGTGGCATTACATGTATAATAAAGCCCATCAATTACAACTTGTGGTTTATTTGTACTTACCATCGACTCTGTTCCTAGTGTCTGTCACAATCACATTAGGGATATGAAGAACATGAAATAATCTTGGAAGATCTGCTCTTGAAAACCGAAAGTTTAGCAACACCTCTTCCTCAGTTAAGGTATTAAAATCGAAAGGGGGCCCTTGGTTGACTTCTTCGCGATTAACGAAAATATTATCCATAATGACATACTCATAATCATCATCTGCAGCGTCACCCAGAATAAGAGCTTCCAAAACTTCTTCCATTGCATCCACAGAAAATAAATAAATACTCAATCATAAAAAATTTAAATAATTTGAGGTTAGAAATAAATAAATACGTTGAGTGTTAACTGCTTGTAAACTGTCACATGCAATAACTCAATTTGTGCTGTCAAAAATAAGGTAGTTCCTTATTATAGTAAGGCAGTATTTAATTAAGGTTTGACGTTATTTATAGTATGTGTGCAATAACTCCCTAATAATGGTAAGTTTATTTAATACTAATTAATTTATTGTGGCGTTTGTTGGAATTAATTGTAATTGTTAGCAAAATTATAACAAATACTTAGGTACCTAGTTGAACGTAAAATTTTGATTTGTCATACTTTTACTATTGCTTAATTGCTATATTAAAAGACTTCAACATCGCTTTTACAATAGGTATTGAACGCATTTTAATTTTTGTGTTTTCCTCCAAATATGCCGCCCTTACAATTCAACGAATTCAAAAATATCTTTTTGGTATTAATTTTTTTTGCCATACCAAAAAGTCTTTAATTTGGAAACGTATTTTTCATTATTAATTATCTGGTTTCTCGTCTCGTTTAATAAAGATTCTCTTGTAGAATGAAAATTCTTCTTCAGCACCTTCTGAGCAATACTTCGTACGTTTTAAATATAAAAATCGAATGGAATGGGTCACTTTAACCGATATACAGCACGACACCCTAAAATTAATAGGTTGGTATATCAATACATTCAATATGTATTTTTATGCGTGCTAAAATTTTTAACTCAGATAACAGTTGTATCAATAATTGTAACATCTATAGCAGAACTGGTTAAATAAACTAGAGCACCACCCACAACTCGAAATGGTAAACATATGTTTGGTATGTAATGTCCAGTATTTAATACTCTTGATGTCAATTCCCTGTATTGTATTTTGATGTCTCAAAAGATGTTGCTAGTCAATAGTTTCTAATATACATATATTTTTTAGCGTGTAATACCTTTCCGGAAGTAATTGGGAAAGAGTTTGATCTTACAGACGTTGATGGAGCGGTGATAGGGAATAATTTTATGGCCACCTATTTAAGCATATCTCCAATTGGTGTCATAATTAAGATCAGAGTTGGACTGGGTCAACCATAGAGTGACCCAGTGACCCAGTTAGTTTACTGACCCGGTGAACAAGCTTGACCCGGTGACCCAGTTTGACCCGGTGACCCAGCTTGACCCAGTGACCCATCTTGACCCAGCTTTACTCAGTGACCCGTCTTGATCCGGTGGCCCAGTAAATAAATTATTGTTAGGTATCGTCCAAAACAATTTCAAGTAACTTTTAATTTAAAAAAAAACTTCCTCAATAATATTCGGCAACAAGCACGTAGCCCAATTTCATTCAAGAGAACTAATACCTAAAAAAATCAAATGCATTTGTTTATAGTTTGCAGTCAAGTAGTCAATGAAAGTATTTAGAGAAAAGATTTATTTGGATTAAGCTAACTAGTAGAAAAAAATTAAATGTGAATGAACACCTGTAAGCAAACTGGTAAGCCCCGAAGCAAAGAAATAACATCATTCTAATACAATTCGGGACATGGAAAGTTTTTTACGGCAGTATTAAAGCAAACATCACAGAAATAGCAGTTGTCAAGCAATCGAGTATTATTTTCAACAAACCAGCATTTCATTTATTGCATAATCTGTACACTTGAACCGAGGGCACTGATTTAACTGCGTTATTCGATCAAACTAGGTGACTGGGTCGAATTGGATCCCCGGGTGAAATTGGGTCAAACTGGGTCACTGGGTCAAACTGAAAAGAGTATGACGTGACCCAGCGACCCAGTTTAATTTAGTGACCCAGTTGACCCAGTCCAACTCTGATTAAGATACAGACAATAGAACCAACTGCAGGTATAAAACATATTAGTAGTTAATACAGGTAACTTCACCAAGTCCATTTTTAAATTTTTAGATTACGTTCTCGGCCTTCCTCTTGATACGGACAATATCTGTATTGAAAAATCTGATACATGTAGCAGCAGTAGCAGCCACACATTTTCAGTTGAGCCTGGATCATCGGCTTCGAGCAGATCAACCCTTTCATCTATAAATAGCTTTGACGACGACGACGACGTTGGGACACCTCGCACAAAAAGAGCAAAAACAGCAGCAATTCCGTACCATCGAGTTGCTCTTGAGGTAAATGCATATCAAAAAATCTTTACCAAGATAGTATGTTCATTACTTACAAACGAAATAATCTAGATTACCCTATATTTTCTCGAATTATTACAATTTGCATCAAAAATAATGTTTGCTATTTCGTATGCAATGAATGGTTGACTATTGAACTAAACGAAATGTACAATGCATACGTAATAACTGAATCAACTAGTAACACTGATGACACAATTAATATTGTAGAATTAAATAAACTTACCCATGTAATCTCATATGAACTACACAACCCATATGACTCAAATCTCTGCCTAATTGTACCAAAATATTGTATTATATAAAAACATTTCAAAATTTTGTATTTGCATTATCATTATAAACATATGAATTAAAATTTTGTATTGGTATTGTCGATCTGTCTACATAATAAGCATACATTTTTGCCCTTAGCCCTATACAAACTCGAACATTATTTTGCCATTGACCTCGTCTTTCATCAAACCGGGGCTTTTGTGTTAACCAGAGGTATGCCAAAAGCGTTATTAGGACTATAAGCCGAAGTATCAAATCGAGCAACGTTATCTCTTATCGACTGATAAATGTCGGAAACTGCAAATGAGTATATTAAGGACGTCCTTATTGTTTAGCGTCCGAACCACATGTGCGCGTAAAGCTAGCTCTACGATTATTGGTTTGATTCACCGAAACCCCTGTGTAAGTAGATTAGCGTATGGTGTCATCCATTTTGTAAACTTGTATTGAAATTTTGATATTTAACGGGGTGGAGATTAACGTAACTGGGGATTTTTAGGGGAAGGTTGTTGAACTTATTAGGGTAAATGTGTATAAGAGTACGCACTTAGTAACTAAAGTAGTATAATTCTTAATTCTTTCAATGTCTATACCAGTTTTTTTAACCACTTAATACATATTAAGTAAGGACGGTATTATGTGTTTTGAGCTGTACTTTTGCTAAAATTGCGAATACTTAGTTTTTTTTTTAAACTCTACAAATGCGTACTCTGATACACACATATGTGTAAGAGTACGCATCACAGCGCTTAAGAGTACGCGACCTATAAACGTGATATTTTGCTTATTTGAAAGTTTAAAACGAGTAGGTATTGAAACCATGTAGATGCAACACTAAGTTTTTATTAATAATTAAATTAGCCCTAGTCAATAGATAGGGTAAACGACACAGTCGTTGGCACTTATACAGTTATTGGCACTATCTACATAAATTCGTATAAAATAAGAATACCCATAAGGAAAAAATTAATATTTATTTTCCTACATGTAGTGACATCTGTCGGGCGTAGCCGGTATAATTACCATCAGTCCATTGTCAGTATTACAGTATAAAATGGTGGTCCGTTATTAACCTTGTTCAACCAATTAATTAATAAAATCAAAGTATAATAAAAACCTATAATGTTATTATTTTCTATGGGCTATCGATTTCGCCTTATAGGGCTTCATCAGGCCGTAGCTGAAATACATATATATGGTGAACGCGTGAATTTTTTAACAATTTATCTTACCGTCTGCTGAATTACATTTTTTAACAAGATGGAAATGTATGATGTAAATGTCCATATTTTTATATAAAATTGAATGATGTATGTGTCTGTGTGAGCGCAGAAATTGAATTAAAGGATAGTAAATCATATAACAGAAATAAATTAATTACTTACATGTATTAAGTGCAGTGTGTGTGTATCAGTATGTGAGGTTATGTATGAGGCAGTGGCGTGTTATGTGAATGGGCAACGTATTTATACAGATGATTATCATTGAATTCAGTTATGTCATTTATTAATTTGAAATTAGGATCTTGTAACGCTTTGTGAATTTCATAGTGTTCTAGTATTGTTAATTTCTTGTAATTGTTGGTTTTGTGTAGAATTTTTGTATTGTCTATTGATATTGTGTGTTTTGTGTTATTTATGTGGGTACCTATGGCTGAATGTGGTTTGTTTTTGTTGTGTTCGGTGAATCTTGTTAGAAATTTTCTTGTGGTTTGTCCTATATATATGCAGTTGCAATCGTTACATGTGATTTTGTATATTCCTGATTGTAAATAATGTGGTTCCTTTGGTTTGTAGTTGGTTAGAATCTTTTGTAATGTAGGGTGTGTGGTGTTAGTGAGGGTGATGTTGTAGGGGTTTAGTGCTTTTTGTAGGTGTGTATGTATGTGTTTGTAGTATGGGATGGTTATGTATTTATTGCTGTATTTATGATGTGGATATATGTTTTTGAGCAAATGTTTGTATTTGATTCTTTTAAAAATGTTATTAATGAGGGTAGGTTTGTAGTTGTTATTTTGAGCTATTTGAAGGATCGTGTTGTATTCGTTATGAAAATCTAATGGGTTTAGGGGGGTGTTTAGTAGTCTATTAAAGAGGAAGTTGAAGGCGGCCATTTTTATGTTAGGTGAGTGATAGGAGTTGTAGGGTATTATAACATCAGTGGTAGTTGGTTTCCTGTATATATTGTATGATATGTGGTTGTTATTGTTATATAGAGTGATGTCTAGAAAGTTAAGTGTGTTATTTGATTCTGTTTCTAATGTAAATTTTATGTCTGAAATATTGTTAATAGTTGTGTGGAAGTGATGAAGTTGTTCTATTGTCCCACTCCAAATGACAAATATGTCGTCTACATATCTTAACCAGGTGGTAACATGTTTGAAATTTGGTAGATTTTTAATTCGAAGTTCAAGGTGATCAATAAAGATGTTTGCTAATAGTCCACTTATGGGATTTCCCATAGGTAGACCGTCTTCCATTTTGTAAGTTTTATTGTTAAACATGAAGAAATTTAAGTTTGTGACATGTTGAAATAATTTTAGTAGAATATTGATGTCGATTGGATCGAGGTTGTAGTTTTTTCTGAAATCATCGTTATCATATAACAAATCTGAGAGTATCTGTAGTGTTTCTGTTTTAGGAATATTAGTGTACAAGTTTACAATGTCGAAAGATATCATTGTGAATGTTTTGTGTTGGAGTTGTAGTTTGTTAATTTCTTGAATGAGTTGATTGGAGTTTTTTATGGATTGTGTGGATTTGTATTTAAATTTATGTATCATGATGTTGTTTAGTAGTTTAGCTAAGTTGTGTATGGGTGAGTTTGTTGATGCTGTAATTGGGCGGATTGGTTTATCTTGTTTGTGTAATTTAATTAAACTGTAAAGGATCGGAATTTTTGGGTTTCTGTTTTTTATTGTGTATGGTGTGTTTGTGAATTTATGTAATGTGTGTTGTGATTCAAGTAATATTTTGTTTGTGATTTCTATATATTTATTGATTGGATTGTGTTTTATTGTGTTGATGTTATTATCTGAAAAGAATTGTTCCGTTTTTGATATGTAGTCTTTGGTTTCGATAATTACCAAACCTGCGTTTTTGTCAGCGCATGTAACTGTGAGGTTGTGGGTTTTGATTTTTTGTTGTAAAGTTTTTATAGTGTGTGTAATGTTTTTATAGGTAGTGTTAGGAGTGTATTGTGATTTACTAACCTTTTTGTTCAGGATTTTAATGACGTTTTCTTTGGCGTGGTTGTATGCTGGAAGATGTTTTAGTGGAGCTTCAATATCTATGGAAATGAGATGAGGTGAGTAACAATTAGGATGTGGTGCGAATTTGTGGCCTAGATTTAAGATTTGTTCTTCTTTTTTGTTAAATGTGATGTTTGATAAATTTGTAAATCGTGGTGCGAATTGATGTACTTTTGTTTTCTTCTGTTGAGGGATACTGTCGGTGTCTTGCGGATTGATGCTGTCGGTATCTTGTAGAAGGAAGATGTCGAAGTCTTACAGCGGGTAGCTGTCGGTGTTTTGTGGCTGGGCGTTGTCGGTGTCTTGTGTTGAGGATCGATGGTTGGAGGAAGGAGATTTTGAATCTATGTTGATATGAGTAGTTCTGGGTGAAGTTGGGGGTGTTTGTTGATATCTTGGTTTTTCTTGAGGGTGTTTTTTGTGTTTTTGTGGTGCCTTGTTTTTGTTGTTGATTAGATGGTCTAGTTTTTTCCATCGTTTATGGTCTAATTCTTGGTTATTGGATTTGATTTCTTCTTGTAAATCGTTGTATATTGTTTCGTATTCCATGTAGTGTAAATGTTGTAAAAGATGGTGGTGGAGAAACTTGATTTTTGTGTGGGTGATGGTTCTGGTCTTATGTTGATTGTTTATTTCTTGCTTCAGTAGGGTTTTATAGATTTGATGTTCTTCCGTTGGATTGTATCGTTTTCTAGGCAATTTGATTCGTAGAAATTTGGGAATGATATCGTTCATTTTTGCAGCGTAAAGAAATTTGAGGTGTTCGTCGTTTTTGTGTTTTTTGTTAAGTATTGAGCATTTGGACTGGGACAATAGAACAACTTCATCACTTCCACACTATTAACAATATTTCAGACATAAAATTTACATTAGAAACAGAATCAAATAACACACTTAACTTTCTAGACATCACTCTATATAACAATAACAACCACATATCATACAATATATACAGGAAACCAACTACCACTGATGTTATAATACCCTACAACTCCTATCACTCACCTAACATAAAAATGGCCGCCTTCAACTTCCTCTTTAATAGACTACTAAACACCCCCCTAAACCCATTAGATTTTCATAACGAATACAACACGATCCTTCAAATAGCTCAAAATAACAACTACAAACCTACCCTCATTAATAACATTTTTAAAAGAATCAAATACAAACATTTGCTCAAAAACATATATCCACATCATAAATACAGCAATAAATACATAACCATCCCATACTACAAACACATACATACACACCTACAAAAAGCACTAAACCCCTACAACATCACCCTCACTAACACCACACACCCTACATTACAAAAGATTCTAACCAACTACAAACCAAAGGAACCACATTATTTACAATCAGGAATATACAAAATCACATGTAACGATTGCAACTGCATATATATAGGACAAACCACAAGAAAATTTCTAACAAGATTCACCGAACACAACAAAAACAAACCACATTCAGCCATAGGTACCCACATAAATAACACAAAACACACAATATCAATAGACAATACAAAAATTCTACACAAAACCAACAATTACAAGAAATTAACAATACTAGAACACTATGAAATTCACAAAGCGTTACAAGATCCTAATTTCAAATTAATAAATGACATAACTGAATTCAATGATAATCATCTGTATAAATACGTTGCCCATTCACATAACACGCCACTGCCTCATACATAACCTCACATACTGATACACACACACTGCACTTAATACATGTAAGTAATTAATTTATTTCTGTTATATGATTTACTATCCTTTAATTCAATTTCAGCGCTCACATAGACACATACATCATTCAATTTTATATAAAAATATGGACATTTACATCATACATTTCCATCTTGTTAAAAAATGTAATTCAGTAGACGGTAAGATAAATTGTTAAAAAATTTACGCGTTCACCATATATATGTATTTCAGCTACGGCCTGATGAAGCCCTATAAGGCGAAATCGATAGCCCATAGAAAACAATAACAGTATAGGTTTTTATTATACTTTGATTTTATTAATTAACACGACAAAGCCTATCATGGAGTTCTATATAAATCACATTGTTCAACCAAGTTGAATCAATGGTAAAGTTCTTAAGAAATTGGTTACAGTGTACCTCATTTACAACCAAGTTTGACTAGGCAACACCTGAAATAAAAGGTGGTTATTAGTCACTTTGAAATGATTAGATATTTATTTTTGAAATTTTTAAGGTTATCTAGCGCATTTTGTATGTTTTGATGTAATTAAACTAGTGCCAATCACAAAATATAATATAATTACAGTTATTGGCAGGGTGTGCCAATGACTGTGGTCTTGACAAAATTCAAAATAATTTTTTTTTTTAAGGAAATTACCTATTTTCGTCAGATATATTATTCTTTAGGCTGAAAAACTGATATAGGCAGTTGTTGGCATCAGTGACAATGAATAAGTTATAGGGGTGCCATTAACTATCCTCTATTTTTCATTTAGGTATTCAGGCACCAGGTTACGAAATAAACATGCCTAAAGTTAGAGAGGGTGCGACATAAGCGAAAAAATACAATGAGGAGACAATTCTAAAAGCTTTAGAGGATATCACCAATAATGGTTTATCCAAAAAAGCAGCATCGAAGAAATATTTAATACCACGTTCAACTTTACAATTTCGCCTGGGTCAGAAATTTACAAAGTGTACTTTAGGACCAAGACCGATTCTTTCTCAAAAAGAAGAGCAAGTACTAGTTGATTGGATTGTTGAGTCATAGAAAAGGGTTTCCAAAGAGAAAGGAGGATTTGCAAATTAGCGTGAAGACATTTTTGGATGAAAATCCCAGAGATAACCCTTTCAAAAATAATCTCCCTGGAAGTGGATGGTATAGAGCATTTATGAAAAAGACATGCGTCATTGTGTGAAAGAGTACCCGAAGCAGTAACATCAGCCAGCGCGAGGGTTAGTGAAACAGATATTCGAAAATGGTTTCTTCATATTGAAAAATATTTAAAAGATAAAAATTATTCTGATATTCTCCAAGATCCCGACCGAGTTTTCAATTCTGACGAAACATGCTTTATGTTATGTCCCAAGAATAAAACGGTAGAAATGTTTACGAGGTCGACAATGCCCCAGCGAAGTCTAATCTGACAGTCTTGTTTTATTTATCCATATAAAAGGTTACCAACGGCAATTGCCAGTTCAGTTCCAGATGAATGGGGAAATAGGCACCAGCCCAAATGGTTGGATGAAAACAGAGCTTTTTTTAATATATAGCAAATGTTTTTCACCCTTACATGGTTAAAAAAATACAAAATTTCCCGTCATTCTATTTGTAGATGGCCACAGCACCCACACTTCCTACCAACTAAGTGAACTTCGTTCGCAACTGAAAATAATCCTAATTTGCCTGTATGGAAACTCCGCCAGGATACTACAACCAGCTGATGTGTCAGCATTCAAACCACTCAAATCTTATTGGAAAAAAGGTGTGTTGGAATGGAGGAGAGAACATAACTCCGAGGCACTGACACAAGACAAATTTGCACTTGTTTTAAAAAAAAGTTGTTGATACTTATTTACGCCCCGAAGTCCCTGGAATGTTGATGCGATAGACTACACTAAATGCCTTGGAAAAACAAGAAATGCCCAGGATCAACAATCATCTTTAAACGCAGACCTTCAGTATTACCATTGTATTTATAAACGAATAGTATGGCAACGTCAATGCTAAGTTTGGCGAACGTTTTATGGATGCAAAGCATCAGTACTTTTGGATGCAACCGTCAGAGGCGTAATAGCCATAGCAAGGAAACAAACCTCATCAGTTGCTGTTAGTAGATGAATGGTTTTAGAGATTTCTTTACGTTCATCTTAATAAGTGGTTTATACAACCGCTGTTTGTCTGTTTCAGTAGGTAACTACATTGGGTGCGTTCACCAGAACCAACTGTTTGCAAACCGTTTGCGCTTTTTATATAAGCATATTTACTGAACGCATTGCTAATTGTCAAACTGTTTGCAAGCGGTCGCCATTTTTTTAATCATAATTCAAACTCGCTGAAAATCACAAACATGTTGATCGGGCATGCGCATTTGTCATAAGCGCGCAATTTGCCTGGAAACCACACGTCAAATTTAATTTGAGTGAATTTTGAGAAAACCGTTTTGTATTCTTTTTGTACATTTCAATAAAAATATGGCAACCTTTCTACAGTTTAAATACATCCTGCTATACGAGATGAATTGAATTGTCCTATAGAAAATCAAGGTGGGAGTATTAAATGCGTATTCACTGGATCCTTGAGTAAATGGTTATAGTTGGTTATAGGTTATAGTGTTACAAGGCAGAGTTTGATGGCCAGCAATCTACTAGGAGACGAGCAAATCGTTCGTGCCGTTTTGGAGCCTTCATAAACCGCATATGAAGGGGTCAGTACAAGTCCAAATGAAATCGAGAGCACTCAGCCAGTATCAGTTATAGGTTATAGAGATACTTGTGTTAATCATTAGTATACGAATAATGTATCCTAATTAGATTCGAAGAGAAGTTTGGTGTGGAACGATTTCACTACAAAGTTATTACTCGCCGAGTATTTCAAATTTGACATTCGAGATCCAAAAAGGAAAAAAAATATTTGGTCAGAAATAGACGTGTTTCAAGAAAAAGGGCATGATGTGTTACATGAAGACTTGGATCGGAAATTTCGGGATAATTATGAAACCCTTGTCCACAATAAAAAGAAAACTGGTCGTGGGAGGCTGAAGTAATACTGTTAAAATATCTTCTTTTTCGTCTGGCAACTTTGTCGTGGGCAGTGTACGTTCGCAGTTTCTTGCGTTTTTACGGATTAACAGCACCATTTATTGATAGGAAAAAGCTCTATCAAATGACACAAAAAGTAAAAATGACTTCCATAAGAAAAAACAAAGCTGATGATGGTTAACCGGAGACGAAACGTCAGACTAAAAATTTAAAACTAGCATCTTGTATATGGAAAAAAGTGGTCACAATTATGTGCCGTTTATTTTGAAATATCTTTTTAAATAACTTAGGTAACAAATAAAAACGATTTTGTAAAATGTCATTTTTTTTCTGGATATCTCCGAAAGTAGTCGGAATTTTTTCAGTTTCAAAACGACATTTTGTTAAGTATCAAACTACTCAACTTTGCCAACCTCTATTTCTTACAGTTCCCGAGATCCCCATGGTGGCCCTCGAATTTGAATCAGCCTGTATACATGGAATGCTCCCTTCTTCATTCATAATTAAATTATTCGATTTATCTCTTACAACTTTAAAGCGCATTGTGCAATGTGCAATTATACAATTTTTGGTCGTGATGTATAGGTACTAGTAATTTACTCCAATTTCGCGCATAAACCTATATGCCGATGGTTTAAACAAATATGCATGCCTTACAAACATGTTTGTGATTTTCAGCGAGTTTAAATTGCGATTCAAAAAATGGCGTCCGCTTGCAAACAGTTTAACAACTAGCAACGCGTTCAGTAAACGTACTTATGTAAAAAGCGCAAACGGTTTGCAAACAGTTGGTTCTGGCAAACGCACCCTATCGTTCACCAGCGCCTAAACAGTTTGTGTTTGCAAACGTAATCAAAGCGCAAACACGTTTGGTTCTGGTGAACGCACCCAATGTATTGTGTATTCAAAACGTTATCATTTGACGTTGGATATCACACTGCATGGTAATCAATTTACCATATTATGTACAAGTACACTATGAACAGCAGTAATGATTTAATGAAGTATCTCTGAAAAAATTCATATAATTTCTAATATTCAAGTAAGCAATGCAATAGTACGTGTAAAACGAAACCTTTTTAAGTCAAACTCTGATGAGAAAAAAGACGATTTTAAAAATTGTTCCCAAATACCTGGAAATCAGATATATACTGGATTGTGCTATGTTTGTGTTAATAAAATATCCACAATTTCGAGTGGCTATAAATGTTCAAGTTGCCGTCGAACTTACCATATGAACTGTATCCAGAAAAAAAATCTTCAATATTGCAACCGACGAATCATTTCAGTGTAGTACCTGTAAAAAAAAATGTGATTTATCAGTAATAAAAAACTATTTACCTTTTAAGGCGAATTTTTGCTATCCTGTAGATACCTACTTCATTTATGTACCAGTGCTGCGAAATTAATAGTTCGCATAGCCGTGCCAATCACTAGATACCTTAAAGTGACAATATCTATATTTTGAGTGCCAATGTCTATCTTTTTTGCTATTTTGCAGTATTACCCCAATTTATTGCTACTGTTATTAATTTATCATTAATTTTGAACAAGTTTTGCGAACCGCCGTATGTCCAAAGGCCACTTAACAGTTTTTGATACTGTCAGAAGGCTAATATATATTCTGTTCATATTTAAATGGTACTATGTAGCTTAAAGTGCCAATATAACTGTATCTCTTTACCCTATGCATATATTTGAAAACTAAATTTCATTTTCTTAAACAAAAGGTAAACTTCGTGAAATAATAAAAAGAAAATTATGAGTCTCCGCAGTTAAAACAAATAAACTCTCCCATTACGTAATCCGTGCAGAATTCATGCCATCAAGTGGAAACACATGATCCAGTCTTCGTGAGATTTTGAATAAAAATCTCCACATCCGGGACAGCGGACATCCTTAACAGTCTATTTGTTCTTTTTTGACTTTGTTTGAGATCTGTTAGAACCTGGCAATTTTCGTTTGACAATTTGCACTTTCTGTTCTTGTTTATTTTTTTTACCTTCGGCAAGTGCTTGCAGCTCATTTTTAAAGGGGGTACTGGACAATATTTCGGATTTTTGGGATCTATTTTTGCGTCGATTGGGATTTTCTTTTATTTTGGGCAATGGTATGATGTCTGAAATTTCTATGGACGGATTCGATCTAGTTTCTGCAAAGTACGCTGTCTTCGCATTCTATATGGAGGCTGTGAATGTCTGCTTCAGGCGGTGGTGTGACCTGGGACCTTGATTGTTGGTAGGTACCATAAACCAACCCATTCTGCAAAACATACGTTAGTAGTAAGTGGGTACGTTCAGTGCATTTACGAATGACAAAAAACGAATGCCCAGCGCATGCCGTGAGAATAAGAAAAAAACGTACCCTTACTACTATAATAACTAAAAATTCATGGGTACGTTCATCGCTTTCCGAACAACCAAAAAAAAAAGTCCTTTCCATACCGATACAAGTTTCAATATAACTTAAATAATTTTTTATAAATAAATGGTAATAGATTTTGCTTCCTTGAATGCTAAAGCACATTGCAAGCCATTTATAAATATCAAAGATTTAAAAGTTGATCAAAAATATAAAATTACAGATATCAACACATTAAATTACGGAAATAGAATAGTAGTAGAAACTGACGATTTTAAATGTGTCTTACCGCCAAGATTCTACAATCAATTCATGAAAAATAATCTTCTTCATGATTGCAAAGATTGTTTAGCCAATAATGATATCTTCATAACAAGTACAGGAACTAATTTAAAATTTACTTAAAGATTATATCGAAGGTGTGTGATGGTAATAAAAACCATTTTCAAAATTCACTTTGTAATGAAAAATTACAAAGTAAACCAAAGGTTTTTATCAAATTTAACGGATTTTCCCCAGTGTCCCAAATTTTTTAAGTTGATAACCTCACTTATAGCCAGAAGTACAAGATGCACTAAAGATTTTTTAGTGTTCTTAGTGGTAAAAAGGTAACACAACACCTACTAATGGCTTAGACAGTGCCTGCATATCCATTTAATTTCATTTTCTTAACGTATTTCTCTCTGGGCAAATACGTTAAGTTTTTTATAAATTCCCCTTCTTTAATAAAAATTTCATCTTCTTTTAATATTCCTGCTTTGAATTCTAATAAAAGTTGTTTATAGAATTTGTATCCCATTTTAAAAACTTCCTTTTTCTCACCAATATTTGTAGATTTTTCAATAATTTCTACAATAATTGCACCTAATGAAAGAGATGCTAATGGTAAAAAAGCAAATGCTGTTAAACCAGATGCTCCAAATAAAGATTTGGTAAAAAATAAAAAAGAATTTAAATTCGAAAAATCTTTATAACTCCTTCTATAAACATAAATTTGTTTTTCAAGGTAAACATCCATTTATATACCTAGATATTCTATCTTCATTAAGGTCACAGAGTTTTTGTTCAAAACTATATAATATATCATAATAACTTTCACCTTTATTTAATCTTTTAATAAAGTTTATACAATAAAATCCACACATCATTGAGTCATTTGTTTGTAATTGTGAAGAGTTATACATAATTTTTTTTCCAGAGGTTTCCAAATATTTTTGTATATTTTTAGGTGGACATAATCCAAAACGACAACAGCGTATAAATAATCATTTTCCGTCGGAACATCTCTCAATTTCCAATTTATTACAAGCTCTGAACTAGAAGTACTCTCAAGATCGCCCTTTTCCTCCTTAGTCAAATCAAAATAGATTATTGGGTATAAATTTGCAAAATCTTGATAAGAAACACAAGTTCCCTCATCCATATCATTCTTAAATCCAGCATTCAAAAACTCAACGTACAATCTCATATAGGTAATCTAAATTTTTAGGATTAAAATTAGTTTCAAAGGGTTTAGTAGGAAATTGTTTATTGTTAATATTAATGTAAATTCTTTCCATATTCATATTATCAAATATCATTAACGAATTTTTGTAATTAGATTCTCTTCCTACTTTTGAAAATACAACATAAATTCCGCTAACTTTATTTTGTGTGTTTGTAATTCTCCACGTGCCATCAATTGCCGTTTGTAATGTAGATCTATATCCATTTACATAATTAAAACCATATTGTGTAGTGGTATTTAACGATAATAATTTTGTTAGATTTTCTCTAACTTGTAATGACGGTTCAACTTCAGGGATCCATATTGATAAATAGGTAATTTTATAACCAAATTCAAGATAATTGGTAGCGTGTAAAATATTTTTATCATCGTTTTTTCGTAATCTAATAATTATATCTCCGTTCAATACTTTTGGAATATCTCTACAAAATCTGAAAACTTTACTTAAAGGTATAAATGTTTCTAATATTTTTCCATCTTTTGTAAGTTGTAATCTTTCTGCATATCCTTTATTAAAATTTATATTTTGTTTTAAAATATCTGTAATAATCTTCTCTGAAGCTTTCAATTGAGTTGCATCAACTGAGTTTTCAAATCTGTTTATATCAGCCTTATCTGAAGTATCCATATACCAACATAGAGAGCTTGCAACAGAATCACTAACATCCCCATAAAATTCAGTCAAATTACAAATTGTTGATGTTACTCCTAAGTTATCGATTCTTTCAATTTCCATATTTTCATAAGTTAGTATAGCATAGGAAAAATCATTTAAACCATTATTAGAAACGGTTACTACACCACCTCGAGGAGCAGGATCTATTTTCGATTTTACATGTAAATATGCTTTAGAAAGCAATTTCCATGTTCCTTTCTTAATAGTAATTTCATAATTAGAATTGACTAAAATGTTTGAAATATCGTTTTCTTTAAATTCATTATATTGATAACTTTTTGTACTCCTATCAATAACAACAGACTCTGTTAAGTTCCAATAGTCATTTTGTATCTCCATTTATATAATGAAAATTATTCTAATCTTTTTAATCCTCCTCCAGCAATTAATTTCTTTATGATTTGTTTGGAATTTTTATTTAAACCTGAACCCTTAAAATGTTCGTGTAATGGTTTGTTTAAAATTTTGGCTAGTAGAGGATCTTGTTTAACATTTTCCACAACCTCTTTGAATGCAGGTCTTTTTTCACGTTTTGAAATAATATTTTTTGCAATTCCAAAAAGTTCAGGTAAATTATTTTTTACAACTCTACCAATTGTTTTTAAGACTGGCCATCCATATTTTTTTAAATATTTAAAAATATTACCACCTCTTATATCTTTTCTATATTTTAAACCCATACCATACTTAATTGGATACAACTGTTTTGTTCTCGTGATTATCATTTATTACCGCAAATATAATTCAAAAACTAAATTTTCACCATTGAAGTCAATGAGTCTATTTAATTGATCAGTAACTTGTATTCTAATACTATAAATATGATCTGTTCTATCTAAAGGAAGATATTTTGGGTGAAAAGGTTCTATATTTATTAAGGATCCAGGGTTAACATTTGGTGAAAATGTATATAAAATATTCGAACTTTGATTATTTTTATAAGATCCACTTACTAATGAACAATGAATTAAAATTCGATCTACATCTCTAGTTATATTTCCTATGTATTTAGCTACGTTAATTTTTTCCTCATATATTTTTGATTCAAAACCCAATAATTTAGAAAATTTACCACTTGTAAAATCAATTTTATATTTCGAATCATTTATAGCTAAGATGAACCTATTTGTGTTATCATTTGTATCAAATAAAAAAGGTAAATGATCTTCAGTAAGTGAAAATAAATCTTGTAAGTAATTATTTAAACCCTCAGCATCATTTCGTTATAGATATTTTCACAATCATTACCGGCTCTTCTTGATGCAATAAGTATATCCATTCTTTCAACCATTTCATTGGGATTTAAAAAAATTGACGCGCCAGTTTGATAATTATTAGGCATGTCTCTAATATTTTCTAGTACCATTCTATGAGATCGTAATGCATTTATTATACGTTCTGCCTGGGCTTTCTTGTTCAAATCATTACTATTTTTTTGTGGCCCATATGATTTGAATTCACGTTATTAAGAACTTCCTTTATCTTATTGTTTCGATCATCAAGATTATCAATTTCTAAAAATGTAGACGGTAGTTCGAGTTTAAGAGTTGTTAACACAGGCTTATCCATATTTTTATTAACATCGAGTATTATAGGAGGTTTAGAACTAGGTACTTCTCGATCAACTGGTGGAGATGTAACAGATTCTTCTGCCTCAGTTATTATAGGTCGTTGAGACGCAGGTTCTTCTATTATAGGTAGATCAGCAAGATAATTTAACAGATTTTGCTGAATATTATTTATTTTAGCAATTTCTTGTAATTGATTTTTATTTTCTTTAATAATAGGTTTATGAAATTTTTCTATTGCTTCTTCCGTTAATTGTTCCCTCATTTTCCTTTCTCTAATTTTTTGATCTATGATTTTTCTATTTTTCAAAATACTTCGGATTAGTTTCTGATTATCCATTTACTACCTTAAAAATTTTAAAGCTAGTTTGAATATTAAGAAGCTAGTTTCAAAAATTGTACGCTAATAAATGGACGCTGAAATACAAATTAAGAATTACAATGTTAATGAGAAAGAGTATCATAATATAAATAAATTAGCTCCTCAGTGGCCTTTTAGGTTACTAATTTGTGGAAATTCAGGGTGTGGCAAGACAAGTCTGTTATTGAATTTAATTTGTGAATATCTTTGTTTTAACAATTTACATATTTATGCAAAAGATATAGAAGAACCATTATACAGAAACTTACAGGATCTTTATAATAACGATAGTTTAAAAGATGTAATATTTTCCAAGTTTTCATCAGATCCTGAAGATATTGTAGATGTTGATGATTTAGATCCGGATAAACAAAATTTAATAGTTTTTGATGATTATGTCACTACAAAAGATCAATCCATGATAAAAGATTTATTCATCAGAGGTAGAAAGAAAAACACATCCGTAATTTATTTAACTCAATCCTATTTTAAAGTACCTAAGGATATTAGATTACAATGTAATTATATAATTTTGTTTCCATCTTGTAACAAAATTTAATTTTAAGTGAACATTCCTTGGATAATCTTAAAGAAATGTATGCAAAAGCTACCCAACAACCACATTCATTCTTTACAATTGATTTAAAAAATCCCGAAATGAAATATAGAAGTAATTTTACACCTATAAATAATAATGTCCTATATACCAAGAAATCGAAGAGGAAAAAATAAATCTTCAAAAGGATCTCCCGGTATTGGATTTAAATTAACAAATGATGGTGATTTTGATATATCTGATAGAAAACTGGTAAATGTAAAAAGTCCTGAAAATCCAAAAGATGTTGTTAATAAGGAATATTTATTACAAAAAGCATTAACTTTTCACGATCATTATAGTGTAGTTGATTTGAAAGATAAATATCGAATAATTGGATCTGGAGTTATACCAAATGATAATAAAATAGATAAAACTCTAGTCACAGGTGGTTGGGTTAAAGATAAAACTTTGACGCTTGAAAACGATGTTTATAATTCTAAAACGACCATCTGATTCTTTTAGAGCACTGCATACAAGAGGCATTCCGCAAAAGAGAACATCTGGTGGCTGTTTTCTTTGATGTGCATACAAGAGGCATTCCGCAAAAGAGAACATCTGGTGGCTGTTTTCTTTGATGTGAAGGGCGCGTATGATATGACATGGAGGTATGGCATAATAGAAAAAATGTACCAATATAACTTGAGAGGTAACTTACCATTGTTAGTGAAGTCCTTCCTAACAAACAGGCGTTTCCGTGTAAGAGTTGGTGATAAGTTCTCCGATGATAAGCTTTTGGAGAATGGAGTTCCTCAGGGATCGACTCTCAGTTGTACTCTATTTGCTATAGCAATAAATGACATATGCTCTAATACACCAGAAAACATTTCTAAATGCATGTACGTTGACGACATAGCCATCTTCACATCAGGGAAAACGGTAGGAGAAATAACTCGCAAACTACAACCTGTAATCAATCAAATTGTTGGGAATGCCGAAAATATAGGTTTAAGTTTTTCACACGAAAAAACACAATGCGTCCATTTTTGCAGGTTAAGAAGGCCACACTATGATCCTATGCTATATCTGACGAACCATAACATCAGATGCTCGGAAGCTGCTAAGTTCCTTGGTCTCACGTTTGATAGATCCCTTACTTGGAGAACTCATTTAGAGCACTTGAAGACTAAATGCGTCAACAGTCTCAACATACTTAAAGTATTAGCGCATACCAAGTGGGGTGCAGATGCTAACTGCCTTATTCGAATTTATCAAGCGCTCATAAGATCCCAAATGGATTATGGTAGCATTGCCTATTCGTCGGCACGTAAAACGTTACTGACAATATTAGATCCTGTGCAGCATGCTGCTATAAGGTATTGTATAGGAGCATTTCCTACGAGTCCGGTAGCCAGCCTACATTGCGAATCTGGAATTTCACCACTTGATACGAGAAGAAAACAGTTAACTTACTGTTACATGGCTAAACTACTGTCATTACCCCGTTACCCTAATAGCATAATTTTCAGTGTGGATAAAAATGCTTATAGAATGCGACCTACTATTACTAGACCAGCAAGTGTGAGGTTTTATGAGGATATTCAATTGCAAGGTATCGCTCTTCCGGAAATTCTGAAAAACACTACACAAGAGTTTGCACCGTGGATGACTCCTGCAGTCGAAATAAGAACGGAACTTGCGAAATACAAAAAGTCAACTACAAACAGTAACACTTATATACAGAAATTCCAAGATATATGTAATGAATATCCTTCGTATGAAATCATCTATACTGACGGGTCTAGAACGGAGAGTGGTGTTGGAAGTGCGATGGTGATTGGAGAAGAGTCCTATGAATGGAGTTTATGTTCGTGGTCCTCAATTCGCTTTGCCGAACAATATGCGCTGTGGCAGGCGTTGTTATATTGCTCCATCGGCGATAGAAAAAATTTTATCATCGTCACAGATTGTATGGAAGCAGTGAATGGGATCTCTGAAATATATCCTGTTGATGCGATGACGAAAAGATGCCAGTCCATTCTCAAGTTCTTAAATGGAAAAGAGGCTATAATTATTATTATATGGGTACCAAGTCATATTGGTATACCTGGAAACGATCAAGCAGACCATGCTGCATGCCAGGCTGCGTTAAGTAATCACATTGATGTTAACCTTATACATCCGTTGGACTTAGGAGAATACCTGAAAAAGAAAAACCGGTTAATGTGGCAACAAAAATGGGCTGAAAGTAACACTCACCTGACCCGAATAAAACCAGATGTACGGAAACTCTATGTGTTAGACCAGGCCACTAGGGAAGAAAATGTAAAAATGCACCGACTGCGAATAGGGCATGCGCAGATAACGCACCAACACATTCTTAAGGGTGAGATTGCCCGACAGTGCGAACGATGTGGGACTGCTGTAACCATTCGGCACATAATTCAGGAATGCCCCATGTATAACAACGAAAGGGCGCTGCATAGTTTAAATCGAGAATATGTCGAAAACTTCTGTGCAACGATAAATGCAAAAAGTACCCTAAGTTTTCTAAGAGAAATAGGTATATACAGACAGATCTAAAGTGTAGTGAGAGATTTGGGGGCGCCCTAATTGGGGTAATATGACCATAGCAGTTAATGCCCTCAAAAAAAAAAAAACAAAGAATTATTAATGTTGATTAAAATCCTAAAGATGAATTAGATGCCGTAAATAGAACATATGTTGATAACAGAACCTTTAAAATGAGTCAAATCGATTCAAGTAAACCAGATAATATCCTTCATAGAGGTGATAACGGTTTATATGTAAGTTTGAAGGATATAGACAAATCGTCTAATCGATATTTTCAATTGATTTTAAACGGATATTTTTCGGCTATGGATGTCATTACATACAGTAATACTAATAAAACATGGAATAATAAAGTTAGTTCTGGTTCTCCTTTTGTATTTTCAACGGAATATTATGATTATAACAGTTTTAAATCTACAAAACATCCTGATGTATTCAGATTACAATCAAATGGTAAAATTAAAAAGATTAATTATCACAGTTCCAATAAGCATTATAGTAGTGTAATTTCACTTTATAAAGTAGAAGAATTATTAATGAGTAGGAATGGTGACGAATATAGTAATACAGTAGGATATATACCTTTTAAGGAAAATGACTTACTTGAAATTAAATTTAAAGAAAGTTATCCATCTGAACATAATCCTGATTTTAATCCTATTTCTTTTCACACAGTTTCAATATTTTTATCATACGATATTTAATTAATCTATTTATAGAAAACGGCAGATTCTGCCGTTTTGATAACTTATCTAAACTTATCTGCATATTGCGGAAATAAACAAAAACCTTGAAAAATTTTACTGGACATGACTAACAGCTCATTATAACTGTAACAGCAATTTAGCAGTTTATGATACATAACAAAATCATTATAAAACTTTCGCAATCTTCTTTCTTCTCTTAAAGTCAGGGGGATGTCTTGTTTCAAAAACCATATGGAATATGTGATTGATTTTACCCTCTTCTCAGTCTTGAGTTTTTTAATGTAAACTAAATTTTGTAAGATACAGCCCAATTCGAAAGCATTAACACACTTGTCAACTTTTTGTTTTATTAAACTTTTTGCAGCATTTCTGAAAAAACAAATGTTTAAATTATATTTTAAAAAATTAAACTTACCTGCAATTAATAATTACTTCTTCTACACTAAGCCCACCTGGATGATAATATTTTACAATGTGTATGTCAGAAAATTTCTCAAGACGTTGTAGCAAGTCCTGCATTAATTTTTCCAAGTCATTGTTTATATCTGTAACTTTCTGTTCTTCCGCTATTATTTCCTTATATAATTCCTTAACTTTTGCTTTACTTAGTTGCCAGGAGTCTTCTTCTACAGGAATTACTTGCCCCATTCTCACACACTCATTCACATAACTTTGAATTACTTGATTAAAATGAATAATTTTTTGTGTCATTCTCATACGGTGCTTATATAGCTACTAAAAATAAGTAGCAGTCTGAAAAGCACATGATAAACCTTGATTCACGATTTAACTTACTTCTAGGCAACTTAACATACATTAATGAATTTTTCTGTATATAAATGACAAGTTACATTCCGTATAACGTTTATTTATCAGATAACCAGAAACAGAAATTAAAATCTTGTTTTAAGAATAAAAGTTCATGTTCGTTGAGATTAAAGTTTCAAAATCCTAATCAAAAAATTAATTTAACTCAAAGACAAATAAATAAAATTGAGAAAGCTAAAAAAGAGCAGCTAAACGGTTGTGATATTGAATTATCACCTTCCCAATTAAAACAAAATGGTGGTTTTTTTCCGTTTTTAGCGGCCTTGGCACCTTTTATTATTCCAGCCGCAAAAGCAGCTGCATTAGGTGCCGCAGGCGCGAAGATAGTACAAAAAATAGCTGGAAATGGTATAAAAACTCCCGGAAAAAAATATAATGGTGGAGGTCTTAAAAAAAACGCTAAATGAAATATATTATGATCCTAAAACGGGGTATACAGGTATTCAAGATTTAATGAAGAAAACTAAATTATCTCAAAAGGAAGTTGAAGAATTTTTGTTAAAACAAGATGTTTATACTTTACACAAGCCTATAATTCATAAATTTCCTAGAAGAAGAGTTTATGTCAAAGGAATTGATAATCAATGGCAAATGGATTTGGTAGATATGAGAAATTTAAATAATCATTGCAATTATATCTTAACAATTATAGATTGTTTCTCAAAATATGCTTGGGCTATCCCAATTAAGAAGAAGACCGGCGAATTTATTTCTGAAGCCTTTAATAAACTTTTTCAAGCGGGAAGAATTCCTAAAAAGATTCAAAGCGATAAAGGATTGGAGTTTGTTAATAAAACCACTCAGGAATTATTTAAAAAATACAATGTTCATTGGTTTACGACACAAAATGAAAATTGTAGAAAGATTTAATAGAACCTTAAGAGATCGTATGTTTAGATATTTTACAGCTAATCAAACTAAAAATTGGGTTGATGTTTTACCTGATTTAGTTTATAATTATAATAATTCATTTCATAGAAGTATTAAAATGTCTCCAACAGAAGCTAGTTTAAAAAAGAATGAAGCAAAAGTAAGACAAAATTTATATCCTATAGAATTAAAAAACTATCCTAAATATAAAGTTGGAGGTAGAGTTAGAAGCGGAAAGAAAAACATTTAACAGAGGTTATACACCGAATTATACCAAAGAAATTTTTATTATTAGTAATGTTTTAGATACACAACCAATCACTTATATAATAAAAGATTTAAAAGGAGAGGAAATTATTGGTAGTTTTTATACTGAAGAGTTATCAAAAGTTTCCTAATAAAATTAATAAAATTCTTTATATATAAATGAATAAGATTTGTACTAAGTGTAAAAAAGAACAACCTTTAGAATGTTTTGATAAAAATAATAGAACTAAGGATGGATTCAGGTGTTGGTGTAAAGCTTGTGTTAGTGATCATTATTATTTATGTAAGGATAAAACATATGAAAAACTAAAATGCGAATGTGGTGAAGAAATTGTTAAAACCTATATAGATAAACATAGAGATACAAATATTCATAGAAGAAAATTAAATAAAATTAAAAAATGTTCTATCTGTCAAATAGAGAAATCATTGGGCGAATTTTATAAGAATAAAAGTATTAGTGATGGCTATAATTACGTATGTAAAAAATGTCTAGCTGATAAATTACTCAAACAGAAAATTTTAAGTTGAATAATTTTTTCCTAATAAATGGAAAGAAATCTAAACAATCAAACCGTAACTGAATTAAGAAATTTGTGTAAAGAAAAAGGATTTAAAGGATATTCTAATCTCGGTAAAGATGACTTAATTAATTTTATTATACTGAATGAAGAATTTAAATTTGCCGACGATATATACGAACAAAGACCTAAGGCGCGGTTCCCACTGGAGCGATACGATAAGCGATGCAACAGGCGATTCGATAAGCAACCCGATCCTGATTCGACACCGATCACTCATAATCGTGCAAACGTAATGGAAGCAACTTATCTGGTACACACTGGAGCGATCGCGATACTACACCGATAATTATCGGAGTCGCGTCGGGGCGGGAGACATAGCTGCCGGGTCGCTTTGAGCGCATATCGTTCGACACGTCCGATTAATCATGCCGGGTCAGCAAGAAGACGTGCAATCCTCTATTTCCTTCGTGAAATTGGTGGAGCAGAAAGCGTGTTTATGGAACTATGCATTGAAAAGTTATAGCAGGACTGATTTGACAGGTGTTACGTGAAAACAAATAGCTGAAAAAGCTTAAAGCACCTTACGCGAATATGCTTTCCATCGATGGAGCCAATACAATTGGGCAGATTCCATAGTTCGCAGTAGCGCTCTGAGGAACTTGACTGATCAAAACAACTGCTCTTTTGCTTATCCTAGAGGCTACATTATCGCTCCAGTGTGCACTGGAGTGTTGCGAGGATAAAAGTTGCATCGGGCGATAAAAGATTGCTCATGTTGCATCGCTTATCGCATCGCTCCAGTGGGAACCGCGCCTAAGAGAATAAATACACTTCCTAATATTAATTATTTCTATAAATTTGATGATGAAATTTTTAATGAATCGAAGCAAACAAAACCAGAAACATTAAAAGAAATATTTCCTTTTAGTAATAAACTATTTAGAAATGAAATACAAAATGAAAATACAAAAAATGAGATGTATGATATTGTTAATATTAAATCAAGTTTTAATAAAAAATTTAATGCTTGGTGTGTTGATTATCAAATAAAACTACCTCCTGCTATTAAAGAAAATAATAAAAGCGTTATACTAGATCGTATTTTACAAGGTTCATTAAAATTAATTAAAAAGAGATATAGACTTCGTAGAAATGATAAACTCAATATTGTAATAAACAATCCTAATTTGTTTTATCCTATCAGTGTAGGTTATCATAATTTTACAAACATTAAAGCATCCTGTGAAAAAATTCTACATAAATTATTAAAAATATTATCATCTGATAACACTATTGACATTTCAGAAACAACTTTTAATATAAAAATGATTGCTATGCCTAGAGGTGGAAAAGGAACAAAAATTATTAATTTAACTGAAAATTTGATGACAAAAAAGTGTATAACCGTGATAAAAAATTCTGATAATTTATGTTGTCCTAGAGCTATGATTGTAGCCTTAACTTATAAAACAGCACTGTGCATATATGTACCTGTACTCTATAGCGTGCAATAAAGGGGATATGACCTTGGCAGTCGAACCCTATATTTAAAAAAAAAATATATATATAATCTTAGAAAGGGAGTTGACAGATAATGAAATTAAAAAAATTAGAGTAGGTGATAAATATAAATTACAGAGAGAATTGGTTACTATATTATGTAACAGATTGTGTGAATATAATAAGGAAGGTTTTACTTTAGATGATATAAAAAGTGTCGAAGAACTGTTAAATATTCAAATTAATGTTGTCTGTTCAGAGAATTTGAACTCTGTTATCTATAGAGGTTCTGATAAAGAAATTAAAATATATTTGTATAAAATTAAAAATCACTTTAATGTTATTAATAGCATGCCTGCTTTCTTAGGATCATCTTATTTTTGTGAAAAGTGCAATAGACCTTACAATAACAAAGAACAACATAAATGTATAATGGAAAAGAAAATGTGTATTATGTGTGGTGATGAACAACATCAAAATCAGGAAAGATTTGGGAACCTGGCGGGCCACTCGACATCGCGTCTTGCTTGCTCATAACTGTCGTTATTTTTGTAAAATGCATTCACAGCGAATGCACGTTCTTGACCAGTCCAATTTTCCATCGCAAATGAAATGGCGAACTTTTCTACACACAACCACGTCAACAAAGTGTTGTCATGGTTCCAATTACAATAATACTAATCGATTCATAATCGATCGTTCCCGCGCGCCACCTTGCTGAAAACAGTTCAGCTGTCATCCATCCATTGGGAGTTGCTAAACCTAGTGTGCCCGGAGGTGCTCCAGCTACCATGTGTGTTTTAAAATACTTCCTTGGAAAAACCATTGCTGGTGGAAGGTATGTCCCATTAGCACATATAATTGCGCAACTGGTTACTAAGCTTCCGCGTTCAGCACTGCTACACTGGCTGACTTGTTTTGACCCCTTTTCAGCTACAATTTTTCTAGGCTTCTGCACAGTGCTTGTCCCAGTTTCATCCAGATTAAATATTCTGGAGGGATCGACTAGTTGAGGTTTTTTTTCAAATATTTGTTTTAGTTGGTCAAAAAATTTCTTCACGTTGTGTGGATTAAACGATGTAAGTCTACTTAAACTGCAAGCTTCCGGTTGACGAATGCTAAGGTTCTTCCGTCTCTTCATAAATTGTCGTAACCACTCAACTCCAGCTTGTTTGTTTGCTGTCCACGATATGGGAACACTTAGTTTATTCACATCTGCCATCTCCCATGCAAGCCTTCTGCATTCTTTTGTAGACAACCCATATGCCATTTTACTGCAGGTGTTGATGTACTCTGCTAATCGTACTTCCTGTTCCTCAGTCAAAATTTGTCTCACACTATAGTTGGGTGACATTTTTATATCGGCATCAGGATTACTCCGTTTTTTTAAAACATATCGCCGTAAAGTTATAAAGCTGATATCGTATGCCTCAGCAGCTCTACGTAGAGAATAATTCTCTTCTAATACCAACTTGGTAGTAGCAGTCATTACATCTACAGATGTTTTTCCTATTTGCCTAGGCTTTTGCTTTCTAACCATCTGAAATACCAAAAAACAAATTTTCGATTTAAGTTGTAAAATTGTGGTACACATTGAAACGCGTATCACTGTGTACTACCGAATACTGTTTCAGTGTGTAACTGTGTACCCATCTCATTCAAATGTAGTAAAATTTTAAACTCTGTGGTGTGTATGATTTACCTTCACAAACCTGTTGCAGGTTATGTTATTAGATAGTAATAATGTTAGTTTAATAGCGAGAATGTCTAAAATTGGTTGTGAAGGAAGCAAAAAATGCATGCTTAGTAGTCATATTATGTTACTACATACCATGAAAAAACATAAAATGCATTTATTATACGCGCACCTTTCTTGTAACACGTGAAGTTCACGTCGTGAACACTCGTAAATAACATTCATCATCATTGAGCAAGTGTATATTTCCTTACATGCATGAAACAGACGCGCCAAATTTAAAAATAAATTCCGATGTTTCACTGTGGACGACGTAACACTGTGTACCACTCTCCCCTACGGTAATCTTTGGCTATCCCTTTTTCCTTTTCTTTGGCCACAAAAGATGTGATTTAAAGGTAATTTCACTATTACTAGCGTTTGATGTATGTGGCTGCTCATTTATTGAAGAGGTATTTGCGTCTGAATTCCCATTCTTTGTATCTTCGCATGGCTCGGCTTGTACAATCACGGTGTCCATTTCGTCGAGAAAAGTGACTGGCATATTGTCTATTTCTTTTTCTGTGTAGCTTGTACGTTCCATTTCACTAAGGTGATCTAGAGTTGTGCCTGGTTCAATAGATTCGGTGCTGTTCTGTAATTCTTCTTCCATGTAATTTCTATCGTCCATTTCACTAGGAATATCTTTCGATGTACTGCTTTCAATTAATTCGGCAGTTTCCCAACCACTTAAATCATCAGTATCATTAGTCGTAACTACTTGATCCTCTGAACTCTTAGATGTTACTTGTGACAAAGAATCAGAGACGCAATTAAATTTTTTAAACATATTTAGGAGTGCACAAAATTCAGGAGATTTAAATTGCGAACTACCAGATTTACTCTCTTGTTCCAGATCAGTTATAATACGTTCACCACAACATTCGCGAAATTCAGAATAAGTAAGTACTTCTACTCCATCTTCTTTTACCGTAGTGGGTATTTCAATAAGTTCGGTGCTTTCTGTTTGCTTTCCTAGACACTTGCTGTAGTCTATTGCATTCGGGTTCCAAGGACAAAGGCCACAAGCTCTAAATCCATTAATTATAGTATTTGGTTTCAGAAGTTTTAATGCATCACTTAAAATGGGAGCGAAGTGTTCCTTTGTTAGCTGTTGAAAAGGATTAGATCTTCTCCACTCAGCTAATCCTTTTTTCCATGCAACTTTTTAAGGTTTGAAACTCGAAACATCTGCAGGTTGCAGTATTCTAGTAGCGTTAGGATATAACGCTATTAATAGTATTTTACATTATTAGCCAGGTAAGTGAGTTTTTACTGGCGATAGGAGAAGTTGACTGGCGAGCCGTGAGGCGTCGTCCAGCAACTATCTTCCTCGTCCCGAAAACTGACATTTTTTGTACTAATGAAACAAATAACTATTTAATTAATTGAGAACTCTCTAAAAACAAAAACAAAACAATATGGGACGCCTGTCGTAGTTGGCGAGAACGCGGCCATGCCTTCTGCCACGACTTTGGCTCGTAGGGAAACAACTGCCCTCGAATAATATAAGTGGCGTTACACCTTGGTATTTTCTTGATTGGAGGTAGATACCCTGCACGCTTACCAGCAGGAACTTTATGGTACATGCAGTTTATGCAAGAGTCTACATATTTTTGAACAAATTTTCGCATTTTAGGAAACCAAAAACTACTAGAAATCCTCTCGTAGGTTTTGTCGAAAGCGAAGTGCCCAATATCACCGTGGTTGTATCTAAGTATTTGCCATGGACATGCTTTCGGTAAAACAGCACGGTTTCCATGTTCAGTGTGTTTGTAGACTATACCCTTTCTTAAGTCGTAATCGTTAAAAATGGCTATGTTACTATTTCTTTCTCCTGATTGTAGTATTCTTTTTATACTGCTTATATCTTTATCTTGTTTTTGCGTAGCCAAAATCCAATCGTTTTCACTTATTACGGTCTAGGACATTTTGGCGCGGCCACTTCGGCGCCGCCACTTTGGCGCGGCCGCTTTGGCGCGGCCGCTTTGGCGCCGGGACAGTTTGGCGCCGGGACATTTTGGCGCCGGGACACTTTGGCGCCGGGACATTTTGGCACCGGGACACTTTGGCGCCGGGACATTTTGGCACCGAGGCAGTTTGGCGCCAGAAATTTATACACATATAAAAACCTAATCGTTATTGATGATATACAATTAGATGAAATTTACCTGACACACAAATAGTTTACTTACTTCTGTTATGACCGTTTGCACCGACAAAGCTTAGCTTAAGCGTCGTTAAAAACCCACGGCGACCATTGTCGCAACGGGTTGCCATGGATTTTAATCTATGCTTATGCTAAGCTCCGCTTAAATTTGCCGGTGCAAACGGCCAAGGGACATAAGTTCTTTAAGATATACACCACCGTAGGTAATAAATGTGTCAAAATAAGCAGAAGGTGCACATTTCTGGTATTGTTAAATATTCTATTGTTTACTTGCCGACAAATAAAAATATTTACACCATTAGGACCGACTGTGGTAATTAGGAAAAACCAGAGACTTGCTATAACTAGACTGCGCTTAACGTATCTAAGGTGTTGTCGACACAGTATGCCACACACAATGCACTGCGGGGCAAAATCGCTGAGATGATTTATGCAATATAATGAAATAAGCTGTTATTTTAGATGTTCCGTTCATTAATCATTCTCGTGATTAGCTCGAATTAGTGAACAGATAAATTTCTGTTGAGAATAAACCAATAAACTTAGGTTAACTTGTGCGTATCAACATTTACTCTGTCGATAAATTTTTAAATAATATGCTGATTTTCCACGAATAAAAGTTTAAAGGGAGGATTGTTGTACGGATCAAACGATGCATTAAAAATTTGCCAAATTGCTGAAAATGTGTTCAGGTTATTCATTCAATCCACACCACACCGCGTTGTAAACAAAATGGTTATCAGCAGTCTTAGAAAAATAAATAACAGTTACAGTTACAATTTGGGTTTTTGGATAGGCATTATATTGAATCAAAATCCGCTAAATAATCATATCTTACTACTTACATCTTTAGTTTTAAGAGTATATTTTCCCATACGTGTTCACCACCAAAATACACATATAAATCAAATTAGGACTAGAGTAAGGCAGTTATATACCAATTTAGTTCAAATAAAATACCAACAAATTCGATTAAAATAGTTAACAGCTATATGTTATCTTTTTTTGCTACTAAAATTTAGAATAAACATGGCTAAAGCAAGCTGCAGGACGTACGTCTGCCCCGCGATGAACAGTTGGTTGCCTATCGTATCTTGACAACAGGCGTTTATAGTAAAATCTACGTTACGCGCGGTCTAGTTATAACAAGTCTCTGGGAAAAACCTGTATTACCTATACTGACTCATTCTTAAACCTACCCTGATTATCTGCCTTAGTTTCCCGTTCGACTCTGTTTGCAACTTTTGTGTGTTCCTTGTAGCAGTTGTAGAATACTGTCGATTGATCTCCTCAGGTTCTTTTTAAACTCTTTTTTGTTTTGTGATAATTAGACATGAATCGCGAGCGCGAAATTATATCAGTACGCGGGAGAAACAAATTTGTGTCTGACGGTTTTTCATACACATTTGATAAGCTAAGTAAAGACGGCCTAACATCATTTTGGAGGTGCACCAATAAAGATGAATGTAAGGCGAGATTACATACAAGGAACAACGAGGTGGTTAAATTGCTCAATGTACATAATCACGATGCTTCTGCGTCAAGCATTGAAGCAGCTGAAATTGTTACCCGTATCAAGGCACGTGCTGTGAACACCCAAGAATGTACTTCACAAGTTATCAACGAGTGCATCACCGGAATATCTCAAGCAGCAATGGTAGGTTTTGTTTTTAAATGTTAGTGTAAGACGCCCATTACACTAATCAAAGAAAAAATATAAAACCCTACCGAAACTATTTGTTAGTCAAATTTAAACGCATTAGGTACAGTATATAAGGACATACATTTTTTTAAATTGTAAATGTGCCTGCTGTGAGTAAATATGGATTTTTATCTTGAAAAATTTGAAAGAAGTTTTTTCTTTGATTAGTAAAAAATGGAATCACTTCATATATTTCTGTAAAGTTAAGTTTACGTATATATACAGAAAAGTGACAGAAGGTCTTTCGAAGTCCTTTATTTTGACATTTGATTTTTTAAAATCGGTCGTTCGTTTTGGAGAAAATTAGAAAAATTTTTACTTAAATAAATCGACCGATTTTAAAAAATCAAACGTCAAAAGAAAGGACTTCGAAAGACCTTTCAAACAAGCTCTCACTCGATACCACTTGTCATTTAAAATTTGTAAGGGAATGACCCTGAGGGACAAAGGCTGAAAGGGGGTGAAGTAGTTTTTTGTTAAAAAGTTGTCCCCCTAGACAAATCTTTTGACGTGTCTCGGAGTTTTTTCTTTTAATCAGTGGTTTTCGATAAATCCGTGGTGGGAAGTTTTAAAATGAACACCCGTATGCAATTACAATCATGCACTTTCAAATGCATAAAAATCCTAAGCCATGATATTAATTATTAGCTGTTTTGTAATACAACACTCGTGCATTCTAGGCTTCTCTTCCACAACTGGGAGCTCTCAAGAAAACTGTAAGACGCAAGAGAAATGAAGTTAATGCAGCCCCTCCAGCACCACTGAATTTGCAAACGCTACAAATTCCAGATGAATTCAAAATGTATGCATTTGACAATGGAATAGAAGAAAATTTTTTGTTATATGACAGTGGACCGGAAGAAATGAGGATATTGATTTTTGGTCGTCGACAGAATTTACACATTTTACGTAGCAGTGATACCTTCTATGGCGACGGCACCTTCAAAACAGCTCCACATTTGTTTTCGCAAATTTATACTATACTTGGACGACTTCATGGTGGAGTGCATCCAATCATATATGCCCTTTTGCCAAATAAACAGGGCGCTACGTACGTGAGATTGTTTCTCGAGCATTAATAGAATTAGAGCCCAACTTTCAACCTCGATCGTATTCCTGCGATTTTGAAGCAGCCGCCATTACTGCATTTCAAGGATGCTTTCCCGATGCAAATATATTCGGTTGCTATTACCACCTAACTCACAACGTAAAGAAAAAAATTTGTGAATTAGGATTGATTCAAAACTACAATAATGATGCTAATTTCTCCTTGCGCGCAAAAATGGTACCCGCGTTGGCCTTTGTTCCAATAAACGACCTGGAAAACGCCCTTGATGCTATTTCGGAAGCTCTTCCCGATGATTTGCAACCCTTGGTAGATTGGTTTGAGGACAATTACATCGGTCGCAGAAATCGTAGAGGGCTTGGCAGGCGTCCAGCCCTGTTCGGACCAGAGACATGGAATCTGCATCAAAGAGTGTTAGACGGCGAAGATCGTACGAACAATTACGCCGAAGCAGCGCACCGTAGGCTTACAATAGAATTGGGAATGGAGCATCCAACCATTTGGAAATTCATTGTTGCCTTAAGAAAAATTCAGATTGCAAGGGACGTTCGCTATGAACAACTCCTTGCTGGTCATCAACCATCACCAAAAAAACGCAAATATAGGGAAATTGATAACCGTATTTCCAGACTTATTTTAAACTACAATAATGATAATATACTTGAATTTCTGCGTGGGATTGCGCACAATTATGAATTACATTAAGTTTTTTGTAACATATATTTATGTAGGTACATATGTTTATTCGTGATAATTAAATAGGTACCTTTTGCGTGCAAAATGACTAGCCACTTTCCTTTAGTAGCTTATTCCTTGTTATAAGTTGCTTTTATTTGCTGTGCATAGCAGTGATATCTGGAGGTCGTTTATAGTTACTATGTCTTAAATGGATTAAATGTGCCTATTCTGGGGCAGATATGAATCATGCTATTGTTTTGTTTGGACAGGCGATATACCTACTAAACATCAACAAATAACTGAAGAGCACTTTCTACTTCAAAGGCGATTACTTGCATTATTATGAAAGTAAAAGAAAGTCCAAAAGGAAAAAGTTTTGCACACTTTCAACCAGTAGCGTAGGAATAATCTTCATATCCACCTCATTGTGCACATTGTGCAATGCCGAGTGCTAAACATTCATGCTGCCTAAATGTCTCCCTCACAACCCACATGTTTCTGCGCCAAAGTGTCCCCGCGCCGAAGTGTCCCGGCGCCGAGGTGTCCCGGCGCCGAGGTGTCCCAGCGCCGAAGTGTCCCGGCGCCAAAGGAGCCGCGCCCAAGTGGCCGCGCCAAAGAGGCCGCGCCAAACTGTCCGGGTCCGACTTATTAAGACAGCATAAATACCATCTAGTGCAATCCACTACGGGATTTCTACTCAACGCGTTGATATGAGACATACTTGACCCAGGACGATGGACTACTTCGAACTGATATTCCTGCAAATCCAGGATCCATCTACCTATACGACGCGACGGTTTAAATCTTTTTTTGAAATGGCACCCTTCACAGCTGAACAATCTGTACTAATTTTAAAATTTATTCCAATCAAATAGTGTCTAAATCGTTGTACAGATTTTACTTCAGCAAGAGCCTCTAATTTAAAACAGTGATAGCGCTGTTCTGTAGGTGATGCAGTCTTGCTGTAATATCCTACAACTTTGTCTTTGCCATTTTCAGTTTGCACTAGCATCCCTGCTAACCCAACTCGGCTGGCCTCAGTATAAAGAATGGTCTCCTTAGTGTTGTCAAATACAGTCAAAATTGATGACTTAGTCAAGAAGTTTTTTAGAGATAGAAACGCTTGTTGTTGGGCTTGGTCCCAAATACAAGCGAAATTTTTAGCGGTTTTGATTTCTGGACAAATTGTGGTATAAATTTTCTGAAGTGTCCAACTAGACCCAAAAATTTCCTTATTTTATGCATATCTTTTGGCACTGGACATTTTTCTATAACCTCTAACTTTGCCGTACTTGGTGCAATTTGACCATATTTAATTACATATCCCAAATATTCGATTTCTTCGGATAGAAAAATTATAATGTTTTTTTGTTAACTTTTTAATAAGATACATTTATTTAGATTCAAATACTTGTGAAGTGAACTCCACTTTTGTTAATACCGTCCAATATTCGTTGGATGAAGTATAACTTACCTATCTATAATATTTACGGAAAGTTTCTTTTTTTCTAGGAGATGTTTTAAATCAAGAAACAGAAGACTGCAACATACAAACATATGGTAAGTTATAAAAAAAACTTTGTAAATAACTTATCATCAACAGGGAACACATACTTTTTTTCACACTCATACTCATAAATATACCGTCAGATAATTGCAATGATCCCTACCCTTAGATTCCATTTATTTGTTTTCAATACAAAATCTCAATTTACGCTTCCATAATCTTTTTAGCAAAATGTGCTTGATGAAAGATTTGACTGATCTTTCACAAATCATTTTTTTTTTTTTTTTCTCTCTTCCAGATCAACCCAGACCTACCGGAGGAAGCGTCTACTGCACTGGTAATTGGCATTCCTCTTAAGGTAAGTCTTCTGCCATATATCTATATTTCTGTATATATATTTATTTCTTTCAGATATTTTATTACATCCGTGTATTTTACAGGATTGTTTAGTACCCCTAAGGATATATTATATTTATGTCTATAGGTATCTAGTTTAATGCAATCGTTCATAATATGTTGCACCGTCAGGGTTTCCCCGCACTGGGCACATTTTTTATTTCTCTTTCCCAATAGGAGGTGACTATGGGTTAATCTAGTATGTCCAATTCTCAGTCTTGTTATTGCAATCTGATCTTTTCTTTTAATTTGCCATTTGGTACACCTCTTCCCCTCTAACTGTGGGTGGATTACTCTAAGGTGTGTTTCCTTTGTCGACCATACTTCCTGCCATTTTACAACGAAATCCTTGTTTATTTCTTTTAAAAGAAAATCGGTGACCTTTTTCCTATCAATTTCCGGTGTTTCTTCTTCCCACAGGTTTCCATCTAATTTTCCATAATCGCGTATTTCTTTATTCAATTTCACAATTGCCGGTATAGTTCTGGTCTGTTGCCATTCGTATCTGGGTTGTAGTATGGGGTTTTTGATAACTTCAAATAAGAAATGGGATGGTTGTGCAAGTACCTTTACCGCATACCTAAGGTGTTGCTGCTTGAATCTCAAGTAAATGGGTAACGAATTATTTTCGACATTAAGGCTGTCTATTGGTGATGTGCGGTATGCCCCCGTTATTAATAGCATGGCTTTGTTCCACACCCCTTCTATACTTTTAAGTTGGGATCTGGCCGCCGATGTGTATACCACCGACCCATATTCCAACTTACTCCTAATGAAGGCGTTGACTACCTTTGTGAGCGTTTCTTCACAAATCATATTTTGTAAATCCTTGTTTTGGCTCTGTAGTGCGTATACAGTCAATTCCAACGAATTTGATACAACGTTAAGCTAAAATTATTATTAAATGGAATTTTTTTGCCTAAATAGAAATCCAATAAAATGAGCTAATTTGTCGCAATGTGATCAAAATAGCCAATCAAATTCGTATTATACTGAAAAGCGCTTTAGGGGACAGAGAAACGATGCCCCTGACAGTTTCTATATTTCAAAATGTCACGATGTGGAAGTGCGGATTGCGATGATATAAACGAGTTAAAGCAAATATAGGTACCTACTGTATAATTGTGTGAAATCGATTTGCAAAAAAATTTCCGACGAATACCCCTCCAACAGTGATAATTCTGAAATAATTTTATAACAAATTCCGCAAACATGTTGCTTATAGTAAATCCAGTAACCTTCCGACGCCGCGGAGGGCGGTTACTAAGCAACATATGCTTTCGATATTTGCCAAAATTATTTCACAATGGGGGTTTACAGTATAGTTGAATTCCGCAGTTCTAATTTAATAAGCGGGTACCTGAAACTATAAAACATATTTAAAAATAGAGGCTGATTAGCAAGAAAATAATGAACATGTGCGGTTTTAAAGGTTTATTCAAAACGATATGATTGTGACTCTGACTCTGTGACGTAATAAGCCCGACCAATCAGCTCCTAGAACCATTCAGATGACATAACGACTTGGCAATATTGCAGGAGAATGGCATTTATAACTTGCGTCATCTGTCACAGGTACTACTAAAAACACAGCTTTTCAATAATTTATTTTGGGTTTATTTTACTCGCAAATAAAAACTGAGGACATACGGGTCTTTTTATTTTTAATGTACTTTGTGGATCAGAAATAAAAAATGAAGGCGGGATGACCACTGTCCTTGGGATATTAGTTCTGATACTAATCTGATAACATTTTCCATTTATTATTGGAGTTATATACAGGGTGAGTTTTTTTTCACTTCTACTATAGGGATCTCGTAAACCGTAAGAGATACAGAGTCGGTTAAATGGGCAAAGATATGCAGAATTGTATGCTGATTAATTTTCCCATTCAAAGTTTCTTGTTGCTCTGAGCACAAATAAAGAAGTTATTGGCAAAAAACCGAAAGATTCAGTTTTTTTGCCCATTTAACCGACTTCGTATCTCTTACGGTTTAAAAGATCCCTGCAGTGGAAGTGAAAAAAAACTCACCCTGTATATATAAGGAAGATTAGTTAACTAACCAATTAAAATGAAAGTTAAAGTGTTTCTATCCTTTCATTTGCTTTAACCCTAGATGGTGTAACCTTACTTTGGTGGTTATATATGCTGACCGTGCTCGAAGGTTCGAAAGCTGGAATCGTGGGTTACCTATTGTTACTTATTCGTTGTTTGGTGGGCGCCAACCTGTCTTATTTTAAATTGCCCAACGACAGGTAGTCGGACAATATTGATAAACATATATGCATAAATTGATTAATTTATTTAAACAGGTAAGTATTAAATTGAATGCTCAATGCAGCGGATGAATGATCATTCACGTTTGCAATCGTTACTAATCTAGCATACACAAATTATTGGCAACAAACACAAATAACATTAACAATTAAATCCCAACAAAGGTAACGATAGATTAATTTCATTAAGGCTGGGAATTCATAAAATCATCGCTGTTTACAGATTTGGTTAACTTTCAAACCTTTGAGCAGCGCAGGTGGAATTATGGCGGCTACGTTCCTTCTTATCGCAATGGACACGATTTTCTTTAGTTACTTTGCAGGTGATATAATATTTTGCGTCCTATCAGCATCAGGAGCTGACTACGTACATCAAATTCCAACACTTAGGATTGAGAGCCCTAAAATGTAACACATTATCAAAATAATGTGCTTTTTATTGTCTGCTGTAATCTGTGCTGGAATAATTATTGTGGAAAATGTAAGAACCAAAAACCTAAAATTATTTACGTTTATTAAATATATTTTACTTTCAGCAACTTACGTTTTGTTTTCAGTCACGCAACCCCACTGACTTAAATAAGTCTCTCAAACTAAATTTGTTTTAACTATAATAATTCAGAACGTCTCTACGATTATAACAAGACCGCCATATACCTTCTCCCATTCCTCAAAAATGGTCTGTTTATCCCGCCGCGTATCGCGTGCATGCGCTATACGACTGCATTAAAAGTTTAAATTTAAATTAATTTTAATAATTTTACAATATTTTGGAACGCTACAATGGAATGAAGTATGTATAGTATTTTGCCCAACTCATTGCAATTTAACACATTTTTTAATTACGAGTATGTATAACAGTTAACTAATAAACTTTTTCAGAACTAAATACAGCAGAAAACTGGAGGAATAAGAACGCTACAAGAAAAAAAGTTAAAACGAACAATCTATGGAACACCATGCCCGGAAATCCAGTATGTTACTGACAATAAAAGAATTGAAATCAGTTTAATAAAAAATGGGAATATAGTGAATCAAACTCATCCCCACGTACGGAACTGCGCATGCGCAAACCTAAATTTTGAAACTAATGTTAGATTTTGTTTGTTCTAAGCGCCTAAGTATCACATTTCACTTAAATGCTTCCGAAATAAATAGAAAAGTTGGCACTGCACATGCGCAAAACCAAATTTTGAAACTGGCGTTTGATTTTCCCTCGGATTTTCCTTTATTCCAAGATGTATCAAATTTCATTCAAATACCTTTGTAAGAAAAAAAGTTTGCAATTCGGTTTATAAATGATCGAGATGCGAAACGGGCACTGTGGATTTTGAATCGATTCGACTCAACTTTTGGCATTGCGTATTATATGGAAAGGCTATGCCCATATTGAATTTCATGCAATTCAGTTCATAACTAACGGAGATGTAAAAGCGATCGGAGATTTCTAAACAAAGTTATCGTTCACACAGATAAAGGGACAGACGGACAGACCAACAGACAGACGACAGACAATACAACATTATAAATGATCTCTAGGATCGTTAATAAACGGCAAAAGGGTAAAATTATGGAATATGTAAAAAACGGTTTGTTGGTTTTTTTACAATAACTTTTTCAGCAATAAACGCAGAAAAAATTCCTTCCTTGGTGCAAGCCTCGACACCATAACGAACCAAATAGCGAAAAAAGTAGAACAATAGCTCTTAAGATAAAGAACTAGTAGCATCTCATCTTTTTTTTATTTTGGAAATGCGCTAAAAAAGAACCGTTTTCTGCTAGAGCGAAAAAAGGTACCAGACAGCCGATTCGTCTTGGGGGTTGGTTAACAATCCAAAAAACTACAAGTTTCCGGGAAAACGTTCGTCGATCGGAGCAGGTATCGTATGTATCGACTACATTTTACATAGTTCTGTGCTTTTAGGTGGTCAAGGCGTGGTTGTGGAGATCGATGATGCGAAGGGCAACGTTTTCGTTGTTTCAGTGTCTCCGATCGAATTGCAGACACCCTGCTACAAGTACCTTACACAGGCACCTCGTTGTAGTCCTTGTTGGACGGCTGTAAGTCGACAAGGGAAACCCATTGCTTTAATGAAATGTATTACTATTTAATAAACTACTGGTTCAAATATTTTGTAATTTACTATTTGTTAAATAGGGGTTCTGAAACCGAAGAGGCCTCTCCGGTTTGATAAAATAATGAGAAATACAACTGGCAATTAACTAATTCGTATATCATTAGATTCTCAGATAGATTTTTCGATTGGTGTTATTATAAACCCTCTAAGTCAACATGTTAATTGCATATGTAGGGTTTTGGAATATGCAATCCGGTATGTCACATCACATGCTTTGTAAAAATAAAGATTTTGTAAAATAAAACTCTTACTTTTGTTTCAGGGAACACATATATCAAAATTCGAGTGGTTAAGGGTTAATTTACAGTTTCTGGCGCCCTGTCTGCATCTAAATCTTTTTGCCGACCCAACCCACGATGAAGTCGCAGCGAATGCTTGCACAAAATGGAGCTTTTGTATTTGCCGCCGATTTTCCGGAGACTAACCACTGGACCAAAATCGTTATCTTATGGCGCCCGAGCATCTCGACCATTTAGAAGACAACAATAATTCTAATATTATAACTGTATCTTATGTTGTTTTATATCTAGCTAATACATGCAATAAATAAACATAAACACATATATAGGCGCGCCTCAGATTGTGTGTGCCACTGTAAGTAAAAACAAAACTACCAAATCTAAATAAATACCATGACGAAAAACAAAGTAAAAGTTTTTATTATTTAACATTATAAATTACTGTAAAACAATTTGTACTGCAAATCTAACAATTTAAAAATGATTTTATAAAAGCTTTAACATTACGCGTAACAGACAATATAAAAATTTAATATCAACACATTTAGACTAGCTCACATCAAGACTCGAAAGAATACAGCCAAACCCAAATTGATTAATAGTAATAATACTGAATTTTGTAAATGACTGTAGTAGATTATGGGTGTTGACCAACTTCTGGAGGCGATAGGTGAATAACAACTCAAGACGCAACGGTTTAGTATTACTTGCATAGCAAAAGACTGTAGAATGAATTCCCCCCAAAAGTTGAAACTACGCTTTAAACACTACCACCTTCTGAAATTTGACCCGTTGTATTTTGTGGGATGGTACAAATAAATTCAGTAGTATTACATACCACTTGATCGCTCCGGCAGATTCTCACTTGCTGCCAGAGCGAAAATGTAAAAACGACCTCGTAAAAAATGCAAGAAATACTATGGTTTTTCGACACCTGGCAAACAATTTGTAAGCTCGTAAGTACTACTATGATTACACAGCGTTTAGTACACAAATATAGCAAAGCTATTATTAAGACATCAAGCCTTCTCACTTATGCATAGATGTACGAAAACCAAAAACAAAACGTAGGAACGCTCTATGTTAAGTTTAATAATACGAAACGATATAAAAATATAATTAAACAACGTCGCAAACTAGCTGGCGGATACGAACACAACAACGAAGGTTAGCTTGTTTTAATCGGTTTTCCCCACTTGATTCCAAACGCTAATTTTCTTAAAAGTATTAATGTTCCGAAAATTCTGTCCCAGAACAGGTTGCTGATCCCAAAACCTACAAGAGATCAATAAGTACACAAAAACTTGCTAGTAAATCCATCAGAGCGCAGAAGTTGACCATTTAAGGAATATGAAATGTTATTGTATGGCATCAATCAAAAAGGGAAATGGAATTGAAATTCGGCGCTCTTATTTGACGCCGTCGAAAATGTACCTTTATCGTGACGAGCGAAGTGGTGTTGATTGTGATGACGTTTCATAGTGTAGAGGATCGTCCCTTCTTCTGGTGCTCCATAGTGTAAGTAAAAATGAATCATATCATAAATGACGTAACCTGTAAAACGATATATCAGTTTTCCTAGAAAATTTCATAAATTTTATCCGCACCTAATAGCCCACCTCCAAATACCAATAGTTTAATTGATGATGGAAGTACTAACTTCAGTACATTGTATGATACGGCGCCGATAAGTGCTGCGGGGGCAGGTGGGAAAACCAGTCTCGTCGAATCGAAAGGCACCTATAAAACTTTTATTACTAAAGTGATGGAACTCTTAAAATGTCTATTCCTAGCAGCTAACAACTTTAAAAATATTCTTAATATGATGGTAACAGAATGTTGTGTGCACGTTTTCAGAGCACTAGGAATGCCAATGGAATTTTTTCATAATTTAATAATAGGTTTTATGCTCCAATCGACCTTGAGACCTTTAGCTCAAAGTTGTGGAATTTCACAACCACAATTGCCACGTTAATAATTAAATCACGCAAGCATTGAGTACGAAACATTTGATGTAATCCCTGACGATGTAAATATCCAGGTGGATTAAGCCTGTTCTAAACGTCCAGTTTTATGATGTTAACGTCCTTGTACAGGGTGTAAATCGAAAAGTGGAACATAGGCGTTTAACATGGGAAATTACTTTTTCTTTGCGCAAACGTTTCCTAATTATTTTACGCAAAAATACTTCAAATAAAAGTTATAGAGATATAAATTCTGCATCTAAATCATGTGAAACGATTATTCTACCTCTTCTTGTACGCGAAAAAATTAATTATAAAGATTCTGTTTTCACGAGTTTTTAGTCCAAGTAGCCATGGACTATGTTTTTCTTTTATCATAGTCCATGACTAAAAACTCGTGAAAACAGAATCTTTATAATTAATTTCTTCGCGTACAAGAAGAGGTAGAATAATCGTTTCACATGATTTACATGCAGAATTTGAAGTATTTTTGAGTAAAATAATTAGGAAACGTTTGCGCAAAAAGTAATTTCCCATGTTAAACGCCTGTTCCACTTTTCGATTTACACCCTGTACAAAGAGAGGGAAAGACTGATATGTATCGTATTATGACTCTTACCGGTGTATTCATTTAACATTAATTAGCCAAATCTTAGTGAGGTTTTAGTTACCGCAATAATTGTCGATCTACTAGAAACAAAAATGTTCTGTCGATTGGTAATTGGAAATCCGTAACTATCAGTAAGTAATTTTATTTGCATTTCAAAGTTTATCTACAAATCGCCAGTATCGTAAATTTGGATTGTCGAAATCGGAACCCCTTGTACAGAATCAGATGTCCCCTAATATGAAATTTACTATTTTCCCATTAGTCAGGGTCGGTTTATCAGATTACCGTTAATCTGACAGTTTCCATGGAAAAAATTGGCTTTAGGAGGTTATCTATCAGATAAATTTAACGAACACATGAAAACCGGCCCCCAAAGGTAAGTATTTTACACGACTCTTGCATTTCTTTCCGCTAATTAATCATTTTGTCTTTAATTTTTTTCCACAGCTACCATTCGAGTGCAATGCCCATCCAGTGAATATTAACATACATTTGGCGCCCACAATCGCAGAACCCAAAGTTCATCGAAATCGAAACAGCTAGGTAATATACTTTATTTTATAGTAGATGTTAAATTGAATTACAGGTATTAGGTTAGAATGAGTATACGAAGTCGCTCTTTAACCGTGAGGGTAGATAAAGTAAAACATGATTATGCATTCTAATAGCATCTGTCGTTCTTATTTATATGGGACGCGGAACACGATATAAAAAGATGTTCAGAACATATTGCAGTGCTGTTTCTATGGAAACGACCGCGACGGCAGAACCTAAGCTTGTTATTTTTGACGATTAAATTCAGAATTGTCAGAAGCTTTATAATGATTTACATGGCTTCTGCTATAAAATAAAATGTTTTAACTGCTCTATTCGTGAATTAACATCTTTCACTTGATGGTTAAAATGTCCCTTTATCGTCTTATATAATAAATAACTATTAACTTACAGGTAAATCCGAAAGGTACAGATATTGATTTCTCTAACTTTTAAGTCCGCCAGGTTCAGAACCAGTTCCTTGAAATCGTACCTTTGTCGTCCGTTCGTTCGATGTAACTGAACGGTAGGTTCTAGAGCAGGGGTCGGGAAATTATGACATTTTAGAAAACACGCGGAGGAGCAGAGCGAAATATACTGTACCCATCTTACTCTAAATTTGCAGCCGAATATTTCCGACATAGTAAATACTCAATGTTAGTTTAATCATCAAATGTATACATGCAAAAATTCGTCTTAAGTGTTTCATTTAATAAATGTATTTTCACATACTGATTTTTTTATTAATTATTTGTTTAAACAAAACTTAGTGACACGCTTAAAGGTATTTTTTTAATTGGTTAAAAAAATGACACGTTGAAACTATGGTGGTGCCGACCCCTGTTCTAGAGGCTTGCAACTTGGTATATAGGTGTGATTGTGAATACATTGTTGCCAACCATGTCATACGAAATAAATGATCGCATGCAAACAGCTGTGTTTTGTAAAACTTTTATGTACAGAATTTCAATAGAGTGTCATTTTCACAGAATTACATATTTGGTACCATTACTGTGTGATATCATAACACATATGTCACGCATAGATTTGGGTGATCAAAAGACGGATTTTTTTGCTTACATTTTTTTGTATTTGTTTAACGGATTGTCATCAAGAAAAAGTAAAAAAATGAGTACTGTTTTATTCAACGGTCATAAGGCGTCCCAGTGCAAAGTACAAATTAGCCGTTGGTCAAACATTACACAATGGAGATGCGCAGCCTCGTCTAGCATTTTCTAGGTTTCTAGGTGATGTCTACGTCACAGCACAACGAAAACCGATACATTAACAGCCAAACGCTACTCGATTCTTTAAGAAACTTAATACCAGGTTTCCTAGACGATGTGGACTTGGCGACAAGAAAAACTTGATCTGCTACCAATACGATGGCGCACCACCATACAGCACCGTTCTGCCTCAGAATTTCAGAATAAATGGATTGGACGGAACGACGAGCTGTTGTCAATGTATTTGTCATGGGTAGCAGTTTGAATAGCGGGTGTGCTGCGGCGGGTAGGGAGTGAGGTTGATAGAGGCTCGAAGAGCCCAAAGAGCGTCTCCATTTTTCTTCTCTTCCACCCTAATCCAGCATTTATGTTCTGCTCTGTTCTTTCTACATTCCCATATCAGGTGGTGAATATTTTCGTCTTTATCTCTACATAGTCTGTATTTCTTTTCTTCTGGCTTGATGTTTTTCTTTCCCTCCCTTACCTATTTCGGAACCCTCCCCGTTATTAGCTACTTGTACCTTCTGTGTCCTCGTGAATCCTCGATTTTGTCTCTGCTGCTGCAGCTGTATATAGGTTTTTAAGTTGTTCCATCCCTTCCTCTATTTCTCTCCTTTCGACCTTAGCTGCTCCGTATCAGTTTCTTTCATAATATTTGTTCCCCCTAATTTCCTTTTGTGCTTATCCTTGTTGACAAACATTCTTTCACCAATCCACTTTCTCTCCTTTCCTGGAATCTTACAGCTATGCGCCCCAACGCTAACCTTATCTTTTTTCAATTCTTTCTCAGTACAGTCTGGCCAAATAAGAATGCGAGGTACTGTATCTGCGAACCTGTCCATCGTGGAGGCTTGCGGTAAAAAAAGTTATTACTAAAACGGCCACGAAAAAAACCTGGAAATTTTTTTTCTGAAATGGCCGCTAGGGAGCGTAACTGCAATCTGGAATCTAAAAAAGTGATTTTTCTGTGAATTCGGCTATATTAACCTAACAAAAAAATGTGCGGCCTTTGAAGACGACGATAATCTGAACCTTTTTTGTTTGATAATTTTTCCTGTATCTCTAAAAATGAAGTGGTGGTGAGGGCGGGGGGGGGTATTCAAAGGTTTCCGTAAAGAACATCCTATATCTTCGAAATGACTGAACCGATTTTAACAAACTCGGGTAAAAATGTTATTCTTTGGCTACAAATACTATTTGAAGTTTTGTTAGTTTCACATATCGCCGCTTGAGGGCTTTTTTCGACATTCCGACAGAAATGGTTAATTTTCTCAAAAAAATTAAATGCGTTGGTTCGATTTTTTTTCATGAAAAAGTAGCTAAATGATGCCTAAACAAGCTCGCGAAAACCGCATCTCGATATCTTGAGAGAGATATATATCTTCGAGTATATTTTTATATCTTCAAAGACCGTTAGGTTAATGTAGCGGAATTCACAGAAACATCAGTTTTTTAAATTCCAGATTGCAGTTACGCCCCTTAGCGGTCATTTCAGAAACTTAAAAATATTTTCCAGGTTTTGCTCGTGGCCGTTTTAGTAATAAATTTTTTACCGCAAGCCTCTACGATGGATAGATTCTCAGATACAGTACCTCGCATTCTTAGTTGCCCACCCTGTACATATAAACAATCGATTTTCTTCTTCTGAATCCTCTAACATCCTCTTCTCTTCTACATTTCTTTCTAACCTTTCATTCAACACCATCGCAATGATTCCCCTACAATTTCCCATACACCTCTTTTGTAAATCGCTACGATTACCCATTCCTTCCACTCTAGTAGGTAATCCACCATTCTATATGTTTATTCGTTTCCTCGGCTTCTCCTTGATACTATCTGTGGCGAAAATCCAATACCTCATTTCTTATTTGATGCCTTCCTGCCGCTTTCGCTTTCTTCAGTCTCTTAATAAAGTTCCAGTGCTGTATTTGTATTGATGTCCCACTCACACCAGCCATCTCTTCTCACAAGCGAACTAAACCTCCACATTCGAAACAATATTTACCTAACCAACAACTTCAAGAAATACTGCGTATTTTTTGCGCATCGGAATAATTTTTTCGTTGTTTCGCCATTTTTTTAACATTATTATTGTACTTTGTATGACATTTGGTAATACAAAACATTATAATGTCCAATCGGTAGCACATAGAAATTAATATTAGTTACAGAAACACTTGTTGGGTACTTAACTTACCTTGTGGTGTAATCCATGCATAGCAAAGTGTACATAAATCAATACTTGTGAAGATCCCGATGGTTCTATGTGAAACACCCATCGGTGCAGACAGTATTCAAAAAGAGTCCATATCAAAATTCCAAGGCACAAAAAGATTATAACAGGCACAATAGGACATGGATCTGAAAAGATGCATTCCAAATAACAAACAGCAGAAATTTCGAGGCTCGCGTACTGGACAATTTCCACAGATAGGTCAGTCACCAGCGCACGAAATTCTTGGACAAAAATAAAGCGTAACAGGATATACATACCTGATGTTACTTCTATATAGTGCAAACTACCACAATAAATCATGTAGGAAATAATGGGGGTCCAGACGAGTGGGACAACATACCAAGGTGTTATGCTAAGCCCCTCTATGAGAGGGTTCGCGAATAATCTTAATTTTCGATCAACAGGTGAAGTGACCCATTCCATATATCTACTTCCAAGGCTACCCACTTGGCAGAGCATTGGCTTGTTCCAATCAACTAGTTTCTGAAATAATAATATATAATAGGTTAGTACTTTAAACGGTAAGAAGTTTCGATTATTAATATATTAACGTTTAATGGAGTATGCACAAATTTTATTCTATTAATCTTCGTAATTTTTCAGGTAGGCACGATCAATCAACCCTTTGAGATTTTCCCAAGCCGAATTCAAATGGTGATAGTGACCAAGGTAAGGTTAATTTGTTGTTTGTTTTTGTTTCAGATTGATAGTGCACTGAATGGGGGACCAACATCACAAGAATTGCATTTTTACTAGGCATAAATACGGCATTAGCACTAAGTGTTGTTCCTTTCAGGCATGATTCATAAAACCGCTGTGGCAAATTACACCAAAAAAAAACCCTACAATGCAATGAAAATAAGCAAAGAGCACCACAAGATGATCCGTACTTTTTTTATGGAAGTAAATGAACTATTTTTACCAATAGAACTCACCTCTAAGTCTTCTTCGCCGTTGTTATTTTTTTCGTCACGCCCTCCAACTTTATATTCCCGTAACAAATAAAATGCTGATTTGGAATGATGAGTTTTCTCCATTTTGCTGACAACATCCTGATTTTTGGAAAATTCAACGTAATTACGCCCGCCTGGATGATTCTTGAGAAAGTCCACGACATTGTAATGGTTGCCATTGCTCTCGACTATTAAACTATTTTCTTCCATTTTATGCATTTCTCATCCCTAAAACAATAAACCTAGGTTAACATTCAACCTTGTTAAAGCGTTACAATTTACACGTCGATATAAGCGCAAAGATGATATATCGCACATCCGCTACAAGTTTGCATGTCTGTACACAATGTTATCCCATACGCTTAACTCACGAATTCCAGATCGATGATAAATGTATGTCACGAAGGACACACTCTACGTTGCACTCGTTTCTATTTTGAATAAACGATATAAAAACAAGAATGGCCATACGACAACAAAAATCAATTAAGAGTCGTTATAATACACATTTCATTTTCCTTTTTATGAGGGTTACAGAACTTTGTAAACAACTAAATAAACAATTTTAGCAATAACACGTCTATAAATATGAAAAAATATAATTCGTTCTTTTTCTGCCATAAACCAACTTATGCATTACAATTTACAAGACTTTCATAGTATGTATTACAGTACCAATTGACGGGAATCTTATTGCAGTGTTGTATGCAAATTAAGAGAATGAGACAAAGAAAGAGATTATAATGAACACAGATGAATCTTTAAAAGTTCAGTGACGACAAGTTGGATTTCCAGCTAAAGCGAAAACATGTTTTATTATCAACGTAAGCATTCGCGAATTGAAACTTTTCGACATGAACTTCAGTATGTTTGTGACTATTAATTATTTTTCTATTTTTTCAGAGACCCCAATATAATAGAATAAAACGATAGTCGCGAAAGGGCCGCCTTAAAGATCCTATTTTGTAGTCTCCAATAAGGTATGACAATATTATAATAATTACAGTGTACTAACTAATTGTTTATTACAGAAACATAGCTAAAAGAAGCGAAATACATCATGATAAGTTAAAAGATTGCAATGTAGAACTTGATTTTTTATTTTACAGGGGAAGAGGCCACCTATAAATATCTTTTTTTTAAATTAATTTGTTAATTTTGTAATTTTTTAGTTGAATGTTTCATTATTTTTTTAAATTTTATTTTAAGTTTTTTATTTAATACATTAGTGTATATGCGAGATTATTTGAATTTGCGGTATCCTTGCAAATGAATAGGAAGAGGAAGTATGTTTCCATGATCGACCTAACATGCTTAGATTTTTATTTGTGGGAGAGGATAAAAGATCTAGTCTTTCAAACAAGGCCAACTACAAGAGCGGATATGATCCTTTTCTCCTCTACCCAGCAGAGAATATCGAAAATCACGGCAGACAGTTTGAACATTTACGTTAGTTATAATTTTTGTTATTGTTTCTTTTATTATTTAATTTATATTTCTCTGATTTAAAGTTTCAATAATTTTGTGTAATTTAAAAACTTATATTGAGTGTTAGTTTTGAGTTGCCATCGTCTCATTCACTTCTTTGACGTAATTATCGCTTGTTATGTGTTCTTTTGTTTCCAAGGCAACTTGACAATTAATGTGAATGTGTGTATTTTCGCCATATTTTTGCTTAGGAAACAGATAATAGATAACTGGTACAGGTTTTTATTGACCACTCTGCACATGAACGCCCTGTATATAGAGGCGTTTTATCACATGAAGAACTCGTCGAAAGCATTGGTGATCGTTCTATGAGTTAGTTTCTACAGCCGTTTTGTCGTTTGTAATTTCCGGAATTTTCTTTTGAAACTAGTTTCTTCATAACGCTTTTGCATCCTTTCAATAGTTAAAATATTATTAGTTGTGAGCTTTGCTTTAACGTTCCGTTTAGTTTTTTTTCGGCCTTAAGTTCACCGCACCGTTTTTTGCAGCTAATTGCACGGTAATTTGTTTTTTTTTTCACTCCGTTAATTTTCTAAAGGTAAGCATTCTGTTCATTTTAAAGACAGGGGCAGGGGAGGATTATTTCGCTTTTCCAGAATGTTGTTGTGTGCTTTAGTTTTTGCTGTCAGATTAATTAACACGTGACCACCGCCATTTGCCCGTGTGTGCTTAAGTTTGCTTTTAGATTTTTTCGTCAGTGGCCGCAATTAATTGCTGGACTGCCGAATCCTGGAGTACCGGTCCTCCAACTCCGAGGCAACCGATATCGCAATCACCGCACCGTACCTTGACCCGAGGCAAGGTCGTTTCCGCCACCCTCTGGTGGCGCTTGAGTCTGTCCGTCAAACCAACACCGTTTGCACCAAATTGTTTAGTTTTTTAATAATCCCAAGTATTAGTTTTTTTTAATTTTTTTGCTTTAATTAAATTTCATTTTTTAATATTTCGTCTAATTTTTAGTGCATTTTTTAAGAATTAAAAAAAAATGCTATTGTTTGCGCTTTGTTCGTCCGTCCGTCCGGACCCATTTCTACCGTTTTAAACTACTGCTAGGGGAATGGTCCTAGAGTCCTGGAATTTTTTGCAGTAGGTAGCCTATACCTTGAAGGTGTGCCAGACGGCCATTAAATTTCGCTGTCTAAAAGGGGGGCCCCCACGAATTATTTCCTGAGATGCTGTTTTTGAAAGTAAAACGTGCATAACTTTTACATACGACAACCAATTGGTCTCAAATTTTGCATACGCATGCCTTTAGTGGTGTCCAAGGAAGGGAGATTGTGACGTTTGGAAGAAATACAACCATTGGGCATTTAAATAAAATTTGATACATTGCCAGTTGGAATAAAACCAAATTTAACACCAGTTTCAAAATTTGGTTTTGCGCATGCGCAGTGCAAACTTTCTTATTTATGGAAGAAATTTCGTAGGAGTGTTTTAAAAAAATGCGCTTTACCTGCACAAGGGTTGTGCACAATTTGTACTTGTTCTTATTATTTCAAAGCATCCGTTTGTGACGAACTTCCCCACAAAGTTCGTAGCACAACGCTACATGATGCAGACCGAACAAACAAACAGAAGGCTGGAATGATCGGTTTTCTCATCTCATTAATCAAAAACATCCCACAATATGGAAATTCATAATAAAATTACCTTCGGACCCAACAAAAATTGATCAACATCGATTAGAAAAATCAGCTATTAGTTTGTTCCCAAGGATTTCTTTTACTTGCTGAGTGGTAACAAGTATGTTAAACAACTGCATGGAATTTTCCGAACGGAATCCCTTAGCTTCTCACACTATGGCGCACAACTACGACGTCACGGACTCCTCATGGGGGGATTCAGATTCTCCAAACAAAAGAGCCCATAGAACGTGCTAACGGGAACTGTCCATTTCTAATCATTTAAGCTAGGGAAAATGAAAACGAAATTTGACATTTTCAGTTTTTCAGTGATATCTCAGTTATTTTCAAAAATGTCATAAGCGTTTTTTTTAATCATAAAAAGGGACCCATTTCACCTACACTGTATCTCTCACCGTTACGGAGATCCCAATGGTGAGCCATGAATTTGAAACACCCTGTACATAATGGAACTAGGAAAATTACTTGGAAGGCGTACGCCCCATCGTCAATTCTGCTATATAAAACTTTATTTGTTGTAAATGAAACATATTGTTACTCCGTAGCATTATTTTAAAAGCTTATGTTAGTTTGTTATGGTGTTTGATATGCACAAGATACCTTTGACTTATTTCATGCCCAAAGAAACTTTGTACACTAATAGCCCAAGATACATAAGAGAAAGGGATCGACATGTCCTATATACCTACTACTTGCCTAAGTCCTTATTGTTTATGATTATTTGTTATTGCAATGGTTATTTGCTGTTGGTGCCACTTGTTTTGCACAAAAAACGAGTTCGAAAAAAAACTAACGCCGCGTTATTAGTATTTTACCGAAATACTTAAATACCACTGAACTATAATTAAACTGGACGACGCGCTCCTTCGGCCAGCGCGATCCGAGAAAGAGGGCCACAAGGGGGATCTCTGTCCTACTCTCGCGCATACATAGGGCAGCCTATTTGATATGTTTTGAATTTATATTAATGATCAGTTTCCCAATGAATGACAGTGACAGAAATCCCCCTTGCACTATCTCTCTTAAAAGGTTTATTTTGGAACATTGGAACTGTTTATGTTTTGTACATGGGTATGAAATTACGATGTTCGTTTATGCAGAAAAGACAACGGTGTCGCATCAAGTGACCGTTCTCGGTCGCGATCGGTAGGTTAAGGAAAAGTCACGGATACTGTCGATACGGTACTTACTTAAAATCGGTTTGTTAATAATTCCAGTCTAGATTTTCTCATACCGGGCGATACTGAATTTACATGCGCACAATTTGTCCACAATTAAGTTTAAGGTCGATTCGCATATTATGGACCGGCAACGTCACGTAAATCTTGCTGCCAATTCACACTTTACGTCAATAGTTTCTTAGGTTGGTTGCGATTGGATTTTTTATGCTGGACCATCTGTTCTTATCATACCCAGATTAAATAGAAGAAAATTAGCATTAGCGTCACGTCAAAGACATGTTTGAAACTTATCTCGACGGTTCGTAACGGTGACGGTGCGTTCCGTTACGTCTCTATGTGAATGCGATCAGAAATTTATAATACAATATTTTTATGTGACGTTGCCGGTCGGTGACGTGACGTTGACGTTCCGTAAAATGCAAAATGCGCCGACATTCCATTTCAATGCAAAATTTAACCGAGTACTGTAAACAAACTAAATGACAACTCATGCTCAAACTTCTAAGACACTGATAAAAAAATGTCCTGTTAAAACATTCCATACATTTATTTAATTACATCTGTGATACTGCAGGATTTGATGATCTATTTACACAAAAATTAAATCAAGATTGTCTTGAAAATTGCATAAATCTGACGGCGATTCAGTTTTATAGAACATTTAGAAGTTTACAGTGTGTAAATTTACTTAACTCAGGTACAGGAAACTGTGAAGCCGATAGAGATCAACTGCTTTAAAAGTTGTCAAGACAATTCTGCACCTGAGATACAGGTACTGTCTAAACTAGTCTAAAGAAATCGGTAAAATTAATTGTTCTCAAAATGAGTCATTGCAAAAAAAATTATTAGATACGTGTGTCTTTTATACAAAGCACTCCTAGTTCAAGCGCTGAGAAGACGCTTTGGAGAATTACAAAATATGTTCCTTCAACGAGGTCCCAAAGTTGAGCCATATACTGGCTACATTTGAAAATAAGACTTATCCAGCTTGAATTTTGCAGCTTTACCAGGGAAAAGAAATGTGATTTGTTTTTCTGGAAGCACTAATATGTTATCAGACAACTGGTATAGAAATTAGAACGAAGCTCGGGAGGAAATGAGAGTGATCAAAACTACAGCGGCTATTATTCGACGAGAGATCAAGTCGAAAAACTATTGTCAGTTTCCAACAATTAAAGAAATTTGTTGAAAGTTGAACCGGTACCTGAAGTGCTCAATGTCTTGATCTCTGAAATCATACAGCTTACTTTTAATATACAAACACCGGAGAATCATCAAAGGACGAAACAAATTACTGAAAGGAAAAAAACACAATATGTCACAGCATTCACTAAAAACACTAGTGTTTACTCAATAGTCACAGTATAATGAGCGCCACACATCCAAGATTATTTTTGCGATGCATGTATTTTGTATGCATGTTTGTTAGGTATATTTTAGGAAAAAACATCCTTTTGCTACTTAACCATGAATTGTACGCCCTCTAACGGGAAACCTAGATACTTGAACCTAATTTCCAGCGATATCTCTTGGTCTCTTGTTAACAAAATGTTTTTCCGTAAGTTGTGCAATTAACTGTTCCATAGATACGGCATGTGACCTTTATTAATAGGACAACCTTTACATAGAGTGGCTAATAAGATGGAACCAAAGCTCTGTTGTCAAAGCGGTTTGATATAGCATAACAAGTGTTTATGGTGACATAACATCGAAATCGAAAACGCTGAAATTGATTTGGTACAAAAAATAGATACACTGTACACTCGTAACTTCAAAAATAAGCTGAAAGTTAGTGTTCAAACAATCTGCTTCTCGCGTGCGCTATTCCTGTATCATTCTTAGCTAATTGCTGTACAGAGGACCTCGACTTGTTTGATCACCACCGCGATCGTTAAAATGTATCGAATCATTAATAGGTCAGAGAATCAGAAACTCATCATCAATAAGGTACTATTATTAGAATGAAGTTGAATAATTATTAATTAATAATTACTAAAAATGTTTATTATAAGGAATACCGCTTTACTTGAAAACTAATTTGGCAAATAAGTCTTAAAATATTTTGTAGATTGATTTTTTAAATTATTGGTCTCTATTTTAAGTAGGTGGGGTTTTAGCCAAAGCTGTTCTACCAACCTAACCCGCTATACATTCACAAAATATCCATAAAGCCAAGTTTATGTCCCATCCAGGAGCGGAACATTGACTGATGGACGGTACGAAGTTCGCCGAGTCTGCTAGTTCAGAATATAAACAATCCACCCTAAACATATAAAGTGAGTATAAAACTATGAACATCACAAACATAAAATAACAACAGCCGAAATTTTAAAATAAGATAGTATACAGGCTGATTCAAATTCGAGGGCAACCATGGAGATCTCGGGAACTGTGAGAGACAGGTAGGTAATTTAAATTTGGCAATGCTGCGTATTTTGATGCTTAACAAAATGCAGTGTTGAAACTTACAAAATTTCGAGTACTTCCGGAGATATCCGGAAAACACCGAAAGTTTGCAAAATCGTTTTTATTTTTTACTGAAGTTATTTATTAAAATACAAGTGTATAATCAAGTCTTTCAAGCACGCGCAATGAGGTTAATGGCACGACGCGAAGCGGAGTGCCTTTAACGTTGCAAGTGCTTTAAAGACCAATTATACACGTGTGTGGAAATACAATGAAATCATGTAATAATAATAATAATCTTTAATTCTATAAATTGTAAATAACAATTATCATATTGACGTTATACTCGAATACATATCTAATTAAGTGGACTGGGTGTTCGTAATTTCACGATTACCATGGAAATGTCACTTGACGTTTGCTTATAAAAATCATCGACTTTGTGAATAAAACGATTTCCGTTGAAAGAGATAATACACCGTCTATTAAATCACTTGTAAAATCTAAACAAACGTTGGTAGGTGTAAAATCCAAATCCAGCAAAGCCTATTATAAAGAATATGAAAAGTTGTTTCCATGGATGAATAGGAAGTTACTTACGAATAAAGTCTTAAATGCATCGATAATGCTGGCATATATGAAGGAAATGTCAAAGGTATTTAAATCTTCTATCTTTTGGTGCATTCATTCAAAACTTCAAACAATGCTGCGATTAAAAAGTGGAACAGATTTGGAAGCATACCCTAAATTACGCGCGTTTGTGAAAAGCTTCAACCAAAGGATAGGTACAAGCCAAAGAAATGTTCTGCATTTACAGAAAGCGACCTAAGAGATTTTTTATTTCATCCAGATGACAGTTTCAAAAGTTATACTTGAAGTATCATTACTTTAAAGCACGTGTGTTTTAAAGGCCTTTTTCGCACGCATTTGAGTGTTTAAAACGGAGATTGCGATTCAGGTTTAATAAAAAAGATATTTCGAAATAAATAACACTTTATTATGGCCACTTTTTTCTCTCTACAAGATGCTAGTTTCAAATTTTAAATCCGACGTTTCGTCTCCGGTTGATCATCATCAACTTTGTTTTTTCTTATGGAAGTAATATTTACTTTTTGGGTCATTTGATAGAGATTTCAAAAGAGAGTTCAAAAATATAAACATCACAATTTTTTTTAATTAGTAAAATATTTTCTTTTTTGCCTAGAAAACTTTGTCTTAGATAGTGTACGTACGTAGTTTCTTGCGTTTTACAAATTAATAGCGCTATTTATGATTAAAAGATAGTGATGTTTACATTTTTGAAATCAGAAAAAAATTCTCCATCAAATGACACAAAAAGTAAAAATTACTTCTATAAGAAAAAATAAAGTTGATGATGGTTGACAGGAGACGAAACGTCAAACTTAAAATTTAAAAGTAGCATCTTATAGAGGGACAAAAGTGGCCATAAAAAAGTATCATTTATTTCGAAATATCTTTTTAAATAACTTCAGTAAAAAATAAAAACGATTTTGCAAAGTTTCGGCTTTTTGCGGATATCTCTGAAAGTAATCGGAACATTTTGTGTTTTTTTTTACTGTATGAAGGGATAATACCATTTTTTATTTTTAAAAAAGCATTTTTGTGTATCTTGTCGCCCATTAAAGCTTGTGAAATGATATTTGTAAAGGAATAAATCAGACACACGAGGTGACTTGATACACCCACTTTTTTTTAAAGACTAAAATTGATAACGTTATGGCAATTTGACTAGGTATATAAACTAGAGATCTGGACTTGCGATCTTTCCATTCTAAAACTACAAACCATTTTTAAAGTGCTTCCAAAAATCAAAAGTGCTCATACTCATACAACTATAATTCTTTCCTCATTTAACCGCTTCTCTATCTTTGCTAGTTTCCGAAATCGAAAAAACTCACTCGTATAGGAATTGTTACCCTCTGCATAATCCGAAAAAGATGAACAAAATTATGAATGTAAATTTTTGAGACAACACAAACACAACAACACAAAATGTCTAAATCAGTTTTCAGGTATCCAGATGTGGGCGATATTTCATAAATTTCACTTGAAAAATCTGGTTTTGCAAATTACACAGTTTATTTTAACCATGAAATTTTCATTTTTTCAGTTTTTAAACGGTCTCTCTTTTATTTTATATATTTTGTACAAAATGAATGGACTTATGTTTTTAGAAGAAGTGTTATATGTTACAAAAATATCTACGTTCTAATTTTACGCTTACAAAATATATTTTTTTAAATGTTGTGTTCCAGGTTAATCGGATGATGGGCAACTTGGGGGTTGTGTCTAAAATTACAAAAAATATTAATTCTGGCATCGCTAAGACCTACAGAAATTATAAAATGTGAAAGCCTTTGTAATTATCACCCAACCGACAACTTGTTAATGAAAAAGTACAACACTATTAACACACTTTGATAATGAGTTGGATAGTAAACGTCCTCGTCGCATTGTTAATTGTGCGGTAATGTTTTTTGTCACAAAAGAGATGTGTTAAATGAACCGAATTAAAAAAATGTATAAGGCCCTACTTACCAATTTCTATTATCCCTATCATTTTGTAGCGCTTTGCATACACATTTATTTTACTGTCGACACTGACACACTTCGGAATTACGCTGCCATTATTCCCGACCTATCCCAGATCGTGATAAACTACATAACTGCCGGTAACGACTTCATTAACAAAACATTTGAAGTGTCCTCCAGCAAAATTATGCGCAAACGTTACGGTATTGCGTCACTGGAGCCAAAGGAAGGCCGCCGTTCCAATTCAATTCCGTTCTTCTTAAATTGGGAGCGCCTCCGCAAAAATTGATTAATAGCTAAACGCTTGCCATATACCTTCTATTTGGTTTTTGTTCGTAGAATTTCGTGGGAGATTCCAATAAAGGATTAATCGTCACGTAACGCTTGTATAATACATCTGGGTGTTATGCAATCGATTCAATTAGCATAAATAAATAAACGATTCACTGGTTTTTAAATTTTTAATGGTGTGCAAAGAGGGACTTTGTTATGGAAATACACTAAAAGAATTGTACTGATTTTTGTGTTTCAGAAATTTTCCGCTACATAAATGTAAGGGTCGCCGCGAATACGCAAATAGTAAATACGTTCGGGGACCATAGGCGCACAATTTAACGCATATACGACGGAAATATCACATCCAGTTCGACCCATGACATTTATATTAGTTACTAGTTAACCACTATATTTCTCATCTTTGAATTTAAAAGATTATTGTTTGATTTTAGTCCAGTAATCCGTAATTTTAATTATTATTCTTTTGCTTTATATCCATAAATTAATCTTATATTTCTGCACCTCCGTGTGTTATTTATTTCCACGGAACAAAGTGAAAACAGGTGTCTACAACGATCGTCCTAAACTTCGCATTGCACAGAAACTGTGAGCCTGTAACGTGCGATAGTGTATATCCCACACATTGATTACCTATAGAAAATGTCCAAAATATCGTTTATTTTCCAGCCGTATATCCTTCTGCGACAGCCCTTAGGTGCAGTTTACGTTACGTGATTTTGCTTACGATTTTTTGTACTATCGTATCGTATTATTCGAGGTTTGTTAGGGGTTGTTTTGGTGATTTTCTGTTTACATTATACGATTTGCTACCAACAATTACGAATAAGTATGATCGGACCCGAAAACATGAAAACTCGCAAGAGAAATCGTAGGTAAAATCACATAATGTAAACTCCACTTTATACTACATTTGCCCTATCGACTTTGCAAGCTAATTAAATAGATACATATACAGGCAAAAGGTGTGTTTGTTCGAAATATTTTTACGCAGATAACTTTTGTTTACACACAAGATTAGATATACGTACTTCCTGCGAAATCAGGGCGGCCTTACCTGATATTCATATAATGGCAACACAATTACAAACATTCATCATATTTTTCCTTATTTAATATGTGATGTCTAACGTATTAGGTTTCATCTTTAAATGATAATGCATTTTAGCTAATCACTGATTGTAATACGTGTCCAAATCGTGTGGGGTAAATTCGTCCCCGGAAAGTTTGTCCTCGGAAAATTCACTCTCGCTTCCAGAAGGTTCACGCGACAATTTTCTTCCAAAAATTCTCGCCTTCGGAATTTTTTATTCCCTTGCAAAATTTTCCGGCAATATCTTCGCTCCCAGGAGCTTCACCATATCGTCTTGCACTCCCGAAAACTATCGTCACTACCATCGATGCCACTCTAGCTTTCGTAAGGACCGTATTGCAGCCATAGCCTCGGCCCTGGTGAAAATCAATTTTTATTAGTAGTCCGGTCAAAATAGACTTTTCAAATAACAAAAATTTCCACAGAACTGAATTTTGGTAGAGAGCTTGGATGCACCAGTAGAAATAAAATGATAAACATCCCCATAGGTCCCATGTGTGCTAAAAAAGTTATTCAAGGTCAAAGACCCAAATTTTTCGGTTTTTTGGATTTTTCTCGAAAACGGTAATTTATATCAAACATATACCTTCGACAAAAATTGTAGATCACACAATTATCTACAAAAATGGTCCTTACAGTTGTTTTCCTAAGAATCATCATTCCTAAGATATCGCCATTCTTAAAGTTGAAGGAGTTACGTTCTACTCTACATCATATACACACATTTCTACACCACCTGTGAGGTTTTTTTAACGTGGTTTCCCCGGTAGGCCTACTCCGCGATCTCTTATGACGGAGTTTTATGGGAAAATGCTGTATTTACTACATGATGATTGATTTTGAAATGAATATAGATTGATTTAATCTGCGTAAGTCTGATTTCTGTTAATATTTCAATGTTATTCCTACTCTTCAAATGCTATTTCAACAGTCATGTCTTCTTCGATTTCTTCTGCTTGCTGGATGTTCATAAATTGTTCAACTGAAGATTGCTCGAAAACGGAAAGTTTTATCAAACATATAGCTCAAACAAATATTGTAGATCATAAAATTATCTACAATATTTGTCTGAGCTATATGTTTGATAAAACTTTCCGTTTTCGAGCAATCTTCAGTTGAACAATTTATGAACAAAAAAAAAAGTTTCCGAAATGAATCTTTCGAGCGCGAAAGGTCCTGGGGAACTATTTACCGGGAACGAATATTCTGAAGGTGTAATATTTCGCAGGCGAATTTACCTATGCGTGTGCGATGTGAGCACGTTTTTTGGGGGGCTAATTTTCCGGGGACGACTTTACTGGAGAGAATTGTTAAGGGCGAATCTTACTACAATCGAAAGCCTCATGAATGCACCTAAAATACAATATAGTGTTGTGTAGTCGTCGTTCATAGTCCAAGAGCCGGCTGCAAAATTCGACCGTCATTTGATAACGACATGGGGTATGTCGATAAGGTTACTAAAGACATAGTTTTTGATAGAACCGTACCTGTGCCAATTATTATTTTGACCTTAGTAATTATTATATCTAAATTTTTTTATTGTAATCTGGGAAATTTTTCGCGATCTGATAATGACTTCAAACGTATGTCATTACACACCTTTCACAGAATACATCTTGAAACTATAGCTGTGCCACCCCTTTGTCTGATGCGAATTATTGGCACAGCGATTTTTTTTCAACACTATTTTCAAATAAATTTCCGTCACGTGATAACAGGTTGAAAATGTACTCAATGGAAAGAGCATGATTTTTTCTACAAGAATACATATACGTGCCTGTATTTTACCTGACCCAAGGAAGTGGCACAGCGTGATGATTTTGGCTTTACCTTTTCCTTTTTCACCTTGACGGCGCGCGAGTTCCGGGTAGACCCGCTAGAGCCGCTAACCATAGACTGGTTTGATAGAATCACGTGTACCTATCGTGATGTCAATCGACGCGAGTGTCTTATATAATGCCGTAAAAATGTCAGGAAATACATGTTTTTTGTGCCGCTTGAAGAAGGGAAATATACTTCCCTTCAACCCTGCTACAATTACGAACGTTTCACGTATGTTGCGTTTTCGGAAGAAAAAAAAATACAAGTATCACGATATCAATATACCAGATATTGGTCAACAAAATGTCGGTTACCACCCTGAGTGCAAGGCAAAATTCATGGTTCTGAAGAAAAAATACAAGGATGAGTTCGAAGAAATATTAAAAATGGATGTAAGTGTAATTGAGTAAAATCTCTTTTTGTAAGTAGTAGCTGCATAGTAAGGTTTTGTATGAGTATTAATCATTGATAAACAACAAAGCAAAAAATTTTACTTTATTTATAAGTTTGGTTGAAATATTAATAAACAATATTAGCAGTGTGAGGTGTGAGGGTGGGTGTTTGTGTGTGTGTGACGTTTTTATGAAGTTGAAATTAAGAAACCATTACTTTCGTTATGGGCTGACATAACTAATTTTTTCTAACAGGAAAAATTCGCTGCATCGACCCCAAAGCACCAAGAGGAAGCATTATTTTCCCTGAACGTTTCAACCATCAGTAGTGATGCGGATGAGCGCGTTGAAGATACGCTTGCATTTTCGTTGCCAAATGATAGTGACAGCCCTCGTCAAAACTGCGTTTTTTGCGGCACCGTGCAAAAAAGAAGTGGTGCTCGTCTAGTAAAGGCTAGGCCATGTAGTTCCCAAAGTACAATAGATAGCATAAAAAAAATTGCAGAGAATATGGATAACAAAAAATTACTTCAACAATTAGGAAGTTCAAAAACGACTTTTTATCATCCAGCTTGTTTTAGTTTAAATCAAACCAAGTACTCGAGACAGTTATCTGATAATCTCAATATAAAAGGCGATTGGCACGATTTAAGAAATATTCATGCAGCTGCATTTGAATCACTTTCTTCTTTCATTCATGTTGAAATCATTGAAAACGAAAGAATTTTTTTCTTAGCTGATCTTTTTTCGAGGTATCAGGCTCTGTTGTTAGAAATTTCCAATGAAAAATTTTGCAAAGAAGACTTTAAAAACTACAAAGCTGAACATTTGCAAATGAAAGTTTTACGCGAATTTGGTGACATATTGACTGTTGAACCGTCCCCTTCATTTCAAAAAAAAAAAGTTGTTTACAAGCATGAAATTGATGTTAGCAAGCTAGTACATTCAGCAATGATTACTCAAAATGCAGAAGAAACAAAAATTCAAGATGTGGCTTACTCTGTTAGAAACTCTGTCAAAGCAATTGCTAAAAGAAAGCTTCCCGAAAAATTGCACGTTCGTGACATTATTGCTGGAGAGTGCGATATTCCAGTTGATCTTTATAATCTGATTTCGAATTTGATTAACGGTCCTGACACGCGTAGACAGAAATCTGAACACGATGCTTTACAAATTGATTCGATTTGCAGTGACATCATTTATGCTATAACAAAAGGCAGAGTAAAACCTTCGAAGCACCTTACTCTTGGGTTAGCAATAAAATCTCTAACGAGTAGTAGAAAAGTACTCACAGTTTTAAATAAGTACGGTCACACTGTAGGATACTCATTTGCTGAAGAGCTGGAGACTGAACTGGCTTTCACGGCTCATGAAGAAAACGAATTGATACCACCTGGTATTAATATAACAAATGGGCTCTCCACACACGTAGCATTCGATAATTTTGATAGATTTGTCGATACTTTTACGGGCAAAGATACCCTTCATGACACAGTTGGCATCATATATCAATTCTCTCCCAAAACTGACGATATTTTGCATTCTTCTGAAGCATCTTGCGGTAATAATGAAACATTTTTGGATATTGACCATGTTGCTGAACACAGTTTGCACCGTAAGAGACGCAAATTCGAAGAAACTCCTCGAGTTATGGCACCTTATTTCAAGCGTAAGGCAACATTGTCATTGTTACCAACTGACATTTTACTACAGGCTGTGGAAAACTGCAAAATATCGAAAGAAGGTGCTGTTTTAAGAGACATGCTATGGGTTTTCTCGCTTTCCCAACTTAAAAAAGTGCCAATGTGGACAGGGCACAATTGTTTAATAATAACAGATGTAAGCGAAGTTCAAAACATTGAGTACATGCCTCCAATCAACTCCTCTCCCACTTCGTTAAGTGTTGTTCACGAAACTCTGCTAATGTCAAAGAAAGTAGCCGAACAGTGCCAGCAAGAACAAATTATTGTCACTTACGATCTTGCGATCGCAAAAATTGCGTTGGAAATTCAAAGCTTAGAGAGTCCTCTTTTGGATAATTTATTCATCAACTTAGGGGGCTTTCATCTGCAATTGGCTTTTTTTAAAGCTATTGGTAAATTTATTGACGGCTGCGGAATAGTCGACATATTGACCGAGTCTGAGGTTTTAGCAGCAGGTTCTGTAAACGGGTTTATCGAGTCGAAACATTTCAATCGGTGTAAAAGGATTCATCCTCTTCTGGCTGGTGCCCTTCAGATGTTGCATTTCGAAAGATTCATGTCAGAATGTGATGTTTTCCCAGAAATGTTGGTTTCACATCTGAAAGATGTGTTGGATGTTCCTCTTGAAAGTCACGAACACTTGACCTTACCTCCTGCTTTAGAAGATATCATTGTTAAATACAAAGATTTCTGTTCAATCACTCTCAAAGGACATCATGGAAAAACAGCACAGTTTTATATGCAGTATGCTCAATTGGTGAACATTTACTTCCGATTTTCCAGGAGCATCAGAATCAGTGACTTTGAACTCTATGTGGATTCTATTTTCGAAATGGCTGATATGTTCTTTGCATTCAACCAACCAAACTATGCTCGTTGGTCTTTGAAATACTTCAGTAATCTGGTATCTTTGAAAGTAGATAACTCTCCTCTATTGAGCGAATTCAAACGTGGTGCTTTTGGTGTTAAACGGACGGAAAAATCTTTGGCTAGGTCCCCAGTAGACCTTACACTTGAACAAACAGTGAACGCTGAAGCAGCTAATTCTTTGACTGGAATAAGTCACTTCACCAACTCAATCACAGCCAGACAACGCTGGGCTTTTACTCATTCTATGAGAACAAAAATAATTTCTCATACGCTTGAAACCGTGGGCATGTCTCAAAAAGATGATGTGTCACACCATCTCGAAAAAAACCGAATTGAAAAAGACGCAAAAGCTCTTGCTGCGATTCGAAAAACATTGGAGCAAAACATGAACCCGTTTGCTTCAACTGTTGACAAAGACAGTCTGTTCAATATTGCAACTGGAAAAGCAGTTGCCTCTAAAGTTTCAGATTTTTTAATCAATGTCGTTTCGATGGGCCACCGTCAAAAACTAGAGTTTCTGTCAGAATGTAGCGTTTCACCAGATCGTTTTGGAAAACCAATCCGGAGGAATATCATTTTAAATTTCGCTTCAGATTGCATTAAAAAGGTTCAAAAAAATTCTAATAGCAGCAAATCAGTTCTCATCAAAATGGAAAGGAACGTTTTTGGTCGTCTTCTAGCTATCGCTTTGGATAAAAAAATTGACATGGATTTGTGTTTCTCATATCCGTTGGCCCCTGCACCTCCAGCACTTGTTCAATGCAATGGTGAAATGCACAAAACTCCGAAAGCAGCACTCGCGAAATACCTAACGTCAAATGTGAGCCCTTCGAAACCTCTGAGACCCGATGTTGAAATCATCGACGGTTTTTACTTGCTGAACTTGTTGGGTTCGTCGATTCCACAAACGTTTGGTAAAATCGCTGAACATGTGTTGAGCAAAATTTGTAGTACAGATGCATCAGAAATCCATCTCATTTTCGATAGGTATTTGTCACCATCAATTAAAGACGTCGAAAGGCACAATCGACAGGAAATTGACGCACCATTTTCAATTGTCGGACCTTCGCAAAAAAGACCAACAGATTTCAACAAAGGTCTCAAAAATTTTCGATTCAAAGATGCCCTTGTTCAATTTTTCGCGCAACATTGGGAAGACGAATCTATGATACCTTTCATTCAAAATAAGATCGTATTCATTACTGTCCAAGAACGATGCTACTCATATCGTGCTTTTGATGGTAAAATTCTGAAACAGGAAGAAGTGAATTTTGAATGTCAACACGAAGAAGCCGACACACGTATTATTTTCCATATAAAAAACTTGATTCCAAATTTGACAATAGTAGTTCGAGCCTCTGACACCGATGTTCTCATTATCTTGCTAGGAAACATTCACAAGTTTTCTGATCACAAAATTTATCTCGCTAGTTCATTTTCAAAAAAAGAAGATTTGAAATGCTATAGCATAAATGATCTCGCAAATTCCATTGGTTTAAATGTCTGTCGTGCATTGCCCGCTTTTCATGCATATACTGGATGCGATTATACAGCTGCTTTTCATAGAAAAGGAAAAGTACGTCCGTTAAAGTTGCTGGAAAAAAATGAAAAATTTGTGACTGCGTTTGCATCTTTGAATAATGTTTCAGATATATTTGATGATGAAAAGATTGATGTCATTCAAGAGTTTACATCTGCAATGTATGGCGTGAAAAACTGTAATAGTGTCAACAGCGCAAGACTACAGATTTTCGAAAAACTATTTTGTCGAAACGATAAAAATGACCATTTTCTTCAGAAAGTTAAGGGGTTTGATTCAAGTCTTATACCTCCATGTTGGAGAAGTTTAAAACAAAAAATTTTGCGAACCGTGTATGTCACTTCAATGTGGCAAAACGCCGATGAAGCGAATTGCACAATTTTGAATGTTGAAGAATGCGGTTGGGAACTCAATAACCGATTAGAACCAATATGGTTCAATGGAGACCCAACTCCATTGAACGTTGATGAAGTTGTTTTGCAGTCCGAGGAAACAAGCGATAGTGACGATAATCATGATCAGGATCATTCTTCTGATTCTGATGACGGATGATATAGTTTACTTAAAAATCGAAAGTATCAGTAACACTCGATTAAAATGTAATTTTTGCGTTCATGTACTTTAGTTATTAGTTCTTAAATAAATGCCATTCGTTTTATAGTTATACATAAAAATAAAACCTTTGATTATTCGACATACCCATTTTCGTTGAAAGTATCAATGTAAAAATTTAAAAATATTCGAATATTCTCAAGTTCATTACTTTACAGTTAAAAATATCACAAAAGTCAAAAATTTTCGTCTTATAAAATTTTGTCATATATTTTAGTGCGTTAAAATCTTTAAATTTATGTGTATTCATTAAACATGGAGTAATAGATTTACTTTACTTTTTTACCTACCAAATGCATAATAATAATAATAATAATACATCACGCTGTGCCACTTCCTTGGGTCAGGTAAAATACAGGCACGTATATGTATTCTTGTAGAAAAAATCATGCTCTTTCCATTGAGTACATTTTCAACCTGTTATCACGTGACGGAAATTTATTTGAAAATAGTGTTGCAAAAAAATCGCTGTGCCAATAATTCGCATCAGGCAAAGGGGTGGCACAGCTATAGTTTCAAAATGTATTCTGTGAAAGGTGTGTAATGACATACGTTTGAAGTCATTATCAGATCGCGAAAAATTTCCCAGATTACAATAAAAAGTATTACATATAATAATTACTAGGGTCAAAATAATAATTAGCACAGGTGCGGTTCTATCAAGAACTATGTCTTTAGTAACCTTATCGACATACCCCATGTCGTTATCAAATGACGGTCGAATTTTGCAGCCGGCTCTCCTACTAATCAAGTGCGCGTGTGGAGATTTGTGAAGCGGAGTGGTGTTACGTCGTGGAAAAGAGTGTTGGCGCGAGTAATTCAAGTGCAACGAAGATTTAAAAGTAATTTTAAATTTCTAACGATTCTCATATCCATAATGTATCTAAAGGAATGATAAAACTACATTTAAGTACAAAGGTAACAAATTGAGATGTCGTCTATATTGATGTTATACTATGGTATATGCGTTAGAGAAATGCCTAGTGGTTTTTGACCACTTTATTTTTACGTTAAATTCGTATTTAAAGTATCCTGTTGTTTAATTAGTATATTATATACCGTGGGACTGAAGTAGCATTTTTAATCCCGAAGGTAAAGTTTCGTCTAAATTTAATCCCGGAGGGACAAAATGTGACACTTCAGTCCTTGTCATAATGGAGTGAAGTTGTCACTTTAGTCTCGGAAGTACGAAAAAACTATTGTTCATTTTCACTTTAGGTGCAAAAGGGATTTAGAAAGTAGCATCAGAATGCAAACCGGAACGCATTGAGGCAGGGGATAATCAATCTGTGGTAGAGACATGGGAAAAGGAAGACGCGATGGCATTATTTATTATATCCTCCGCTGTTCGGGCGCCTTTTATAAATCGATCGAGATCTCGGCAACGGAATATCGTTAAACTTTCTAGTTTTTCGGCATTATATTCGTACTATCGTGTTATTCCTGCATCGCTTAGTCTGAAAGCAATTGAGGGGCTTGGTTGTAAAAGGGTTCAAGTGATTTGTTTTATATATTTGAAATAAGTCCAAAATCACCTACCTAAAGGATATTTAAACTTGGAGGTAAAATGGTTCAAGTAACTTTTAATACATTTGGCGTCATCTGGTGGTATTTAGCTAAACCACTAAACATATTCACTAAAAAAGTAAGTGGTAAAACGATTCAAGTGCATTTGAACCCTTTTACGTCTGAAATGTTACTGAGCATGCCGTGTTTAAGTACTTAAGAATCACTTGGTTCTTCCGTTTTTATTGTGCGTTAAAGTTTAATATGAGTAGTGATAATGCGAGCGATGGCGACTACGATGGTAAGCAATTAATGGAAAAGTGATTATTTTAAAAATATACAAAAGTTTGGTTAGGTTTAATGTAACTTTTTTGTAATATCTTTGCAGAAGCGTCTAATCCATTCGAGACGGATGAAAATTCAGACTATCTTCCTGAAAATTTATCAGATCAGGAAGAGTTCGCCGAGTCTGAAAATTCAACCGACAATGACGCGGATGAAGAAGGTAAGCATGCAAATGAATATGTACATGTACCTCCGGCTAAAACGAGACAACTAAAGCGACGTCCAAAGCAGTGGAAAGACTGCATTGCAAAAAAATTGCGAACACAAGGGAAAGCATATTGTGGAAGAAAAAATAAGACGGGTAAAGCAATGGAGCTGAAAGAATACATGCACAGTTGTAGATATCACTGCAATACCAACATTAGTGAGGCGCAAAGGCAACAACTGTTTACAAAATTTTATGAGCTTTCTTCTTACGACCTGCAGACTTCATTTTTATCTTCTTGTATTACGAAAACGGCACCTGCGAGGCGAAATAGAACATCCTCTTCAAATAAAAAGTACAGCACAGTTATAACTTTACTTGGGAAACGGGGTTGTAAACAATTTTTTTTACGTACTTTTGACATTTCTGTGCGACGATTTCAAGTAGTTTGTAGGAAAACTACAGATCTTGGTATGGCCGAACCAGACATGCGTGGCAAAAGGGAACCTTCAAATAAAATAAAGGAGCCATCAAAAAAGTTGGTTATTTCTCACATCAACATGTTTCCAAGATATGAAAGTCATTACTCTAGAAAGGACAATCCAAATGCGAAATATCTGTCAGGAGAATTAAATATAAACAAGATGTACAAAGCTGTACTCTACAACGCCGTTATACTCCAGCTTCATGGCGCGCCTCGAGAACGGTTATTATCCCCAAAGACGGCGACAGGAGAAGTCCCGATCACCATAAGAGGGGTTTCATACATCAAGAGGGACTCCTGGCCAATACCCTGCTGCTAGCACGGTCGAGGCGCGTGCAGGGAAAAACCTTCAACGTTGTGTCACTGGATCTCCGGAAGGCATTTGACACCGTGTCTCGCTCATCCATGGAGCGAGCACTCCGCCACCATCAAGTGAGTGGCCAGTTATCCGAGTATATCATGTCCTCGCTGAAGGACGCCACCACTAACATCCAGGTGGGTGGAGGTGTCAGTGGGGCCATCCCATTGCGCACCGGGGTTAAGCAGGGTGACCCACTTTCACCGGCCCTGTTTAACCTCGTAGTCGACGAGTTTCTGACCATACTGAACGACAGCCGAACCGGTGACACGGTTGCGCTGGCAACGAGGGCCGCCGCCCTGGCCTTCGCGGACGACCTGGTCCTCTTAGAAGACAGAGACTTGGACATGCCACGCGCACTATACGAAACGGAAGCCTTCCTCCGGGTCCGGGGAATGCAAGTCAATCCGAAAAAGTGCACCTCCATCAGCGCAGTGCGAGTGGGCGGCACCTCCGTCCAGCCCCTTCCATCGCTAGGGACAATAAACACCTTCAAGTACATAGGTCACCGGTATTCCGCAGCGGGGACCCAAAAACCAAACCTGTTCAACCTGTCATCATGGCTCAGCAACCTGGAGAGGGCTCCACTGAAGCCACCCCAAAAATACGGGATACTGCGGACGTACCTGGAGCGGACGAGACTTCGTGCGTGCCGTCCAACTAAGAACATCTAATCTCCCCACAAAAGGTCTCCCTCACATTCCCGAGGGAGAACGTCGCTGTAGGGGAGGATGCGGTCGGATAGAGAGTCTGTCCCATGTGCTTCAGAGGTGCCACGTGACTCATTTCGACCGCATCAAGAGGCACGACGAAGTCGTCAAGAAGGTGGCGCGCCACTCGAGGCGGAATGGGTGGGTGGTGGAAGTAGAGCCGCGAGTTTACCACCCCGATCGACAGCTCTGCAAACCGGACCTTGTCATCCACATACCGGGCAACAACATCATCGTGGCAGACGTACAGGTCTGCTGGGAAGGCTCTAACCTGTTAAAGCGTCTTATTATCGATTTATTTTCTATACAGAATTTCATTTAAGGTTTCACAAACCCTATAGTGACACATGTAGTCGATGTGACAATTTACAAAATATATTAAACACTCTACAGATGAAACAGTAGTAAGTTAGACTTAGAACGACATCAAAGAAAGGCTAAAAGATGAAAAAAATGACATAACTGAAAACAAAAATACACAAAATACTGCTGTTATCTGTTTTGATCTACAACAGGCATTGCCGACACCTTTATTGACAACTTCTAAAGTTTTTTACCTTCGTCAACTCTGGACATACAATTTTTGTGTATATGACTTATTGACTGGAAAAAGTTACATGTTTATGTGGGACGAAACTTGCATCCAGGGGTTCTCAAGAGATAGGCTCATGTCTGATAAAATTCGTTCAGAGTCTACCACAAACAGTAACAAAGATTATTGCATATAGCGATTCCTGCGGAGGCCAGAATAAAAACAAAAACATTTGCAAGCTTTTTAGTTTTATTGTTCAAGCAACCGCTATAACCGAAGTTCATCATAAGTTCCTCGAACCTGGTCATACGTATATGGAGTGTGATCGCAGCTTTGGTCTAATAGAGAAAAAAAACGACAAATTCCCCAAGTTTTTGCGCCAGGAGGTAATCAGAAACACATCTGCAAAATTTCGTGTATTCAATATGACCAAACACGATTTTTATAGTCTGGACCCACTTCACGAAATTATGGATAATCCTAAAAAGGATACGGACGGACACATTATCAAGTGGAAGGATTGTTGACAATACACCACACTATCACATTTCTCAACATAATCCGAGACATAATCATTAGAAATTCAACACAACCACGATCATTCGACTTATTAGATGTTTAATTGTATTTCAAATTTCAAATAATTTTGACGCAAAGGTTCGAAGATGCTACATTAATAAATAGCGAAATCGATAACCTAAAGGAAAAAATATTTTAATTACTTACCTACCTAGTAATCCAACTAAGAATAGTATATTAAGATACAAGTGGATAATCAAGTCTTTAAAGCACGCGCAACGAGTTTAATGGCACGACGCAAAGCGGAGTGCCTTTAACGTTGCAAGTGCTTTAAAGACCAATTATACACGTGTGTCTTATAGTATTTTTTATTATACCTGCAGGTTAATTAAAAAATAGCAAATACAATGAAAGCATATTGACGTTGTCCTCGAATACATGTCTACTTTAAGTGGGCCGGGTGTTCGTAATTTTACGATTGCCATGGAAATGTCACTTGACGTTTGGTTATAAAAATCATCGAATTTGTTAATAAAACGATTTCCGTTGAAAGAGATAATACACCGTCCATTAAATCGCTTGTTGAAAAATCTAAACAAACGTTGGTAGGTGAAAAATCCAAATCCAGTAAAGCCTATTATAAAGAATATGAAAAGTTGTTTCCATGGCTGAATAGGAAGTTACTTACGATGGAAAGCCCATGTGGACAATGTAACTAAACGAATAAGATTGTTAACGTACAAAATTAAATTACTTAAACCAATATTACCTGACAATTTATTAAATGTGGTATATTACGCTACAGTACAGTCGGTTATTATGTACGGCATTTTAGGATGGGTGCAGTAGCAGATTGTTATTTGCATCAATTAGAAATTTTACAGAAACGGATTATTAAAATACTTATGGGTAAAGACTATCGCTACCCTACCAATCTTCTGTTCGCTGAATCGGGATTGTTAACGATTCGACAATTGTATCTGCAAAAGATTGCTACTTTTACTTTTGAGCGCAAAGATACATATAAAGTGCTTGCCCATGAACATTACACTAGAAGCAACCAAAAAACGTTAATAATTCCTAAAACAAGTACTTCGCATGCCCATCATCATGCATTATGCTTGGGTATTATATAATAAAATGTCTATCTATTTAAAAAATTGCGAGACCCTACATTCGTTTAAGAAAAGGTTTAAGGATTGGCTATTAGGTGTAGGATTGGATTTTTACTCCAAGCTAACATGATTTATATTTTTGTTTTGTTCTTTTTTTTTGTATTAGTGTACTTACATGTAATATACTCGATTAACCATCACGCACGAGCCTTGGCTTATGTGATTGTTGCCAATTTTTTCATTATATCAATAAATAATTATATTAGGTATGCTAAAGAAAAAGATTACGAAGGGTTTTGATGCATGTAATTAATAATTTTGAATATTTGGGGGAATATTTTGAGACACCTACTCACGTACCTTTTCAATTTTATACGGAGTTAAGATAGGAATTGAGTGGCGCTCAACCCTACTGGTAAGTGGTAATGAAGTGAAGAAAATCATATGCCCAGAACAAACTTCCGCTGTGGAAGATCTCAAGCTTTTATTTTGTTTTCCAACCCAGAGCTGGTTGGCCGTTTATAGCGGCGGGTTTGAGGTAACTCAGCACCAACTCTCCCTACTGGTATAATTTACACGAAATTTCATCCGAATTAGACGCCGCACTTGCAACACAATATGAATGGTTCAAAGGTGTTTAAAGGGGGTTAAAAAACTTTCCAAAACGCATTGTGTAGATGTAATGTTAATTTATTAACAGCAAATTCAATCTGCATTCATTGCTTTGGAGGTCCACCTCTAATCATCAGCAAATGGTTGTTCATAATTCGATTCTGTTAAATGGATAAATTTATTTATTTATTTATTTATTATTATCCCTCTCTTGTTTTGGGCCCTCAACAGGCATGCGCCCAATTACAGAGTGACCCGCATAATGCTATTTAGAGGTGCCTCTGCAGAAGGTCTTAAGTTGGTCTATACTACTCCGGTATTTACCTCACGAATTAGGAAAACTGCAGGAAAACTTAATTCGGAGTAGCCGGTAGAATGCTCGGAACTGGTCTAAGGTAATTTCCATCTCCGCCACAGATGAAAAATTCACCTCAACCCAGGCCAATGTACGTCTGATAACAATAAATCGAGCAATAAATTAAATTATCCCTCAAAGTTAAGTATGACGGGGCGTCCGTTATGAGTGGTAAGACAAATGGTGTTCAAGCCATTATCAAAAGAACATTTCCACATGCATTCGTATATTCGTTTCCATTGTTACGGGCATCAATGTGATTTAATTATTAAACGAGCGGCGCAGTGCAATAAAAAAGTAAAAATCATCATTGCAAATTTGCAGTGGTTTTGCCAAAACGAACGACAATTATAGATAAACCATGTTCTGCTCACTCGCTTGACACACGACTGAACGCTTTAGCAAACCTATCCGTAGAAAAGAAGTTCGTCAAGTCTATCCCGAACGGCAACAAAGTCATTATCGTCTTTTCTGACTTTAAAAATAGAAGAATGTAAAAAAAAATAGTAGGTAAGATTTTACTTATGTCCGTCCTCCTTTAGAACTCACGAGCCGGCACTGCTTTAACTTGAAAAACCTCAATGTGTTTGGCTCAAATTTCACCTTCAGTACTTGGATAAATCTTGTTTTTATAATTGAATAAAAAATTTTTTGGGAAATATTAAGGAGACCATTGATGTAACTGTATTGCAACTGTATTTAGACCCCCCTATTCACAAATATTGTTTATTTATAATAACTGAGATCATTAATTTTACGTTGCGTCAGATCGCCGTCACTATACAGCTCAAAAATGGGGCCGGAGGTTGTCTCTGCAAATTTGTAAGGAATTGCAATAGAATATCTATGTAGGGAGAAAAAGTGTATTGTACAAAAGTCGTACAGTTGTAAATCAACTTTTTTGTCTCAAAAATGTTTGCAAAATTATTTTTGTACGGCACTAGGGGCTTGGTAATTATTTTTATACACTCTAACATATTCCAGAATGATGTACAGAAATCCTGTGTTGTAGTTGCCCACCGCTGGGTTCTCAACTTCAGTCCTATCGTGCTCGTGCAGTTTTCAATTGATTTGTATCTATTATCCTTAACATGTGAATTTTATACAGTTGTTGCACAAAAGTGAGGTCGTAAATCGTTCCTCTATAGTGATCTGTGTATAATTCTGTAAAAATTCGTCAAGAATTCGATGGTATTGATTTTTGAAAGGCTCCTCACAATTTCTTATAACCTCTAAATCTGGCGCAAAGTACCAGGTGCCTGGCGAGTCCTTGCCCGCCGCCCAATCCGCCACTGATGGCCGACGTCAAAAAATGTCTCACTTTTAATAATAGAAAATGAAAAAATGCAGTAGCGCAGCCATCGTTTGGTAATGAAGGGTCTCGCATTACCCTCGTGTAATTTCCCTTGTAATTGAAATTGTAAGCATAGGATAGGCCAGTCAAAATCGACACAAAAAATCGCTAAATTCGCAAAACATGATGTATCTCTGATTTTTTAGTATGTTGTTTGGACCCATTAGAGTAGTGTATACTCAAGTTTGCAACTCTCTAAAAGTTGTAGAAAAAGTGTAGTATACGAAAAACCGCGAAATTTTCGCACGTTTTGCAGTGTTTGCGTTATATTTCCTTAACTATGCATTTTTCGACTTTCGTCATTGTACACGTTTTTGAAGAGTATTAAATGTGTAACAATTTGCGCCCAACCCGAGCTCTGGAAGTCAATTAGTTACCGAATTACGGCACTTTGAAGATAGTCATTTTTTTCTAAAAAGTGAACATTTGAGTTTTACACCTTCTTTATATCGAAATTGCGGCTAAACTATTGATCGTACGAGTACAAATTATAAAATAGAATTGTAGATAATTTAATTAGCTTTAAGTTAAGCGTAAAGTGGGGTCTGCAAGCTTCGTAGTTCTCTCTAAATATCAAAAAAACCGATATAAGGTAAAATTATATTTTTCCAGAAATGTTCCACAAACTTTTTATCTTTTGTTTTTTGGTGTGGAAATCAGAAAGGAATGTGTCAAATCACTTTTTTTGCTGCATAGAGTCAATTTTAAATATCCAACAATTTCATAGATTTAAATTAAGGCACAAATCAAAGTTGAGTAAGTCGTAGGTAGGTGCCGCAATGATAAAATTGTACATACCTAATATACAATGATGATATTTAAGGATTGTAGCGATTCTTTGTTCTGCGTATTCCCGTTGGGTGATCGGCAATAGTAGTAATAATGGTAGTGGTACGGAAATACTGGGTTATTTTAACAGAAGAATAGTGCAGATTTTAATCTTAACTGAGTAATAAACAGCTTTCAAACCAATTCAAAGTCTGCCGCCCTATTGGCGAGCACGTTTTTGGCTCATAAAGATGATCCTTATTATGTTAGTATAGTTGTCGCGAAGTTGTCATAAATTATTACCTACACCGCGCGCGCTAAAGTATTTACAGATTTTCAGACTTCATGATGATTTGTTAATGCCATATTTCGTATCGTATATGAAACCCTCTCTCGTTCCCCCGCTTTCTTAGTTTCTTCCTGAGCTCACACTATTTGTTCCTTCTTTGTGAGTAACTTGTGTTTCAGTTTGTACGTTTGTGTTCCATGTATCGTGTTGTGAATAGGTTCCAATTGGAATCTATTCACAACACGACACATGGAACACAAACGTACATATAAAACAAGAGCTGGGAGGCACTGGCATTGTTAACAATGCCAGTCTTGTTTTATATGTCGATATCCACTTGAGGACGAATCAGTGATAATTGTTCAAAAACGTGGTATCCATCAGTCAGTAGTTGCCATCAGTGTAAAACGTGGTCTCCAGGACAATGCTCAGGCCACCGAATGGGGTTGGGAATTGAACTCGGCTGGAAACATTCCCATTACCAGACGGCAACCTCCTGCCCCCCCAGAACTCCTGAAACTCCTTTCTTGCAAATGCAAAAAGGGATGCAGAGGTGGCTGCACTTATCTTCATCGAAGAGGGCGACGATGACGAGCTTCAAGACAACCCCGACGATGACGAGCTTCAAGACAACCCCGACGATCCAGCAATACTGGACTCTCTACGTATAAAGGACCGCGACGACGATCCACCAATAGTAGAGGATCTGCCTGTTAAAGAGTGCAGCGAAAGTGACGGTCCAGGGCCATTCAAAACAAGGAGACGATTTTGATCTATATTTGATTTATTGGTTATATACCTACTATAATTGTTATGACTTATGTTTATATCGAGGTTTATATTAAAATACACCTCACCGTTTATGATTGCATGCCAAATTTTTCTTTACCACACCAAAAAACAAAAAATAAAAAGCTTTTGGAACATTTCTGTATAAATGCGATTTTACCTTATATCGGTTTTTTTGAGATTTAGAGAGAACTACGAGACCTGCAGACCCCACTGTACGCTTAACTTAAAGCTAATTAAATTATCTACAACTTCTTTTTTATAATTTCTACTCGTAGGATCAATAGTTTAGCCGCAATTTCGATCTAAAGAAGGTGTAAAACTCAAATGTTCACTTTTTGGAAAAAAATGACTATCTTCAAAGTGCCGTAATCCGGTAACTAATTGACTTACAGAGCTCGGATTGGGCGCAAATTGTTACACATTAATACTCTTCTAAAACGTATATAGTGACCTTCGTCTAAAAATGTATAGTTAAGGAAATATAACGCAAACACTGCAAAAAGTCCGAAAATTTCGCGGTTTTTCGTATACTACACTTTTTCCACAACTTTTACAGAGTTGCAAACTTGAGTATACACTACTCTAATGGGTCCAAACAACATACTAAAAAATCAGAGATACATCATGCTTTGTTGATTTATTGTCGATTTTGACTGGCCTAGCATTTCACACTCCAAAATGATTACATGAATGTACACTTTTTCCATAAGAAAAAACGGTAAAGTAAGGTTATCGACAAAACCTCTGCTCTTATCAAATGCCCCCCTTGGATGCACCACTGGACATATGCATTACGCGGTTGCGAAAAATTACGTGTTAAATATTGCATTCATTATGGAATGTAAATATTTATTTTTTAAAGTTAAGACTGACGTTTCCTGATGATTAATTAACCAATCATAAAATGCATCAAAATATCTGTTCTTACGATTCGAAAGTGATACGGTGACACTCCTAAAGCAATTTTTCCTGATGTGGCTCTCTCTGACTTTGACGCAGTCGTAAAATCTACCCAAGCCAATTCAACTGTAAAATCCTATATTATTACGGAAATGCAAATAAGTGAAAAATATGGCTTTTATCAATTATTCTCGTGGAATTAACGTCATTTGTTGTAAGACGAAGTGACTCGAGATGAAGTTCTTTGAATTTTATGTGAAAAATTACCCAGGTAGGAAGTTAACATTCTGGGATTTTTGAAAATTTTAGTCGAGGCATTTATCACAATTGTGCCACTTAATTGTTTATACAAGATTAACTGTTTGTTATTGTAATTCCCCCTTCACCACCGCTAATCTTTCACACTCAATTTAGGTTTCATGGGTCAAGGTTCTGCTAATAACTTTCTAATGGCCACTACATATGTGAAATTCATCAAGCAACCATTCACCCCAAAGTCTGGTTCTGACGGAATAAGTTTGGCGCAACTACGTGCGTCAGTTCACCTACCCCTCCAAAAACGTTTAAGCAAGAATTACTTAATATGTACAATTACGCTGACCTCGGTTAATCCTAGAATTGATTTTAATTTTTAACATCCACAACAATGGGTAAATTCCAACATTATCAGCATATTCTTCGTGGATTACATAATTAGCCAGGAACGTGCTATTTTCATGAGTTGTCCCATGCTGGCGTGTCCGTAATTACCTATGGATCGTTTGCAAAAATTACTCTCCGTAATTAGTCAGTCAATTATTTTTCAATTTAGTCGACAATGAACAATTCCCTTTTTCCATTTCTAATCGTACCTTCCGAGTATTGTTTTGAAACCCATTGAAAAATCAGTCCAGGCATGGAAGATACGTTATCGCAATACTTTTCGTTCTGCATATATTCTCGGGTCTATAAATAAACGTGTACTACAGGTTTCGATGGGTATCTAAACAAGTGCGTACGTTGCCTCAAGAAATAAACTAAATTGCAACCTTTAGTTTTTGATTTAACTCGTCTCTGCGTAAACGTGCGGAATGGGGATTGGCGTCGCCTTTACTTAGGTATATAGAGAAAGCGGTTTTTCCCGGCGGATCCCACTACCTGACCAATACGTCAATTAATTTTTAAAAAAATGCTTTACGGGAGTTCTTCGTAATAAGTCGTTACCAGGCTTGCCATACACTAAAATGGAAATATTTTGATATAAACGCGCGACGCTGAAGATATTTGAATTCACTTCAGCACGAGCTTTGGTACCAGCTGAAAGTATGTGCGATATTTAAGTTATTCATCAACGGACTTTAGTTTAATTAGTGCTTGGTGCTTTACTTAGTGAAACATAAATGTAAGTACTTTTTGGATTTTTTTTCGGAGTGATAGTGCAATGGCCTGCTTGTCTCATTAATTTTCTATTTTCGCTTTTAATGAATTAAAGTGGAGAAATTTGTAAAACAATTACTAATTGAAATTGCAACGAATTGCAAGGTCTCACCTGACCGTAACCTTCATTTTTTTTATTATGCAACAAGGCGATGGCCTCCTCAACTATCGCATCCTAAATACTCGACCGTTTGTGTAACGGTTAAACTTTTTTGAAAGCGCCAGAATTGTAACACATTTGTATTTTTAGCTCACAATGAAGCTGTCCAGTAAAATTTATAATGAACGCTACCTATACCAGTACCTTTCAACAGTAGCAGGTAAATTACAACAGAATTCGAATTAGGACGTCCCTAGCTAAATTTTTTTTGTAGGCTCTTTCGCCGTTTTAAGTTTCGGTGTCAACTTAGGATGGACCTCCCCATACAACCCCCAAATTATCAACGGGACCTTTCCGGACATCACCATGACGAGCGAAGAGGGTTCGTGGATCGCAGTGATGCCACCGTTAGCAACGCCGGTCGGTGCAGTGATTGGGGCGCTGCTGGTCGATCGCATCGGAAGAAAGCACACGACCCTTCTGATGGCGCCCTTCACCTTGGCGATGTTCATCCTGTTGGCCTTCGCCAAATCCGTTATACTCATCGGCTTTTCAAGATTCGTAATCGGTGTCGCAGAAGGCACTCTGTACACGACCTTGCCGATGTACTTGGGGGAAATCTCCGACCCCGCCATTAGAGGCATCCTAACTGCAAGCATCGGGTTCGCAGTTCTGCTGGGAACGCTACTCATCAACGTTTTCGGATTTTACTTCTCAATATTCGTAACGTCGCTGGCCTGCTGCTTGATACCCATAATTCACTTCTTCACCTTCATGTGGATGCCCGAATCTCCCTACTACCTGATCAAGAAGAAGAGGTACGACGAAGCCCGAAAAGCGCTAGAAGTGCTTCGAGGAGCCATGGACATCGAAGGGGAGATGAAATCGTTATGCGACGCGGTCACTCGACAGGAAGCCGACGAAAAGGCAAGCTGGACGGACATTTTCACGATAAAAAGCAATCGCCGGGCGGCCTTTATCTTCGTAATTCTATGCTTGACGCGCAAATTCAGCGGTAACAACCCGTTCCTCTT
>NW_022170249.1:948308-1031464 GCF_008802855.1 Photinus pyralis
ATTTTCTTTTGAAACTAGTTTCTTCATAACGCTTTTGCATCCTTTCAATAGTTAAAATATTATTAGTTGTGAGCTTTGCTTTAACGTTCCGTTTAGTTTTTTTTCGGCCTTAAGTTCACCGCACCGTTTTTTGCAGCTAATTGCACGGTAATTTGTTTTTTTTTTCACTCCGTTAATTTTCTAAAGGTAAGCATTCTGTTCATTTTAAAGACAGGGGCAGGGGAGGATTATTTCGCTTTTCCAGAATGTTGTTGTGTGCTTTAGTTTTTGCTGTCAGATTAATTAACACGTGACCACCGCCATTTGCCCGTGTGTGCTTAAGTTTGCTTTTAGATTTTTTCGTCAGTGGCCGCAATTAATTGCTGGACTGCCGAATCCTGGAGTACCGGTCCTCCAACTCCGAGGCAACCGATATCGCAATCACCGCACCGTACCTTGACCCGAGGCAAGGTCGTTTCCGCCACCCTCTGGTGGCGCTTGAGTCTGTCCGTCAAACCAACACCGTTTGCACCAAATTGTTTAGTTTTTTAATAATCCCAAGTATTAGTTTTTTTTAATTTTTTTGCTTTAATTAAATTTCATTTTTTAATATTTCGTCTAATTTTTAGTGCATTTTTTAAGAATTAAAAAAAAATGCTATTGTTTGCGCTTTGTTCGTCCGTCCGTCCGGACCCATTTCTACCGTTTTAAACTACTGCTAGGGGAATGGTCCTAGAGTCCTGGAATTTTTTGCAGTAGGTAGCCTATACCTTGAAGGTGTGCCAGACGGCCATTAAATTTCGCTGTCTAAAAGGGGGGCCCCCACGAATTATTTCCTGAGATGCTGTTTTTGAAAGTAAAACGTGCATAACTTTTACATACGACAACCAATTGGTCTCAAATTTTGCATACGCATGCCTTTAGTGGTGTCCAAGGAAGGGAGATTGTGACGTTTGGAAGAAATACAACCATTGGGCATTTAAATAAAATTTGATACATTGCCAGTTGGAATAAAACCAAATTTAACACCAGTTTCAAAATTTGGTTTTGCGCATGCGCAGTGCAAACTTTCTTATTTATGGAAGAAATTTCGTAGGAGTGTTTTAAAAAAATGCGCTTTACCTGCACAAGGGTTGTGCACAATTTGTACTTGTTCTTATTATTTCAAAGCATCCGTTTGTGACGAACTTCCCCACAAAGTTCGTAGCACAACGCTACATGATGCAGACCGAACAAACAAACAGAAGGCTGGAATGATCGGTTTTCTCATCTCATTAATCAAAAACATCCCACAATATGGAAATTCATAATAAAATTACCTTCGGACCCAACAAAAATTGATCAACATCGATTAGAAAAATCAGCTATTAGTTTGTTCCCAAGGATTTCTTTTACTTGCTGAGTGGTAACAAGTATGTTAAACAACTGCATGGAATTTTCCGAACGGAATCCCTTAGCTTCTCACACTATGGCGCACAACTACGACGTCACGGACTCCTCATGGGGGGATTCAGATTCTCCAAACAAAAGAGCCCATAGAACGTGCTAACGGGAACTGTCCATTTCTAATCATTTAAGCTAGGGAAAATGAAAACGAAATTTGACATTTTCAGTTTTTCAGTGATATCTCAGTTATTTTCAAAAATGTCATAAGCGTTTTTTTTAATCATAAAAAGGGACCCATTTCACCTACACTGTATCTCTCACCGTTACGGAGATCCCAATGGTGAGCCATGAATTTGAAACACCCTGTACATAATGGAACTAGGAAAATTACTTGGAAGGCGTACGCCCCATCGTCAATTCTGCTATATAAAACTTTATTTGTTGTAAATGAAACATATTGTTACTCCGTAGCATTATTTTAAAAGCTTATGTTAGTTTGTTATGGTGTTTGATATGCACAAGATACCTTTGACTTATTTCATGCCCAAAGAAACTTTGTACACTAATAGCCCAAGATACATAAGAGAAAGGGATCGACATGTCCTATATACCTACTACTTGCCTAAGTCCTTATTGTTTATGATTATTTGTTATTGCAATGGTTATTTGCTGTTGGTGCCACTTGTTTTGCACAAAAAACGAGTTCGAAAAAAAACTAACGCCGCGTTATTAGTATTTTACCGAAATACTTAAATACCACCGAACTATAATTAAACTGGACGACGCGCTCCTTCGGCCAGCGCGATCCGAGAGAGAGGGCCACAAGGGGGATCTCTGTCCTACTCTCGCGCATACATAGGGCAGCCTATTTGATATGTTTTGAATTTATATTAATGATCAGTTTCCCAATGAGTGACAGTGACAGAAATCCCCCTTGCACTATCTCTCTTAAAAGGTTTATTTTGGAACATTGGAACTGTTTATGTTTTGTACATGGGTATGAAATTACGATGTTCGTTTATGCAGAAAAGACAACGGTGTCGCATCAAGTGACCGTTCTCGGTCGCGATCGGTAGGTTAAGGAAAAGTCACGGATACTGTCGATACGGTACTTACTTAAAATCGGTTTGTTAATAATTCCAGTCTAGATTTTCTCATACCGGGCGGTACTGAATTTACATGCGCACAATTTGTCCACAATTAAGTTTAAGGTCGATTCGCATATTATGGACCGGCAACGTCACGTAAATCTTGCTGCCAATTCACACTTTACGTCAATAGTTTCTTAGGTTGGTTGCGATTGGATTTTTTATGCTGGACCATCTGTTCTTATCATACCCAGATTAAATAGAAGAAAATTAGCATTAGCGTCACGTCAAAGACATATTTGAAACTTATCTCGACGGTTCGTGACGGTGACGGTGCGTTCCGTTACGTCTCTATGTGAACGTTCCGTAAAATGCAAAATGCGCCGACATTCCATTTCAATGCAAAATTTAACCGAGTACTGTAAACAAACTAAATGACAACTCATGCTCAAACTTCTAAGACACTGATAAAAAAATGTCCTGTTAAAACATTCCATACATTTATTTAATTACATCTGTGATACTGCAGGATTTGATTATCTATTTACACAAAAATTAAATCAAGATTGTCTTGAAAATTGCATAAATCTGACGGCGATTCAGTTTTATAGAACATTTAGAAGTTTACAGTGTGTAAATTTACTTAACTCAGGTACAGGAAACTGTGAAGCCGATAGAGATCAACTGCTTTAAAAGTTGTCAAGACAATTCTGCACCTGAGATACAGGTACTGTCTAAACTAGTCTAAAGAAATCGGTAAAATTAATTGTTCTCAAAATGAGTCATTGCAAAAAAAATTATTAGATACGTGTGTCTTTTATACAAAGCACTCCTAGTTCAAGCGCTGAGAAGACGCTTTGGAGAATTACAAAATATGTTCCTTCAACGAGGTCCCAAAGTTGAGCCATATACTGGCTACATTTGAAAATAAGACTTATCCAGCTTGAATTTTGCAGCTTTACCAGGGAAAAGAAATGTGATTTGTTTTTCTGGAAGCACTAATATGTTATCAGACAACTGGTATAGAAATTAGAACGAAGCTCGGGAGGAAATGAGAGTGATCAAAACTACAGCGGCTATTATTCGACGAGAGATCAAGTCGAAAAACTATTGTCAGTTTCCAACAATTAAAGAAATTTGTTGAAAGTTGAACCGGTACCTGAAGTGCTCAATGTCTTGATCTCTGAAATCATACAGCTTACTTTTAATATACAAACACCGGAGAATCATCAAAGGACGAAACAAATTACTGAAAGGAAAAAAACACAATATGTCACAGCATTCACTAAAAACACTAGTGTTTACTCAATAGTCACAGTATAATGAGCGCCACACATCCAAGATTATTTTTGCGATGCATGTATTTTGTATGCATGTTTGTTAGGTATATTTTAGGAAAAAACATCCTTTTGCTACTTAACCATGAATTGTACGCCCTCTAACGGGAAACCTAGATACTTGAACCTAATTTCCAGCGATATCTCTTGGTCTCTTGTTAACAAAATGTTTTTCCGTAAGTTGTGCAATTAACTGTTCCATAGATACGGCATGTGACCTTTATTAATAGGACAACCTTTACATAGAGTGGCTAATAAGATGGAACCAAAGCTCTGTTGTCAAAGCGGTTTGATATAGCATAACAAGTGTTTATGGTGACATAACATCGAAATCGAAAACGCTGAAATTGATTTGGTACAAAAAATAGATACACTGTACACTCGTAACTTCAAAAATAAGCTGAAAGTTAGTGTTCAAACAATCTGCTTCTCGCGTGCGCTATTCCTGTATCATTCTTAGCTAATTGCTGTACAGAGGACCTCGACTTGTTTGATCACCACCGCGATCGTTAAAATGTATCGAATCATTAATAGGTCAGAGAATCAGAAACTCATCATCAATAAGGTACTATTATTAGAATGAAGTTGAATAATTATTAATTAATAATTACTAAAAATGTTTATTATAAGGAATACCGCTTTACTTGAAAACTAATGTGGCAAATAAGTCTTAAAATATTTTGTAGATTGATTTTTTAAATTATTGGTCTCTATTTTAAGTAGGTGGGGTTTTAGCCAAAGCTGTGTTCTACCAACCTAACCCGCTATACATTCACAAAATATCCATAAAGCCAAGTTTATGTCCCATCCAGGAGCGGAACATTGACTGATGGACGGTACGAAGTTCGCCGAGTCTGCTAGTTCAGAATATAAACAATCCACCCTAAACATATAAAGTGAGTATAAAACTATGAACATCACAAACATAAAATAACAACAGCCGAAATTTTAAAATAAGATAGTATACAGGCTGATTCAAATTCGAGGGCAACCATGGAGATCTCGGGAACTGTGAGAGACAGGTAGGTAATTTAAATTTGGCAATGCTGCGTATTTTGATGCTTAACAAAATGCAGTGTATGAAACTTACAAAATTTCGAGTACTTCCGGAGATATCCGGAAAACACCGAAAGTTTGCAAAATCGTTTTTATTTTTTACTGAAGTTATTTATTAAAATACAAGTGTATAATCAAGTCTTTCAAGCACGCGCAATGAGGTTAATGGCACGACGCGAAGCGGAGTGCCTTTAACGTTGCAAGTGCTTTAAAGACCAATTATACACGTGTGTGGAAATACAATGAAATCATGTAATAATAATAATAATCTTTAATTCTATAAATTGTAAATAACAATTATCATATTGACGTTATACTCGAATACATATCTAATTAAGTGGACTGGGTGTTCGTAATTTCACGATTACCATGGAAATGTCACTTGACGTTTGCTTATAAAAATCATCGACTTTGTGAATAAAACGATTTCCGTTGAAAGAGATAATACACCGTCTATTAAATCACTTGTAAAATCTAAACAAACGTTGGTAGGTGTAAAATCCAAATCCAGCAAAGCCTATTATAAAGAATATGAAAAGTTGTTTCCATGGATGAATAGGAAGTTACTTACGAATAAAGTCTTAAATGCATCGATAATGCTGGCATATATGAAGGAAATGTCAAAGGTATTTAAATCTTCTATCATTTGGTGCTTTCATTTCAAAAATTTCAAACAATGCTGCGATTAAAAAGTGGAACAGATTTGGAAGCATACCCTAAATTACGCGCGTTTGTGGAAGCTTCAACCAAAGGATAGTACAAGCCAAAGAAATGTTCTGCATTTACAGAAAGCGATCTAAGAGGATTTTTTATTTCACCCAGATGACAGTTTCAAAAGTCATACTTGAAGTATCGTTACTTAGCAACTTTAAAGCACGTGTGTTTTAAAGGCCTTTTTTCGCACGCATTTGAGTGTTTAAAACGGAGATTGTGATTCAGGTTTAATAAAAAAGATATTTCGAAATAAATAACACTTTATTATGGCCACTTTTTTCTCTCTACAAGATGCTAGTTTCAAATTTTAAATCCGACGTTTCGTCTCCGGTTGATCATCATCAACTTTGTTTTTTCTTATGGAAGTAATATTTACTTTTTGGGTCATTTGATAGAGATTTCAAAAGAGAGTTCAAAAATATAAACATCACAATTTTTTTTAATTAGTAAAATATTTTCTTTTTTGCCTAGAAAACTTTGTCTTAGATAGTGTACGTACGTAGTTTCTTGCGTTTTACAAATTAATAGCGCTATTTATGATTAAAAGATAGTGATGTTTACATTTTTGAAATCAGAAAAAAATTCTCCATCAAATGACACAAAAAGTAAAAATTACTTCTATAAGAAAAAATAAAGTTGATGATGGTTGACAGGAGACGAAACGTCAAACTTAAAATTTAAAAGTAGCATCTTATAGAGGGACAAAAGTGGCCATAAAAAAGTATCATTTATTTCGAAATATCTTTTTAAATAACTTCAGTAAAAAATAAAAACGATTTTGCAAAGTTTCGGCTTTTTGCGGATATCTCTGAAAGTAATCGGAACATTTTGTGTTTTTTTTTACTGTATGAAGGGATAATACCATTTTTTATTTTTAAAAAAGCATTTTTGTGTATCTTGTCGCCCATTAAAGCTTGTGAAATGATATTTGTAAAGGAATAAATCAGACACACGAGGTGACTTGATACACCCACTTTTTTTTAAAGACTAAAATTGATAACGTTATGGCAATTTGACTAGGTATATAAACTAGAGATCTGGACTTGCGATCTTTCCATTCTAAAACTACAAACCATTTTTAAAGTGCTTCCAAAAATCAAAAGTGCTCATACTCATACAACTATAATTCTTTCCTCATTTAACCGCTTCTCTATCTTTGCTAGTTTCCGAAATCGAAAAAACTCACTCGTATAGGAATTGTTACCCTCTGCATAATCCGAAAAAGATGAACAAAATTATGAATGTAAATTTTTGAGACAACACAAACACAACAACACAAAATGTCTAAATCAGTTTTCAGGTATCCAGATGTGGGCGATATTTCATAAATTTCAGTTGAAAAATCTGGTTTTGCAAATTACACAGTTTATTTTAACCATGAAATTTTCATTTTTTCAGTTTTTAAACGGTCTCTCTTTTATTTTATATATTTTGTACAAAATGAATGGACTTATGTTTTTAGAAGAAGTGTTATATGTTACAAAAATATCTACGTTCTAATTTTACGCTTACAAAATATATTTTTTTAAATGTTGTGTTCCAGGTTAATCGGATGATGGGCAACTTGGGGGTTGTGTCTAAAATTACAAAAAATATTAATTCTGGCATCGCTAAGACCTACAGAAATTATAAAATGTGAAAGCCTTTGTAATTATCACCCAACCGACAACTTGTTAATGAAAAAGTACAACACTATTAACACACTTTGATAATGAGTTGGATAGTAAACGTCCTCGTCGCATTGTTAATTGTGCGGTAATGTTTTTTGTCACAAAAGAGATGTGTTAAATGAACCGAATTAAAAAAATGTATAAGGCCCTACTTACCAATTTCTATTATCCCTATCATTTTGTAGCGCTTTGCATACACATTTATTTTACTGTCGACACTGACACACTTCGGAATTACGCTGCCATTATTCCCGACCTATCCCAGATCGTGATAAACTACATAACTGCCGGTAACGACTTCATTAACAAAACATTTGAAGTGTCCTCCAGCAAAATTATGCGCAAACGTTACGGTATTGCGTCACTGGAGCCAAAGGAAGGCCGCCGTTCCAATTCAATTCCGTTCTTCTTAAATTGGGAGCGCCTCCGCAAAAATTGATTAATAGCTAAACGCTTGCCATATACCTTCTATTTGGTTTTTGTTCGTAGAATTTCGTGGGAGATTCCAATAAAGGATTAATCGTCACGTAACGCTTGTATAATACATCTGGGTGTTATGCAATCGATTCAATTAGCATAAATAAATAAACGATTCACTGGTTTTTAAATTTTTAATGGTGTGCAAAGAGGGACTTTGTTATGGAAATACACTAAAAGAATTGTACTGATTTTTGTGTTTCAGAAATTTTCCGCTACATAAATGTAAGGGTCGCCGCGAATACGCAAATAGTAAATACGTTCGGGGACCATAGGCGCACAATTTAACGCATATACGACGGAAATATCACATCCAGTTCGACCCATGACATTTATATTAGTTACTAGTTAACCACTATATTTCTCATCTTTGAATTTAAAAGATTATTGTTTGATTTTAGTCCAGTAATCCGTAATTTTAATTATTATTCTTTTGCTTTATATCCATAAATTAATCTTATATTTCTGCACCTCCGTGTGTTATTTATTTCCACGGAACAAAGTGAAAACAGGTGTCTACAACGATCGTCCTAAACTTCGCATTGCACAGAAACTGTGAGCCTGTAACGTGCGATAGTGTATATCCCACACATTGATTACCTATAGAAAATGTCCAAAATATCGTTTATTTTCCAGCCGTATATCCTTCTGCGACAGCCCTTAGGTGCAGTTTACGTTACGTGATTTTGCTTACGATTTTTTGTACTATCGTATCGTATTATTCGAGGTTTGTTAGGGGTTGTTTTGGTGATTTTCTGTTTACATTATACGATTTGCTACCAACAATTACGAATAAGTATGATCGGACCCGAAAACATGAAAACTCGCAAGAGAAATCGTAGGTAAAATCACATAATGTAAACTCCACTTTATACTACATTTGCCCTATCGACTTTGCAAGCTAATTAAATAGATACATATACAGGCAAAAGGTGTGTTTGTTCGAAATATTTTTACGCAGATAACTTTTGTTTACACACAAGATTAGATATACGTACTTCCTGCGAAATCAGGGCGGCCTTACCTGATATTCATATAATGGCAACACAATTACAAACATTCATCATATTTTTCCTTATTTAATATGTGATGTCTAACGTATTAGGTTTCATCTTTAAATGATAATGCATTTTAGCTAATCACTGATTGTAATACGTGTCCAAATCGTGTGGGGTAAATTCGTCCCCGGAAAGTTTGTCCTCGGAAAATTCACTCTCGCTTCCAGAAGGTTCACGCGACAATTTTCTTCCAAAAATTCTCGCCTTCGGAATTTTTTATTCCCTTGCAAAATTTTCCGGCAATATCTTCGCTCCCAGGAGCTTCACCATATCGTCTTGCACTCCCGAAAACTATCGTCACTACCATCGATGCCACTCTAGCTTTCGTAAGGACCGTATTGCAGCCATAGCCTCGGCCCTGGTGAAAATCAATTTTTATTAGTAGTCCGGTCAAAATAGACTTTTCAAATAACAAAAATTTCCACAGAACTGAATTTTGGTAGAGAGCTTGGATGCACCAGTAGAAATAAAATGATAAACATCCCCATAGGTCCCATGTGTGCTAAAAAAGTTATTCAAGGTCAAAGACCCAAATTTTTCGGTTTTTTGGATTTTTCTCGAAAACGGTAATTTATATCAAACATATACCTTCGACAAAAATTGTAGATCACACAATTATCTACAAAAATGGTCCTTACAGTTGTTTTCCTAAGAATCATCATTCCTAAGATATCGCCATTCTTAAAGTTGAAGGAGTTACGTTCTACTCTACATCATATACACACATTTCTACACCACCTGTGAGGTTTTTTTAACGTGGTTTCCCCGGTAGGCCTACTCCGCGATCTCTTATGACGGAGTTTTATGGGAAAATGCTGTATTTACTACATGATGATTGATTTTGAAATGAATATAGATTGATTTAATCTGCGTAAGTCTGATTTCTGTTAATATTTCAATGTTATTCCTACTCTTCAAATGCTATTTCAACAGTCATGTCTTCTTCGATTTCTTCTGCTTGCTGGATGTTCATAAATTGTTCAACTGAAGATTGCTCGAAAACGGAAAGTTTTATCAAACATATAGCTCAAACAAATATTGTAGATCATAAAATTATCTACAATATTTGTCTGAGCTATATGTTTGATAAAACTTTCCGTTTTCGAGCAATCTTCAGTTGAACAATTTATGAACAAAAAAAAAAGTTTCCGAAATGAATCTTTCGAGCGCGAAAGGTCCTGGGGAACTATTTACCGGGAACGAATATTCTGAAGGTGTAATATTTCGCAGGCGAATTTACCTATGCGTGTGCGATGTGAGCACGTTTTTTGGGGGGCTAATTTTCCGGGGACGACTTTACTGGAGAGAATTGTTAAGGGCGAATCTTACTACAATCGAAAGCCTCATGAATGCACCTAAAATACAATATAGTGTTGTGTAGTCGTCGTTCAGTGCGCGTGTGGAGATTTGTGAAGCGGAGTGGTGTTACGTCGTGGAAAGAGTGTGGCGCGAGTAATTCATAAACTACATTTAAGTACAAAGGTAACAAATTGAGATGTCGTCTATTATTGATGTTACCAATTCTATATAATGAATAGTGATATACAGGGTGATTCCTATAGTACCTGCCACCGTTTGGGAGCGTATAGGGGGTGCCTAGGGGAGTATTTTGATATAGGACACTTGGGGTCGGAAATCTAAAATAAGGGCGCCAGAACCAAATTTATCTTCTGGAATTTCACGCCTGTATGTAGGCAACCAAACCGACCGACGTTTCGCGCGGAGCGATGCAGAGCGAGTTAGCGCGAGGAAGCGACATGGGAGGGAAGGAGGGAAAACGACAGTCAAAAGCAATAACGTTTACAAGTGTTCAACGTGGCCACCGTTGTTCTCATTGCACTTCCTACATCTAGCCAACTATTATTATACTATTGCCATAGTGTTTATTCACTTGATACGCGTCGTTGCAGACGGGATTTCGTGGGTTTAAACAAAATTCTGATCAAGTGTCAGCCACACATCGCCGCCTGAGATCGCTCCGTGTGCACCGCCGGGCGGTTGGGTTGCCTACCTACAGGCGCGAAATTCCAGAAGGTAAATTTGGCTCTGGCACCCTTATTTTAGATTTCCGACCCCAAGTGTCCTATATCAAAATACTCCTCTACGCACCACCTACACGCTCCCAAACGGTGGCAGGTACTATAGGAATCACCCTGTATTCTATGGTATATGCGTTAGAGAAATGCCTAGTGGTTTTTGACCACTTTATTTTTACGTTAAATTCGTATTTAAAGTATCCTGTTGTTTAATTAGTATATTATATACCGTGGGACTGAAGTAGCATTTTTAATCCCGAAGGTAAAGTTTCGTCTAAATTTAATCCCGGAGGGACAAAATGTGACACTTCAGTCCTTGTCATAATGGAGTGAAGTTGTCACTTTAGTCTCGGAAGTACGAAAAAACTATTGTTCATTTTCACTTTAGGTGCAAAAGGGATTTAGAAAGTAGCATCAGAATGCAAACCGGAACGCATTGAGGCAGGGGATAATCAATCTGTGGTAGAGACATGGGAAAAGGAAGACGCGATGGCATTATTTATTATATCCTCCGCTGTTCGGGCGCCTTTTATAAATCGATCGAGATCTCGGCAACGGAATATCGTTAAACTTTCTAGTTTTTCGGCATTATATTCGTACTATCGTGTTATTCCTGCATCGCTTAGTCTGAAAGCAATTGAGGGGCTTGGTTGTAAAAGGGTTCAAGTGATTTGTTTTATATATTTGAAATAAGTCCAAAATCACCTACCTAAAGGATATTTAAACTTGGAGGTAAAATGGTTCAAGTAACTTTTAATACATTTGGCGTCATCTGGTGGTATTTAGCTAAACCACTAAACATATTCACTAAAAAAGTAAGTGGTAAAACGATTCAAGTGCATTTGAACCCTTTTACGTCTGAAATGTTACTGAGCATGCCGTGTTTAAGTACTTAAGAATCACTTGGTTCTTCCGTTTTTATTGTGCGTTAAAGTTTAATATGAGTAGTGATAATGCGAGCGATGGCGACTACGATGGTAAGCAATTAATGGAAAAGTGATTATTTTAAAAATATACAAAAGTTTGGTTAGGTTTAATGTAACTTTTTTGTAATATCTTTGCAGAAGCGTCTAATCCATTCGAGACGGATGAAAATTCAGACTATCTTCCTGAAAATTTATCAGATCAGGAAGAGTTCGCCGAGTCTGAAAATTCAACCGACAATGACGCGGATGAAGAAGGTAAGCATGCAAATGAATATGTACATGTACCTCCGGCTAAAACGAGACAACTAAAGCGACGTCCAAAGCAGTGGAAAGACTGCATTGCAAAAAAATTGCGAACACAAGGGAAAGCATATTGTGGAAGAAAAAATAAGACGGGTAAAGCAATGGAGCTGAAAGAATACATGCACAGTTGTAGATATCACTGCAATACCAACATTAGTGAGGCGCAAAGGCAACAACTGTTTACAAAATTTTATGAGCTTTCTTCTTACGACCTGCAGACTTCATTTTTATCTTCTTGTATTACGAAAACGGCACCTGCGAGGCGAAATAGAACATCCTCTTCAAATAAAAAGTACAGCACAGTTATAACTTTACTTGGGAAACGGGGTTGTAAACAATTTTTTTTACGTACTTTTGACATTTCTGTGCGACGATTTCAAGTAGTTTGTAGGAAAACTACAGATCTTGGTATGGCCGAACCAGACATGCGTGGCAAAAGGGAACCTTCAAATAAAATAAAGGAGCCATCAAAAAAGTTGGTTATTTCTCACATCAACATGTTTCCAAGATATGAAAGTCATTACTCTAGAAAGGACAATCCAAATGCGAAATATCTGTCAGGAGAATTAAATATAAACAAGATGTACAAAGCTGTACTCTACAACGCCGTTATACTCCAGCTTCATGGCGCGCCTCGAGAACGGTTATTATCCCCAAAGACGGCGACAGGAGAAGTCCCGATCACCATAAGAGGGGTTTCATACATCAAGAGGGACTCCTGGCCAATACCCTGCTGCTAGCACGGTCGAGGCGCGTGCAGGGAAAAACCTTCAACGTTGTGTCACTGGATCTCCGGAAGGCATTTGACACCGTGTCTCGCTCATCCATGGAGCGAGCACTCCGCCACCATCAAGTGAGTGGCCAGTTATCCGAGTATATCATGTCCTCGCTGAAGGACGCCACCACTAACATCCAGGTGGGTGGAGGTGTCAGTGGGGCCATCCCATTGCGCACCGGGGTTAAGCAGGGTGACCCACTTTCACCGGCCCTGTTTAACCTCGTAGTCGACGAGTTTCTGACCATACTGAACGACAGCCGAACCGGTGACACGGTTGCGCTGGCAACGAGGGCCGCCGCCCTGGCCTTCGCGGACGACCTGGTCCTCTTAGAAGACAGAGACTTGGACATGCCACGCGCACTATACGAAACGGAAGCCTTCCTCCGGGTCCGGGGAATGCAAGTCAATCCGAAAAAGTGCACCTCCATCAGCGCAGTGCGAGTGGGCGGCACCTCCGTCCAGCCCCTTCCATCGCTAGGGACAATAAACACCTTCAAGTACATAGGTCACCGGTATTCCGCAGCGGGGACCCAAAAACCAAACCTGTTCAACCTGTCATCATGGCTCAGCAACCTGGAGAGGGCTCCACTGAAGCCACCCCAAAAATACGGGATACTGCGGACGTACCTGGAGCGGACGAGACTTCGTGCGTGCCGTCCAACTAAGAACATCTAATCTCCCCACAAAAGGTCTCCCTCACATTCCCGAGGGAGAACGTCGCTGTAGGGGAGGATGCGGTCGGATAGAGAGTCTGTCCCATGTGCTTCAGAGGTGCCACGTGACTCATTTCGACCGCATCAAGAGGCACGACGAAGTCGTCAAGAAGGTGGCGCGCCACTCGAGGCGGAATGGGTGGGTGGTGGAAGTAGAGCCGCGAGTTTACCACCCCGATCGACAGCTCTGCAAACCGGACCTTGTCATCCACATACCGGGCAACAACATCATCGTGGCAGACGTACAGGTCTGCTGGGAAGGCTCTAACCTGTTAAAGCGTCTTATTATCGATTTATTTTCTATACAGAATTTCATTTAAGGTTTCACAAACCCTATAGTGACACATGTAGTCGATGTGACAATTTACAAAATATATTAAACACTCTACAGATGAAACAGTAGTAAGTTAGACTTAGAACGACATCAAAGAAAGGCTAAAAGATGAAAAAAATGACATAACTGAAAACAAAAATACACAAAATACTGCTGTTATCTGTTTTGATCTACAACAGGCATTGCCGACACCTTTATTGACAACTTCTAAAGTTTTTTACCTTCGTCAACTCTGGACATACAATTTTTGTGTATATGACTTATTGACTGGAAAAAGTTACATGTTTATGTGGGACGAAACTTGCATCCAGGGGTTCTCAAGAGATAGGCTCATGTCTGATAAAATTCGTTCAGAGTCTACCACAAACAGTAACAAAGATTATTGCATATAGCGATTCCTGCGGAGGCCAGAATAAAAACAAAAACATTTGCAAGCTTTTTAGTTTTATTGTTCAAGCAACCGCTATAACCGAAGTTCATCATAAGTTCCTCGAACCTGGTCATACGTATATGGAGTGTGATCGCAGCTTTGGTCTAATAGAGAAAAAAAACGACAAATTCCCCAAGTTTTTGCGCCAGGAGGTAATCAGAAACACATCTGCAAAATTTCGTGTATTCAATATGACCAAACACGATTTTTATAGTCTGGACCCACTTCACGAAATTATGGATAATCCTAAAAAGGATACGGACGGACACATTATCAAGTGGAAGGATTGTTGACAATACACCACACTATCACATTTCTCAACATAATCCGAGACATAATCATTAGAAATTCAACACAACCACGATCATTCGACTTATTAGATGTTTAATTGTATTTCAAATTTCAAATAATTTTGACGCAAAGGTTCGAAGATGCTACATTAATAAATAGCGAAATCGATAACCTAAAGGAAAAAATATTTTAATTACTTACCTACCTAGTAATCCAACTAAGAAGCGTACATTAATGGGCAACTCTTCCACTTAACCTACTATGCAATGACTTTACAGTATCACTATATCAATGAAACAAAATGTTATCAATTATTGTCTTATCCAAGCTAGTCACTTTCATTTGTTTATCAACTTAAGTCCTAAAAGTAATAATCTCTCATGGTTATCTAATCTGGCCCTCGCACTGTACTCAATTTATTAAAGAAAAGAACGATCTGTAGAGTGATAAGCCTCTCTATAAACAAACCAAAATTTTGCGTGTTAGCATGGGCGCATGCAGCTTTTGGTCTAGGGAGGGGCAAAAAATAAAATTGGCGGAAAAAAAATGTTTAATGAAACACATAATATACATTTTTATTTTTAGTACGTAATAGTTACTAAAAACGTCTTCAAAATTATTGTATCTCAAAATATTAATTATTACCGCTTTTATATCAATTAATGTTGTATTAAATATGAAAAAAAAAACAGGGCGAAAATAGGTGATATAAAGGCCATTTTGGTATATCGGTAGAATGTTAGGCAAATCGCTGGATCTACCGAAAAATCGGTAGACGGAACATCACTGGCTGACCACTGCACAGTGGTTTGTGTTAACGCGCGATTAAGGTGGGCATACACGTTAGGGTTTGCATGATGGTTTTAACCTTGCATGCATAACCGACAGGCAAACCCTAGCGTGTATGTGATAAAACTGTACAATTTTCGGTGCATGTACATGCAACCAAGCAAATATCAAAATTGATATTTTATGCCGCTCGGTTACGTTTGCACGCGAGCATAACCGAGCGTGTGTGGCAGCCGCGGCGAGCATACCTGCACAGTTCCCAGTTTTTTACTGTCTGCGGTGGTGGAAGGTCGCGTCGTAATATCGCGAAATGGCGAGTCGCAAGCGCAATACCATATTAGAAGAATTCATAGAAATTTATAAGTCGCAACCTTGTCTTTGGCGCGTTAAGTGCAAAGAATATCACGACAGAGACAAACGATCAGCAGCATACGGGAAATTGATAACTAAACTCAAGGAATTGGAGGGCGGATCGAAACTATAGTCGCTGTCACCTAATGCCTCTATTTTAACTACCGGAAATAATAAAAAGAAGTATGGGGAGGGTTTAGTGTCTTTTACCAATCTACTTATTCACTATCGCCCCGTTTTGAGTCGTTATAAAGATGGATAGCTACCAATTATTTCTTTATTATTCTTTTAGATCAGTTCCACATTTCTCATCTCCGTCTTACAAATATGAACCCTTCCTTTCCTAGATTATACACTCTCCCTAAAATTCACAAACCGGGTTACCCTATGAGTCCCATTGTATCATTTACTAACACCCCAGTTTCCAAGGTCACCAGTTGGCTTAATACGGTCCTTAGAAATAACCTGGAAGTCCATTTTCCCAATTCCATTAAGAATTCCCTCACCCTCGTTAATGAGCTTAAGAATTTCCCGATTACTGATTCCGACATCCTTGTTTCGTTCGACATTGTCAACCTCTACCCTAGCATCCCCTTCAGTGATTGTTTACAGATTATTGACTTCTTTCCCTTTCTCAACTCCCAGACCTTACCTGTACTTTCCTTTCTAGATCCCTCCAATTGTGTTCGGAACAAAACTATTTTTCTTTTAACAATAAACAATATCACCAAACCAATGGTTTACCTATGGGAAGCAACTTATCCCCATTGTCAGCGGAAATTTTTTTGAACCATTTGGAATCCACACTTTTCCAATTTAGTGAAATTAAAACCCATGTCCGTTTCTACAAAAGATATGTTGATGACATTCTCGTGGTCTTTAGGGGTGACAGGTCTGAACTTAATCAGTGCTTTGAACTATTAAATTCTCTCCATCCTAATATCAAATTTACTCTAATAAGTTCATTAATTTCTTAGACCTGTCATTGACTAGAGGCACTTCGAGAGTGGAAATCGGCATCTATCGAAAACCTACCACCACTGACCATGTTATCCCATATCACTCCAGTCATCCTCTCTCACACAAACTTGCTTCCTTCAGATTCTTCTTCACAGACTCCTTTCCCTTGACCTTTCCGAACCTCTTTACTTGAAAGAGCTCGACATCATTTTTCAAATTGCTATAGCGAATAATTACCCGTTCCAATTGATCAACAATTTACATCGTAAGATGATGGTGAAAGACTTCCTATCCAGACGTACCACCCTCTCTTAGACTCCTGATTCCCCTTCCAAATATTTCTCCTTACCGTACATTGGTCCCATCTCTGAAATTATAGCCCGTCTCTTCCGCCCCCTCAAAATTTCCATTTCCTTCTCTGTCAAGAGCAACTTAAATTCTATTTTAGTCAAAACTAAAGACCTAATACCTCCTTTATCGAAGTCTGGCGTTGAGAAACTGGTTTGTTCAGATTGCCCAGCTTGTTACATTGGACAAACTGGTCGGTCTTTCAAAACCCGGTTCTCTGAACACATCACTGCCATTAAAAATAACAACACAAGCTCTGTTCAACCTAATCCCAGTTCCTCCTTCGCTCACCACATCCTAAGTTCAGGCCATTCGTTTTCTAAAGAAGATTTCAAAATTTTACATGTTTGTAACAAAAGCCTCAAATTGGACTTTCTTGAAATGAAAGATTTACCTCCACTATAGGACGAATCCTCAACACTCCCTCAATGAAATCCTTCACTTAAATAAAAATTTGCTTTTTCTCACAAAGTAGTTTCCGACCCCGATACGCTTGTCAGCTCTTCGTTTCTAGTTAAATTTTATGTTGCCCTTTTTCTGCCTTCAGCAGATCAGGGTTGTTACCTTTGCTTGGGCTTCCATTTAGTCCGTGAGTCCCGACGACTACCTTCAGTAGAGACAGGGTATCTTGGCCCATTAAATTTAAGTATTTTTAAAAAACAATAGCCTAATGGAAGCTAAGTTACATTCTTTCATCTTTCCTCTCTCTTCGTCCCATAAGCAATCCGGCCCCTTTTTATTTTTCAAATTTTTCAATTTTCCCGCTTTTGCCCCTTCCCTTCAGTTACTTAACCTGTCGTATTTAGTTGAGAACATTTCACACTTCGTTTCAAGATGGCTGTGTCCATCTCATCTCCTCTAATTTTGATATATTGATCAATTGTACTTAGAAAATGTGAGAACAGAAGTCCTTAAATTGTTAAAATTGTTATTGTTTCCCATGTCATAAATTAGTAATTTTTCCTGTAAGTATAACTACATTCTAGACTGGTTTCTAACATATGTTTTACAGCATACGGATAACCAAAATGTACCCTTTTAAATTGTAACTTTTCAACCACCTTTACATGTTCTCGTAAATTTAAGGTATGTTACCTAAGGCTAGTCATCGTTTCAAATATTAACATTTCAACTTGATAATGACCTTCGGGTCGAAACTATAGTCGCTGTCACCTAATGCCTTTATTTTAACTACCGGAAATAATAAAAAGAAGTATGGGGAAGGTTTAGTGTCTTTTACCAATCTACTTAATCTACTTATTGATATTTTGTTGGTGATTTATTTTGCGAGTTTTCAATTATTATGATTGAACAGTTATTAATTAATATGATTCAACACTATTCATTTTTATATGACAAATCAAAAGCCGATTACAAAGATCCCTCCAAAAAAGACAACGCTTGGCATACAATTGCGAATTAATTGGGAACCTCAGGTCCTCAACTTTCATTTTTACAAAATAAGCTTTATAGAACCAATGAATTTGCCTGTCGCGATTTAAAGATTTTGTTTTGAACCTCCTGGGCAGTCTGGGCTTACGCTTCCCTCTTTTTTTAGGGCATAACACACAAGAATTGTTGACGCGAAAAGAAGTCCATTTCAAACAAAATTAAAATAAAGAGAATTTGAATTTTAGAATGCACGTTACCCCTACCGACAGATAACATACAATGGCGGAAAGTATCGTGGTTACGCGCTAATGCGCTACATCATCTCTTGCCACTACGATAACTACAAATCGTATTATTTTCGTAAAGGTAAGATTTTACGGTTCCGTTCTTAAGTTCTATACCACGTACCGTGACTGTATAAAGACAGTGCGGTCATAATGCTCCATGTCGGGCATGTTTTATCCAACTTATTATTGAGCTGATTGGTTTAACCGATCTGTAAATTTTGCTATGGTTACAATAGTGCTGGCACAATTGTGTCCAGCAAGATAAATTCATCACCTTGGTTTCCAGGTTCATTTCTACCAATCCGATGTATTTGGTCGAAACATGGCGGTTATTCAAACTACTAATAGAAAATCACACACCGTCTCTATAGAGTCATTGTAATACCATGGAGGATAGATGACCCGTTTTTTATGTTTGAGTTTTTTTAAAAGATAGCCCAGCCCAACTCCCTTTATTTTAAAAATAATCGACAATCAAAAATATTGTAGCTATTCGGTACGATAATATTTCATTCAAAGTGGAAGATAAATGCTCCTAATCTTTTGTGGATGTACCGGGTATCAAAATAAGTTTATCAAAACGCAGTACACGTGCAGTCAAAGTCATATTCCATTAATGCCATAAAAGCCGAACTCATTCAACATCTACCTCGACAAATTTGAAAAGGTATTTTTGCAAGGGCGGATAATTCAGTACGTCTGCCGATGAGAACCGGAGATTTGTACCCAATGCAGAATGGATTTCGAAAACACCCTGAAATCTAGATATTTTGTTGTCTCTCAAATTTGCACAATACACTACGGAAAAATTGGACTAAACCAACGAGCTTTTCAGTATCGTGGCACATACAGTTAAAAAAAAACTGTGTAATCAAAAATAAAACGCATAGATCTGTTGAGCAACTCAAGAGATTATTCTTGTGCATTCATCTCATACAAGGGAACGTGCCTAGTAGCAGAATTAGTACCAACATAAAAACATCACGATTATTGTGAATAGCAAGAGCATTATCTCAGGTACTTCAAAGCAAGAAAGTTAGAAAATACAATAACTGATTCGCTTACAAGTTTTTCATGTTAGAAGCTGCTGTTTGTTGACTATGTCATACGAATTATGGAAATGCAAATTGGTTATAGCTCAACGTAGTTTTATGGCATGATACAACTGCATCTACCTACAAGAGTCGTATGTCCCCAGTGATAAAAGCAATTTATAGACAAAGCTTAAAAGTGGCATTGCAGAGTAAGTTATATAAAATTTAACTAAAATTAAGGTTCGTAACATACCCTCATTAAGTCTTAAAACAACTAACACTTAACATCACTAATCACAGTTGACATTTGACAGCTGTCTTGTTTGACTGATTTCACGAGCCGTTACTACTTTCGTTACTATGGTTTTTAAACACAAAAATGGTATGTAAAACTACTTGCATCCATAACAACCATGCGCCGACTTCAAAATCTTTCCTTTCCTCAGCGCGATCAAATACAAATAATGGAAAAATAAGATCCGACGAACAATAGTACTTATTATGAACGTAGAAAACTATTTACTCCTTTTGGGTACATCGGTTGCACCCTGATTTAAGTAGGCTATCCACTAAATTAAACTAATTCTGTCCACCTTTAGTAAGTTTTCACAAGTAATATCCAAAGAGGTTTAAAAGTTCTAATTTACAAACCTACACATCTAATAGGGGTAATTTTCTTTAACTCAATGTAAGGTTTCTTCCTTCACATACACAGGGTCGCTGATAAGTTTGAAAACTGTCGATTATCGGCGAAAATATACCTACAAGATATCGAAATATGTTTTATACAAAAGCTTTGGTGTTCTTCAATGTCTACGAGGCAGTAATAATTTTAATTATATAGGGTTGCTCATAAAGGCGCGGCACACCAAAATTACATTACACGCTGTATATTATTCAATATTTCAATTCTTTTCTCAATTGTACGCAAATTTTGTAATATATTCACATTGTATGCAAGAATTCGCAAGAGGGCTTCGAAATCGTGAAGCGCCGTTCGATTGTGCCTCAATTGTTTGGCTTCTGGCCATATCATTGAGATAGAAAACTAATGGAGGGAATATAATGGTAGAGGGGGTAAGAATTTTTGTAGACGGACGTTGCCACAGATAGAGGCCACTCGCGTGGATAGGTTCCCGTGAAGGTACATTTTGGCCGACATTATTTGACATATGAAAACGCGGGTCCTGTCACTGTCAGTTTTCCACCAAATTCAAATTTTATTAAATTTGCCATTTTAAAGAACCTAATAATTTCGGATCGGTTTGTGCTCTGGTTTATCTAAATAACTAACTGCCGCATAGTGTTTTTATCACACGCAATTTTGTGAATTGAGAATAATAGCTGCGTATCATGCAAAATTTCTCATAAAGGGAAGAAACAGGGCATTTCCTTTCATCGGTAAGACATGTCATTTATCATGTTGTAGGCGAGGTTGTATAGGTTCCTAGTTTATGTTTCTTAGTTTTCCAAACGAACCAGTACTTCGAGCAAAATGGTTACCTAACATTTGTAAATATATCTCAAGAACAGCTCTCGAAATTTGCTTTTGTGCTCACAACGCTTCATTGACTGTGATTTCGACCAAAGGTTGCACCGGACAATGTTCGTCATATATGCAGTAGGTACTATCAAAACTTGTTTTTACAGCTAAACGTGTGAGTTTATAATATGGATATCAGGTGTAAGTTTTTTTACTAGTGCGGATACATTTTGAGACCAATAAACAATAAATTATTATTGAATCTCTCTGCCGTTGTAATGAACCTGAGACCAACCAGTCAATTGTAGCTATTGATCAACACAGTGAATTGGGAGTTGTCAAGTTGTAGTGGCTATAGTAAACTGGCCTTATAATTTATACTACTGGAACACATCGATGTATATTTAGATTTGTAATCAATGATTATATTAAATCTGCATACTTTCCCATCCTTGTCTATTTTGTTTACTTTACCACGAGCACGAGCATATATTTTACTCCTTCTATACGTTTTTTTTTTGTTATTATTCCTATTAGTGGAAAGAAAATTATATCTCTACGCCACTGAAGTGAGACGCTAATGATAACGGAAGTGGTGTGGTACTTTAATCACAGCTAGAGGCCACTTTTGGTTCCCGTGGTCTACGTCTGGCCAAGCATTTGATTCCCTCCATTAGTTTTCTAACTCAATGGGCCATATTCAGGGAAAATGCTTGTGAGATCGGAAGTGTCAAACCTGTGAGATGTCAAGCATCACACTATGTTACATTTACGCTCCGGTATTCTAATCCAATCGCTCAACCTGTCGCTTCGAGCTCCTTTTCCAGTTAGTCGACTTCATGTATTAGTTGTTCATCTACATTTATGGCTGCCAATTCGGGTCGTTTGAGTACATTTATGCTAGAAATTCGAGATAAGTATGTGCTTATCACATCGTTAGAGCCGAGGGGTGTCTCACTTAGGTAAAAAAATGTACATGTACTGCCAATAGTATATTATATACCGCGGGACTGAAGTAGTACTTTTAATCCCGAAGGTAAAGTTAATTTACCTGAGGGATTAAGACTACTACTTCAGTCGCAAAGTATATACGATATTTTTCGTACTTCCGAAACCTAAACAATTAATATGTATGGAGTTAGAGAACGCGTTCTTTCAAAAAATCACTTCTGAACAAGTTACCATAGGAACGTTGCGTTGGTACGACAAACCCTATGATGAATGATGAAGAATTTGGCATTAAAATTAAGCTAGTAGCACATTTCCAGAATAGTTTGTAATGTTTTTCTCATTGCACCATGTGAGAAATCATTCATAAGCATGATTATAAACTCTACTTGACTTCGTTGGAATTAAATCGTTCGTATCTCTTGGCAATTGCAAGAACGTCTGACGGCGTACAGTTAAGTTCGGAATCCGACATAATATGTAACCTGCAAGAAAAATTGGTCAATATCTTTTACTACTTTACTTGATACTCGGGTACTTACCAAAAACGCACAGTTCAAATGAGCTTTGAATGTTCCTGATAATTAATTTGTTGGATTGTCAAAATTTTCTTTCACCATAACAACCGCAAACCACAGCAATCTAGTTTTACATTTTTCAACATTTAACAGCTGCGCTGCAATCTTTTTGGGAATACTCCCTTAATTCTATCGTTCGAACAGCGTTTGCGGAAAAAATTGTATGTTTTATTCGGAGTAAAAGCACTTTTTGTGGCGCGTCTGAAATTGTCGGCCTCACTACGTTCGGCCGTCAAACATTTAAACTTGCCACAAAAAGTCACACTTTTACTCCTTATAAAACAATATACTATTTTATTTTACTTGCTATCATGTAAATACTTAATATATTATAGGTACTTAAGAACATTGTTTGAAAGTCTTGTACTTTGTTTCCAATTGCAACTTTTCATGGCGTTTCAGTCTGAACGGATAGCTGCCTACAATATTAATTATTGGTCCATGAAAAATAAATTCATTTTTGACAACCTAGTTGGGTATAGAAACTCAAGTTCTTTCTTAAGAAATGTAATTTTAAACTTGTTGTTTGGTAAAATTTCGACAACACGACCAACATACCATGTATCACCGTAGAAAACCCCATAGAACTCATCTTGTTTTATATTTGTACAAGAAGTATTGTTTTCATCCCGATTTTGATTGTTTGATATTTCTTTTCCAAGTCAGAATCTGAAATCGATTCGTTTTCGAATTCCCTTAAGAGTTCGCGACGCAGCATAGGGATTTCAATGGTAATTTCTTTATAGTCAATTATTAGGTCCCCTAATTATTTTAGAGCAAAAATCTAAATACGTTTTTTTCAGAGAAAAAAATACTGCATCTGTTCATACTGTTACTTATAATTTTCCGTTTTTCAAAACCGTAGAAATCGACAAAATAAAAAGATACATTTTACAATAAATCAGATATGCCTTGGAATTACCTAAAAAAACAGCGACGTTTCATTATTTGCCTTTGACGTGTGCCTTTGACGTATATTAAATTTATCTCGAAATTTATACTTGTTTATAAATTAGTTAATCATAAAATAAAACTGTTTATCATGTATTTAACTGAAGAAAAAGAGGAAATGTTAAAGTTGTTTTATGCCCGCCAAGTAACGTCTTTATTTAGTGTGAAGTACCCCAATCGGCCGATTCCAAGCTGTGCCACAGTAGACAGAATTGTGCGCAAGTTTGAAAGAACAGGCACAGTGTTAAATAACTGCAAGTGCAATGATAGGATAGTTTATAAATTCAATGGTGCAATAATGTTCAATATGTTCGTCAAAACCAACAGGAAAACGACAATACATTCAACGTTTTGGCTGCAGTAGCGGAAAATACGAATATAAGTTTAAGAACAATTCTTCCTCAAATCAATTTCTTTTTTTTTTATTCTGTGCTCTGGTTCCAGAAGATGATAAACAAAATAGTATCTGCTGCAGATGCAGCATTACATTCTCTAAAAAAATGATAAATAGTTCGTTATACAAGTTTATTATACAAGACGATAAAGGGATATTTTCACCATTGAGTGAAAGATGTTTCACGAGATGGTTAGTTTCCCTTTATCGTCGTGTATAATACAAAACTATTTTGTAGAAGGCCATATAAATCATTGCAAAGCGTCTGACAATTCTGAATTTAATTTAGAGACGCCATTCGTTGGGACAAAAAGTTATATTGATAGTCTGTTTTTAAGATAAAATCTGAAATAGTGAATACAATAGAATGGGTCTATCTCAATACTATGTACGAAGTCAACAAATATTTTGCTATATTTTAAGTTTAAGTGTGGGAGATATGTTTCGTCCCATGTTTTACTATAATTTTGTTTCCAAAATGTATGCGAACTTTTACCAAAAGCTGCTACGACGAAGATAAAATAACTCCCAAAAAGTATATCTGGCATCTGCAAACAAGATAAATCTGTAATATTCTATTATATTAGTTACGTAATGTTATTTGCTAAGGTACAAAAATAGATTATCACCATTTTATCTGAAATTTGGTATCTGCTTCTTTGTTAAGAGGTACTCAACGTTCTACTATAAATAAACCGCCGTTTTTCAACACCTTCATTGTATCCAAAGCATCTAACCATGAAATTGGTATTGATTGCAGCCCTATTCACTCTCACCTATGCTGCACCTGCTGCAGTCCGTAACAATGTTGTAAGTACCACATTCGCTGCCCGTATTGAGTAACGCTAATTATTTTAATTTTAGCTGAATTACTTAACGCAATTCGGTTATTTGGCAGAGGCTAAGTTAAATAACCCATTATATGTGGTGAAAGCTATCAAGAAACTACAACGCATGGCTCATATTCCCGAAACTGGTGTCATAGACGAGGCAACTATTGAGGTAATTGTACAGTCTTCACGCACACAGTTTGGTAATTGCTTCTGGTTATAGTTTACGAATACACCTCGCTGTGGGGTTCCCGACTTTGAGAATAGTCAACTTCGTGCTTTTGTACCTATGCCATGGAGTAAAAGGAACCTCACTTACTAGTAAGTATTTCGCCAAAGTGTAACAGAATAAAATACAACCAAATTCTTCCAGTTTAGGAAACAAGAGCAGACACCTTACGGAACAAGAATATGGCGACTACCTGAAACTTGCCCTGGATACTTGGGGAAAGCACGCCAAATTAAATTTCACCAGAACATTAGTCGTCGAAGATGCTGATATTGTTTCCTTTTTCGCCGTCAGAGATCACGGATGCGGGTATGTAATATATTTGAGTGCCCAATTTAATTTTGATAATTGCCTCTTTCCAGAACTCCGTTTGATGGAGAAGGCGGTATCTTGGCGCACGGCTTTTACCCAAACTTTTACACACCCCCGAACCCGAAAAACGGAGATATTCATTTTGACGATGACGAACCGTGGACTATAAATGGACATGGTAAGTCTACAGCAGGAATTGTCAGATTACTAAAACGAGTTTTCAGGAAGATATTTCGTTAGAGTTGCGCTACATGAGCTGGGCCACTCGCTTGGATTGGAGCACTCCTCTGTATATGGAGCGATCATGTTTCCGGCGGCGTCGTACAATCGGTCAACAGAACTACATCAAGATGATATCGTTAGGATACAAAAACTATATCCCTAGCGCCACTTACGATAACTGACGCTTTACTTAATTGTATATCTTGTTATCGGTCTAGTTTCGTCATAGTAAATACGCATAAACCTTGAGTTCTTTCTCGCCTACTCGACTTGCCTACGCTCCGATTAGACTTTTTATTGAATAGATATTTACTCCATTTGTAATTGCTATTTTATGATTATTTAATTTATGAAATAGTACCGTTTGAAACCGTTTTAAAAGCAATTCTATTTAGCCCTTCAATTCCTATCTTTAATATTGTAACTATCAATAACAAACATATTTTTTTAGATTTTTTAGATTAATGCGCTCATTGCTAATACGTTGTACCTTTATCTAGCACAGTTACTAATATTCTGCTAGTAAAATTATTATACTATTTTAACCATGATAGTCCCTCCTTTAAACTGCGACTAGTGAACGTATCAGACGTTCTCAGAGTGTTTAGAGCACTTAAATCAAACTCAGTAGGTGCTGATAAAATAAATTTATATTTGTGGAAATTGCGTTTGCCATTTTTAGCACCTGTTATAACTCATATTGTTAATTCTTGTTTAATTGATGGCTCATATCCACAAGCGTGGAAAAGCGCCGATGTCATACCTCTAGGTACCCAAAGTGTGTAATCCTAGTGGGTATAGTGAACTACGCCCTATAAGTATCTTACCATGTATATCAAAAGTACTAGAAAAAATTATTGGTGAGCAAATTCAGGAATATTTATCTCATACAAAGATTCTCCCTGAAATGCAGTCTGGTTTCAGGCCGGGTTATAGTTGCAACACGGCCCTTTTACATGTTACTGACGTTCTTATGTCTGCAATGGACAAAAATGAAATGCCCATTCTGGTATTGTTGGACTATACTAAAGCGTTTGACAGCTTGCTTTTGTCAATTCTCAAATATATTGGCTTTGATAATACCCCAATTAATTTAATTAGAAACTATATCTTTCAGCGCACACAACGTGTGGTTTACCGTGGAAGTGTATCAGAGTCGCTACTTATCACGTCCGGTGTTCCCCAAGGGTCCGTTTTAGGTCCATTACTGTATGTTATTTATTCTAGTCAAATAGTGAAATGTTTAAAATACTGTACATACCATATGTATGCCGATGACACACAATTAATATATTCATTCCCTTTAACTAATATTGACATGGCGAATACGGAAATTAATGCAGATTTGTAGCAACTTGTAACACTTTCCGAAAACCATGGCCTAAAGATAAACACTAATAAATGTTCTGTAATGTTGTTTGGCGCAGGTAAAGCGCATCATGAAAATATCAACTTAATTAAGGTAAAAATAAAGGGCACAGTGCTTCCGATTTCTGATCCATGTCACAAACCTTGGTGTAATATTAGATACAAAGTTTCGTTTTAAAAGATATGTATCGGAACTTCTTCGGAAGGCATATATGAATCTGAAAACGATATTTAATCATAGACATAGCGTCGGCTTAGTAAGAAAACTATGTAAGTCCAAATTTGCTCATTTTACAGGGGAAGGAAAAAACCGTACTAATAATTGGAAATAAGTTCTCTAATCTTTTGTCATTGTAACATATTGTAACGTGATTTATAAATTCGGGTTCGATTTATGTCAATATTTATTAAACAGAACTAAAACACTATAAAATCCGTACAATTTATATCGATTATTTATATCACTCACACTTCGCAATTTATATCAGATTTTCGCGCTCGATGTATACGTACTCGTTCGGTAGTAGACTCCCGCGATGTTCGGTCCGCAACCATTTATACACGCAAGCAATGTAAGTCCCGAACATTCTCGAATACGCGTAGAAAATTCCAGAGCGCTAAAGGCGACGTCATGTCTGGAGCATTTCCGTTACACTGCCCCCTTCTTAATTCTGGACGTCTCGTTCAGAAACTGCGTTAGTATTACTTTTTAATGCCTCGTGTCGGAATCTGCAGTCAGAGCCTGCTCGACAAACACCTTTCTTGAAAAAGTAACAGTCCACAGTTTTGCGGAGGGTCGTCCCCTGTGGGTTGAAGCAGCATACTGTAATTCGAACGCTAGTGTTTCTAAAAATCACTTCTATCATGGTTCGCACTATCTTCCAGTCCGACCCATCTAAACCACATCCAATCTTCGGGATCGCCAAGCTATTTATGTCATAGTATGCCATGAGTTTCTTTAAGTTTTTTAAAGCAGACCAGAGGTTTTCATAGGTGGGTTTGCCTTCTGACGTTTTCTTTGGAACCAAGTAGAACAAAGAGCGTTGACTATCTTCCAAGCGCAGTACTTTACCCACTCGTGGTCTTTGCTTTATCAACTCGTCTATTCTTCCAAATCTTTTCCGGGATACGGAAGCTATACCTCTACCCATGCGAAGGTCTTCGGCTACACAATGGGCGATGGAAACGTTAACCGGAAGCTCAAAAATATTTTGACAAATTTCCTGAGTAACGCCAAATCGAGCTTTCGTCCGCTGGGCGTAATTTGACATAAAATCGTTAAAGTTTGGCTCGATCCCAAAGCTGCGTTCCTCTTCTCGAATACCTCTAACTTCTTCGTTGTTGTTGGATCCGGCATATCGTGCGAGTCGATTAATGTGGACAACTTTCGGTTTTCGGTGGTTCATTCTGATACGATATATCACGTCATTTATTTCTTGATCACCTCATACGGACCTTCCCATTGTCTTTGTAGCTTGGGAGAAAGACCCCTTCGTCTCTGTGGATTGTGCAGCCATACCAGATCTCCAGCTTCAAAAGTTTCATTGGCCGAGCGGAGGTTGTATTGATTTTTCATGCGATCGCTGGCAATCTGAATATGACTTCTAACCAAGTCGTGAATATCGTTCATCTTCGCCTTTAGTTGGTCAACATAATTTTCACCTGCGACATATTCTTCATGGGGTTTACGCCCAAACTCGAGATCACATGGAAGGCGTAGTTCACGACCCAACATAAGGCAGGCAGGAGTCTGACCCGTGGTCTCGTTGACGGCTGATCGATATGCCATAAGGAACAGGTGGAGGTACTAGTCCCAATTTTTCTGATGTTCTGCCACGACTTTTGAAAGATATTTACCCATCGTTCGATTCATTCTCTCAACCATTCCATCTGACTGAGGATGCAAAGGTGTTGTTCTGGTTTTATTGGCTCCTACCAATCGACAAACATCTTGGAATAAAGCCGATTCAAAGTTCCTTCCTTGGTCTGAATGGATTTCTATAGGAACACCAAAACGTGTAAAGAACTCCTTTACCAACACTTCTGCAACTGTTGCTGCCTCTTGGTTTGAAATGGCGTAAGCTTCAGTCCACTTTGTGAAATAATCCATAGCGACTAGGATATATTTATTTCCGCCATCTGTCTCGGGAAACGGTCCTGCGATATCGATAGCAACTCGTTCCATCGGACTACCAACGTTATACTGCCTCATGGGTGCCTTCTTCTTGGAAACTGGTCCGTTTCCAGTAGCACATAACTCACATTTTTGACACCATCGCCGGACATCTTCTTTACGGTTGACCCAATAGAATCGCTCACGTACCCTTTGCAACGTTTTCGTAATACCAAAGTGTCCTCCAGAAGCGCCGTCATGCGATTTTCGCAATACTTCCGACACTTTGCTTCTAGGTACTACTAATTGCAGCGTCGATTCGGTGCCATCTTCACTTTCAAGGGTCCTATACAACAGGTTGTCTTTCAGAGTCAGGCTATTCCATTGGCCCCAATAACTCTTTACTTCAGGACTTGTGGCACTAATGTCTTGCCAGCCTGGTCTTTGTCCGTGGCGCATCCAATTCAGAACAGTTTTTATACTTGGGTCGTTTTCTTGGGCCGTTTTGATTTCGCTTGGCTTCCATTCCTCACTCTCTACAGTTGTTCGTCGCAGATGGCCAATCTTGTCTTCTATTTTAGAACAATGTGTGCAGTTGTCCTTGCACGGTCTTCTTGACAAAGCGTCTGCATTATTGTGGACTTTTCCAGACGACGAAATGTTTACAGTGAAGATCGGGGCTTTGTTTCTGCAGGTCGACGATAGCCCCTTCCTGTCGACCTTTCTTAGTTTTCCGACTGCTGCAATGGTTTTTGGCAGTTGCGGCGAACGTGTCCAATCTCGCCGTGGTTCACGTTTCTTTGCCAGTGACTGTATTGCTTTATTGACCTTTTCTTCCATTACTTTACTGACCTTTTCTTCCACTACTTTACTGACCTTTTCTTCCACTACTTTACTGACCTTTTCTTCAAAACTTTCAGAGCCACCTTCCTCTTCGATGGTTCTTACCCGGCTCTCACTGCGAGGTTCCACCATACGTACTCGCGCATTTCCATGACTAGCTTTCTTGGCGGCTTCGAATTCTAATGCATAGGCCAAAGCTTTCTCAATTTTGTCGTGCCTAGCCAGTCTCAAAGCCTGCTGGGCATCTCCATCACGAACGGCATCGATAAATGTTTGTACAGCCAGTTGATCAAGAAAGCTTCTCCGGTGCCGTAGGGTATGCCAATCGAATCAGTCTAGCGATGTCCGCTTCAAGTTCCTGCAAACTTTCTCCAGGTTTCTGCATTCGGTTCTTGACTTGGGCATAGTAAACTTGCTGAAGGTGTCTATCGCCATATCGCATTTCGAGTCGCGCTACTATTTGTTGGAAGTTCTGTTGATCCTCGGGGATGGTCCGCAACACATCCAGAGCATCTCCTCTCAGAGCAAGAATCAGGGTTGTAGTTTTGTCTTGAAGAGTCCATTTATTTGCCGCAGCCGCTGCTTCAAACTGTCGAACGTACGTGGTCCAAGGAATCTTACCATCAAAAGTAGGTGGCTTTACTCGAGCTTGCTGAACGTCGCCTTCTACTCTTGTATTTGTTTCTGGGTCGACCTTCTTGTAATGAGTAGGCTGTGGCACCTCAAGAAGACGGTCCATCAGTAATTCATCTGGGGCACTACTAGTACGCTCTTCGGTAGTCAGTCGCAGGAATTGCTCGCGCAGCTCTTCATACTTGTGCTCAATCTCAACGAATGTTGCTTTAAATGTTTTGGAAACTTCCGTAATTCTATCTTCAACTTTTTCTTCGATAATCTTTCTAGAATTTTCCTCCAACTTCTCGAACTTCTCTTGAATGAATTTCATTTCTAGAATTTTCTTCCAACTTCTCGAACTTCTCTTGAATATCTCTAGAATTTTCTTCCAACTTCTCGAACTTCTCTTGAATATTTCTAGAATTTTCTTCATTAATCTTTCTTGAATTTTCTTCCAACTTCTCGAACTTCTCTTGAATATTTCTAGAATTTTCTTCATTAATCTTTCTAGAATTTTCTTCCATTTTCTCGAACTTCTCTTCAAAATTTCTAGAATTTTCTTCCAACTTCTCTTGGTTGCTTTTTATTTCTTGTTGCAAAACCTGTTGGCCATTTTGGATTTGCTGGAGCAAATTGAGCATCGTTTCTTCCATTTTAGCGGCAGCAGATCTTGTTACAGGCATACACAAGCACAAGCACTTAATTTAATCTTACTTTTAATTAATTTTATTAATCCCACTGCTGACACCAATGTAACGTGATTTATAAATTCGGGTTCGATTTATGTCAATATTTATTAATCAGAACTAAAACACTATCCGTACAATTTATATCGATTATTTATATCACACACACTTCGCAATTTATATTTCCGCGCTCGATCTCGTTCGATAGTAAACTGCCGCGATGTTCGGTCCGCAACCATTTATACACGCAAGCAATGTAAGTCCCGAACATTCTCGAATACGCGTAGAAAATTCCAGAGCGCCAAAGGCGACGTCATGTCTGGAGCATTTCCGTTACAATATTATAGTCGACTATATCATATCAAATAATCTCGCGAACTCGTTAAATAAATGTTTGTGAAAAATAGCGGACTTACAGATTATCGACACACGATCTGATAGGGCTTGAGTGTTTTTCTTGAGCATAGTGCTAAAGTGAGTACCTTTCAAAAGCTTAAAAAGTTGTATGAAATTAAACTCATGACCTGTTTGAAAAAGTTTATTCTTTAGCTTTACATCTTTAATAGGTTTAATGGACAGGCAAGTTATCATAAGAAGAATGGTAATCTTGTAACAGGGATTTCTTTAAGTATTGCAAGTGGTCATATTTGGTTTTTTTAATAGGCAGTCTTGATTTATACAAACGAGGTAACTCTGCAAGGTTGACACTATTGGCCTTTTGAACAGGACTCTGAATCAGAAAGTAGGTATTAGTTTATAAAATTTAACAAGAAATAGTTACATACCTCTAGTTGTTTCCATTGTTCGTGATGATTGAGTTTATAATAAATTTTTCCTTCCAGTGTATATTTTAATTGCCTTAGGTCTGTTACTTGAGGATCACCTGCTTTCTTTCCGGACCGTGTGTTTGGATAAAATTGCGCTTGACTGAACTTTTTAAAAAAGTCATGTTTAATGTAGTGGACGTTGTATGGATTTGGATTTTTTCTAGCAGTTTTGCATATTTCCACACAGTCAGCAGGAACATTGATCTTGACATTCCTCATCCTTTTTTCAATCGTTGAGTGCATGGACGCGACTTCCATCTGGGTGTGACCCACTTCCAAGTATTTTTGGATTATCGTTACACCATAAAATATAGAAATGTTTAGAAGTGCATTCGCCATTGTGGTATTTCTGTTTTGGCTTGTGCACCCATCGCTATAGATTATAATGTCTTGATCCTCTTTCCTACCTACCTAGTAAGGTATCGCTATTTTCACCTAAAAGTCGCAAAGCAAAGAAGCAAAGTTATCGGAAATTACTCCTCCCTCCGTTTCGTTCCACAGATAACAATATCCATAATGTGTTTTCACATCAAAAATTGTATAATTATGCGTGATTAATTTTGTACGGAAATAGTTAGCAGACACTTTAGAGAGTTTGCTTAGAAGTACCGCTTGAAGATCCACTGTATATACTAAATTGTTGGACTCTTTATCAAGCCGACTTTCATTACGTGCTGCCTTTTTCCGATTTTGATGTTCTTGGTGCTTCACCTCATCAAGGTTACCTACTTCATGTTCTGCGCATATTTCACATTGATCATTTTTAGGAATATAGAGGCTTACATTTTGCTTAGCGAAATATTTTTCAAGCGAAAAAATTGAGAGTTATTAGTTTTTGAAAAGATAAGGATTTATTTAGAATCAGTATAAATGTTATACTTTTAATCATTGTAACAGAATTTTAAATGTTAGCTACCATTTTTATGAAAAACGTACAATTTTTGTTGTTGTTCACCCTTGTATGTAAGTAAAGAAAGATTTATTTTAGGTGTTAGAAGTGCCGGTTTTTTTAGGATCTACCATACCTAAGTGAATTCATTCATGCCGAGACGTTCTTGTTAGATGTACAGTTTGAAAGTTTTTTGAAGGGTATTCATTTGATCGGAGTTTTCGATGGGAGAATAGAATCAATTAGAGATCTGGAAAGGTATATCAGGTTAAGTCAGCCCAATTCTATTTATGTTTTGGACGCAGATCTATTTATAGCGATAAATCATGCTAGGCTAGAGGTGGGTGATAGGCGTAAGACGAAAAAATATGCGTGCGTAAATGTGACCCAAAGTTCCTTTGTGAAGAGGAAAAGTGATGGAGGAATATCTTATACCTTTCGGATGATGTCGATATCAAGTGTGGTCGAACCGTTTAAGATTGTCAATACGCAGGACAGTAGTTTGAGAAGCGATGAGGAAGAATTAGACGCTGATGAGATTGATACTATTTACCAGAATATTCGAAGTAGACGTGAGACAGCGAAGCGAGGACGAGGTGGAAGACGATCAGGTGTTGAGAGAAGGAGTGGCACACCAACTTCTTCAAACAGCGCCCGGAGTACGATTCACTCTCTAACGCATGATTTGGAAGCATTGAACACTACTAAATTCCCAACTATAAAAATCTATAAATCAGTAAAAATGATTAGAACAAATCACAAGAAATAAAGGGGTAATTAAAAAATGTTATAACAAACAATGCTAATCTAGTTCACTCATTACCTGAAAACGAGGTAATTTACAGACGGTGTCATTATAGAAAAATGCAGTAAATGCATTGAATAAGTAACTTATTCAACGGTAACAGAAATGGGAATTTGTGCATCTCCAGTCAAATATTGTACAGCTTTTCGATAACTTGTTTACATAATTAGTCCTTGATCATTATACATGGTCTATTGTGTTTAACAATAAATGAAGAAAATATGCAAAACTGAGAAGGATAGATACATCGTTGGTTTCACTCAAGGAGATTCATGTAGCAGTGTGCATTGTTGGTGGTCTAACCAATTGCAATAACACTGAAATACAAATTGACTACAGAGGAGCCTTAAGACACTCAATCGTAAGTGGATTCATTTGCTTAAACTCTCGGTACCATTTTCTTTATATTGTAGGTGACCAAACACCTTATTGTAACATTTCGCCTGTAAAACTCAACCACATCGAATCACCATCGAAGGTTTTTTGTGTATACTCTCCTGTGAGGATGTGGGAATTATTCGTTGGGTAATCACTCGGTTGTAATCGTTTATTATCTTCGAGTTCTTGTACGGGGGTTACAATCCACCATTTCATTTTTCATGTGGGGATACAATAATTGAATAATTTGGGAGCGTATATTTTATTTTGTGATCATAATAAAGATCAAATATTTTTGCGGGTCGTTAAAAGATCGACTTTTTTTTTCTTCTGAACTGAAGCTGACCTTCCCAGTTTCAGCGGCTGTCGGTGTAATTAATATAGAAACTGGATGGGGCCCAAAAGACCCAGAAACCAGAGTACCTGTAAGCATCATTCGAATTGGAATCGAGCCCATTGAACCACTGAGAATTGTTTCCAATATTTTACCCACAACCCTGTATGACTCTCCGCTATTCAGTCAATCGAGCTAGCTGGTCGTTCAGCGGCGTGTGTGCGTTTGCCCAGGAAAATAATTATAGCGCGCTGGTTTTACAGCTTGCGCGTCATAAGTTTATTCCCAGCTTATTTTTTAGGAATTGTATAACCACAGCATATGTGTCTTCGTTAAGTACTTCGGCTAATATTGTTTGGTAGTGGAAGATTGCAAAAAACGCTTCAAATCTTTACGAGAAAAATATTATGGCCCCTCATGTCATTCTTTGATTTTATGTTTCAAAACTTAACTCCTCGAAAGTATGTATAGAACATTTTGAAATGATAAATGAAAATATTAAATAATAATTATTTCAGAACCTGTTCAAGTTTCCTTGTGAATGAAAATGTAGTATCACATGCAATAACTACACAAAATGTGCCAATTTCTGGATGGAGTAAGGTTCCACTTCCTTTGCCGTCCACGTCATCTACATCAAGTGCATGTGAAAGTAGTGAAAGAAGCAATCCTCCTTGTAATGTCTGTCGGAGTGAGTTTGAATTGTTAAACGAATATTTCGTTATCAAATAGAATCTCGGTTAGAATGTTGATAGTGTCTTCTGTGGGTATATTAGTGTATAAGTTGGTAATGTCAAAGTATGAATTTTTGAGCCTTTTGAATTTGTAGAATGTTGTTCGTGAGTTGTTGAGAATTTTTGATTGAATATTTAGATTTATATTTGAATATGTGAAGCATTAGATGGTTAAGAAATTTGGCTATTTTGGATGATGTTTATAGGCCGTATTGGTTTGTCGATTTTATGAAGTTTAATAATACTAGGCGTTTACGTTTATTCGTTCCGTTCAGTTTTATTTAATCGGAGCGTTAAATATTCGTTCGAAAATTTCTTCGGGACAACTCTTTAGTGTTCAAATATTACATCAGATCTATAAACCTAGCGATCTGCTCGTTGAGTAGGGTTGGTGTTTGGTATCTGTCAAAAAAATCATAACATAACCTTAAAAATAACGTTTTGAAAATGCAACAGGACTTGCTCGTTGTGCGTTTTATGACTATATTAGTTATGAAACAAAGGCGCACATATTAGAGAACTGCACACGGTTGAATATGATGGGACTGAGAATACTTCTGCTATTTTAGGTAAGCTATTACTTTGTAATAATACCCACATTACTACGTCGTTAATACCGAGTCCGAAGACATTCAACAAGAACCATCGCCACTTGGCATTGTTAATAATAAGAAAAATAATAATCCAGCTCAACTTTTGAAATGGAAAAGTGATGATGTACGATTACAAATCAATTTGTACGAAGAGCACAAAGACGACTTTTAACAATCCAAGGAAAACAAATAGAAGTACATGGCAGAAGATTGCAACGATAATGTCTTAGAATGGTTGCAACGTTTCTTGGGAGCAATGCGAGTCCAAGTTCAAAAATATGAAAAAGACTAAAAAAGATAAAGGTATAATCAAATCAATTAATCAAATATCATTACACGTAAACGAAAAAGGGTGGCGGAAGAAGAACCCGCCTGGTTTAAATAATCACGTCAAGCATACCTTCGCGTGATGTCACGCTAGGAGACACACTTGTGTGCGCTCACGGTGTCGCGCGGTAGCTGTCGTTGCAATTTAAGATTTGCATTTCACTAATTAGTAGCGATGAAGCGAAGTAGAGATTCTTCTTCGTTAAGTTCTTCAGACGAAGAGGATATAGAAAACGTGGCTGCTTTTACAGTGGCTAATGGAATACAGCGCAGTGTTTGGATTTACCACATAAATCTTCGAAGAGAAGAAGTGGGGGTATTTCGTCAATTAGTCCACGAATTATTGAATGGACATCCAAGCCGCCTGCAGATGTATTTCAGAATGACCAAAGAAGAATTTTACTTTTTGCATGGACTGATTAAAAATGACATTCAGAAGCAAAATACTCAGTTTAGAAAGGCCATTAGTACCGAAGAAAGATTGGCTGTGTGTTTAAGGTAACTATTCATTGAAATGTACGAACATGTTTTATTTTCCAAAACGTATTGCTACACAACTTTAATGACTATTATAGAAAAGTATAACGAATTTTGTTATTAAAGTCACACAAAGACGTCAATTCTAGTACCGTTGGTTCGCACTCCTCGCGAGTCTTCTCTGATGTCGAGTAGGTAGTTGCTTATTTTTGGGGCATTTGTGAATTGCCCATAGTCAGCTTCTTTATACTCCTGCGGCGACAGTGCCGATTGCATAGTGTATGATTCTGAAGATGATCTTGAATATTTATAAGGTTGAGACCAAGGGTTGCACACAATATGACGATGATGTAGATGGTCTAGAATTCTCATGAGGTGGAAATAATGGCTGCACAGTAGTACATGATCGTGACGTAGGTGTATGAGCACTTTGTGCTTGTGCGCATCTCAATTCAGCTTGAAGAATAGTATTGCTCAATGTCAGCTTAATAGAAGCTTGTTCCGTTTTTGGTAATTGTTTCGCCATTCTGGCTAAACCTAGGAAAAACATGTCAGTCTCGTCCAAACTTTCAAAACAGGTGTGCTTCTTTTGCGATGATGTTTTTTCTTCGAATTTTCGTTTTCGTAGAGCGGCATTTTGTTCCATTATTGCTGCCATTTTATCCGCTGCAGAAATTTTGCGGTATGAACAATTTTTTCTTTTCTTTATATGTTCTAATGTTTTTGTATTTTCGGAGCGCAATATATCACCTTGTGAAGGTATTTGTGTTTGCGTTACTGCACTTCTTCGTTCTTCGTGGCCTTCTTCAGCTGTATCTTTAGAGTCTGCATTTTGTTCTTCTACTTCCTGTTCGTCTGCGTCATCGTCGTTAGTAACGTCTTCGGCGGTAACGTGGATGTCTTCTTCATTTTGTGAATTTTGCAAGTTTCCGCGAGCCCTATAAACAATTTCGCAAAGGTTCTGAATCAAATCGGCACGATAATTGGTATTTACCTTCGACCTTCTAAATAAGGTAACAAGAATGCCATCTGGTTTTCAAATTTCCATGGCGTAATTTGTTTAGTAGCCTGGCCACTTTTGGTAGACAGGCGCCTATTTCTTGCATTGCAAAAACATCGTCGAAGTTTGTCCCACTTTGCCTTGGCGTTGTCCGCTACACGTAAAAGCAAAGAAATAAATATTAAACAATGTTTCAGATTTCTGGCAACTGGAAATTCGTTTAGGAGTATGGAATTTAATTACAGAATAGGCTTCAGTACTGTTCCGTCAAATAGTACAAGAAGTTTGTGATGCCATATGGAACAATTTGCGGTCTATTGTAATGCCAAAACCAACGGAAGAGTTATGGAAAACGTCGTCAGCTAGATTTAACCAACAGTGGAATTTTCCTAATTGTGTTGCTGCTATAGACGGCAAGCACATTAATATTCAGTGTCCTTTTAATGCAGGATCCACATACTACAACTACAAGGGAAGTCATTCTATAGTTCTGATGGCGCTAGTTGATGCAGACTACAAGTTTATTGCCATTAACGTTGGCTCTTATGGGAGGAATAGCGATGGTGGTATTTTTGAAAAGTCAGATATTGGAAAAATGCTTGACCAAAGAACATTGAACGTACCAGCAGACTCGCCATTGGAACCAAATGGATCACCTCAGCCACATGTCATCGTGGGCGATGAAGCGTTTCCACTTAAAAAATATTTGCTCCGTCCATACAGTAAATCTCATTTACAAGAAAACGAAGCTCACAAAATATACAATTACAGATTATCAAGAGCACGACGTGTGGTGGAAAATGCGTTTGGTATTTTGGTAGCACGATGGAGAGTGTTTCGTAGACACTTAGAGGTACAACCAGAATTGGTGGATAAAATTGTTCTTGCTTGTTGCTGTCTTCATAACATGTTATGTGCGGATGCATAACAACCAGGTAATATAACTTTGCATGCATTTGACGCTGCCTTTCAGAATCTTGATGGAATGAGACGGAATTGCACTAATGAAGAGTTCGAGAGGCTTTTAAAGACTTTTTCAATTCCCCTTCGGGTAGTGTACCTTCGCAAATAGACATAGTTCGTAGGGGTAGAATACACCGTGATAACGATTAGGTACTTATTTACAGTGTATATGTAGTCTGCTAATGTGTTAGGTTTGTAAATATGTATAATATACATATTACTAGGTAATAAAAGAACAAACTTTACCTGGTATTTTTAAGGTTCTACCAATTTCCTCCCAAGGTTCTTGTCGAACCCTCTGATCCCGGTACTCAGCAGAGGAGTGATTGTATAGCCCTTCGTGCTGTCTCGCCAGTTCAATTAAATATTCGTCCATCTTTTTTTGACGACTAGACCACTTCGGGAAACAATTGACGTGATGTCACGTTCTACTACAAAATGTAATTTTGCGGGATAACGGAGGCGTGATATCATGCGAGATCAGAACAGCACGTCGTGAGTGGCACATATTGCGCAGGTAACGAGAGTTTGCGTAATAGCACGTGAGGTCCGCCTTAAATCGCCCTTTTAATAATCCAAAAGTTTGTTCGATACAAACCCTCGTTGAAGTTTTCTATTGTAATTTTTTTGTTTTTGGGTCAAGCTACCATTATCTTTATAAGGGGTAAGTAAGTAAGATTAAAGAGTGGGTACGCAGAGTCTCCTAACATATGACGACGAAGTGGAACAGAGTTAAGAACTTCATAACCAAAGTGGTAAGCAAGAGAGAACGAGAGGGACGAGAAAGGGAGAGGGCAGTATAGGCCGGCAGGTACACCGGTAGATACCCGGCTAACATCTAGGTGGCGACCATCTGCCACCGGACAACCCTCGGCCGTGAAGAATGCCTTTTGGCGATACCCGGCCGTCACCAAGTCTTAGAGAGGAAAAAAAAGGCTAGGTTAGGTTTGGGTTAGTCGCGGCCTGAGTTTCATAGCGATCGGACGCGAAATAACCGACCTGCGGCTTTTTGAAGTGTAGTTGTTTGTTAAAAATTAATGAGGGGTATCGGCGTGTGCGCGCTGAATTCCGCTAATTTTTGGTGTTGGTTTTATCTAAATCGGACCGGTAGTACCGGAGATACGATTTTTTAAAGTTTGTAATAGTGAAATAACAAATACGTGTGGGTGTGATAAGAAGAGGGACGGAAATCCGAGGGCTAGCGGGACGTGCCGGGCATCCAGGGGAAGCCCATCTCCCGGGTCGAACCCGTACCGGGACATCCTTATCGGACGGAGGAGACGGGAGCTGGAGGCTAATCATTCCGGCGGCGATAATCATAGATAGACCCACGGAGGCGTCGAAGAGCGACGGGACAAGGCTCGGCGCACTGGGCGTTTAAAGATCTACAGCTGGGTACCACACACGAGGGGGTAGAAACCACCCTACCGCAGTAACGTCCGACGACCACGTGGATTTCGGGGGCGGAAGGAGGCTTCTGAACAGGTAGTGTTGCATGTCATTTTACTAAGTAAATTAACACGAGTCTAAAAAAGTTGGCCGCGTGCCGCTCCGAGCGGTAGTTATCGCGGGATAAGCTAATCAGTTTTTGCCCTAAAAATCCGAACTGGGAGAGCCGCGCGGCAGGAAACCCTCAGACAGTGGCAGAAGGAGTGGGAGGAATCAGGAACAAACTGGACAAAGACGTTCATCCCAGATGTAGAGCGATGGGCTAACAGGAAATGGGGAAGTCTGACGTACAAGGCCACATAGGCGCTCTCGGGGCACGGCAACTTCAGCTACTATTTGGCCAAATTCAAAAAGAGAGAGACCAGCGCGTGCGTTTACTGTGGTGCCGAAGACACGCCAAAACACACCATCTTCGAATGCGTGAGGTGGGAGGAAGCAAGACTGAAGGCTGGCATAGAGTGCGGTACAAATATAACTGTGGAGAACGTGGCGCAAGTAATGATGAACAACGAAAGTGGCTGGAAGGTCGTCATTAATATGATAACAGATATACTTAAAAGGAAAGTAGACAGATAAACGGAGGCATAATACCGCCTACCTTGGAATTAATGTCGGCCGACGGTTCCAAGGTAGCGCGCAGAGCGAAATTGGGGAAGGGTTTTAGTGGATGAAAGTCCCACACTATCTTCACAATAAGAACGGCGACGTGGAGGTGTCCGAAAAGGATTTCCCAATCCCAAAAAAAAAAGGTTTAGGTTAGGTTAAAAAAAATGGCTCCAATTACACCATCAAAATTATTGCTTTGTTTGAAACGTTGTACTGTTTGTGTAGCTTTCATTCCTACTGGCCACTGAATAAAACGATGTGCCTGTTTTGTTAATATCCTTGATACTTCATGTACGTATTCCCATGTGGATTTGGATACATCAAATCTATCAGCTACAGTTCTAAATAAAGTAATATATACGATTTCTTGTTAATAGTACCACTTAACCTGTAACATTCTTGATTGGCTAGCATCCGACCACATTTAATACTTTTTTTATACTTGAGGTTTGCATCCGAAAGTAACTTATGAAATCTACATTTTTCAGTTCAGTACAAAATTGTTTATTGGTTTACGCTTACCATCTATAGTATAATGAGAGATAACCTCTCCATAGTTTCGAATGCATACCCTTTTGTATCTTTTTTTTTGTTGGTTATATAAATTAATTGTATATATGAATCGTCTTCCCTGTCTGAATAATAATCGACGACTGCCGCGGTAACGCATGCAATCTTAGTAGTTAAATCCATGTTTATGTAAATGTGTGCAATGTACTAACATAAGCAATAACCTCAATCAATAATTTGATTGAAACACAGGACCGTTCGTTTATTACAGATCGAATCTGTAAATCTGGGCGAGTTATCCGAGCAATCCAGTTGGGTCAAGTTTATCACCCGGAATGAATAAACGTAAACGCCTACTGTAGAGTGTAGGGGTTCGATTTTATGTACGCTTAAAATCATGAATATCTGTATTAAGTAGTTATTTGTATTTCATGCATTCTTTTTTTTAACGTCGTCATAAACCTTGTTCATTATATACCTATGAAATATTGTGTATTGTTTTATCTTCCGATAGTTGCAAGAATTGCCAGATCTGATAGGAATTTTTTTCTTATCAATAAAATCCATTGTATTATATTTTTCTCCTAATCTAAAATTCATGAAGGGAGAAAAAATATACCCTTTAATGGGTCATAATTTTTTTCTGAAATCCTGTATGTTGATATAAAAAACCCACCTGGTTAAAGCAATGTAAATTCACATTTCATAAAGTTCGTTATATGATAGTGGTGGCTGATTCAATGACTTCACTTCTATTATTTCATACGATAAGACGCATCTACCCTTTATTCAGATTCTCCAATTTCAATGTCCCTATCTACAAAAGCAGCAATTAGGTAGTATTTAAACTAATCCAGATTCTTATAATAATGAACAGAGATCTGTTCCACAACACGGCCAAAGTATCAGTTTTCAGTATCTAGTTATCTAACGTAATTAATTTCATCCATCCTTAGTGCACAGAAGTATGACAGCTGTCTTGAGTTAACAACTGTAATTCTAAATCGGATTTTCTCGTTGTAATTAGTGTTGTATTTTTTGTCAGTCATTAATAACTGTATGTATCTACACAAACGAGGCTGCTGCTTTTCAAGCACACTAATGCTACTATTTCTGTTTTAAAAATATTCGAAGGAATTCACCAAGTCTTATATTTATAGTGTTGCCGTCATTATTATGTAACGAAATTCTTTTTTGTGTTCCAGTATGTTACCATTCTTGGAAGTGCAATTATGTAATGAGAATTGGTGGAAATTCGGTAGTATAGTAAACATTTATCCGTAAGTGATTATGTAGTAAAACGTGTTTGTTTGTAATTAATCGATTTAAACCTTGACCATTCGCGTTGAACATACAATGCTGTCATTTCCTCTGTCCCGAATTCAAGCACATCACACCCGAAATTTTGAACGTAAATTACCCAAAAGTCGTGAGCTGTCATGTCATCATAATGGTACCAATTTGATTAACGTCTAGGAATAAAGGAGGTCATATTTTTCGAGAGAGAACAAGTGATATTAATAGAACAATGAAATAATAAAGGTCACGGACATAGTTAAAATTAATTAACCCTTTGAAATTCCGCAATCATACATGTGTCTATGACATTACCATTACTTGTGGCTCATATTTAAAATAACCTAATTAGTTGGAGGTCAAGGTTATTGTAATTAATAGGCGCCACTTATCATTTTTGCATAACAGCAAGGAGATGTCGTAAAATTTGAACGATTCCATCACCAATTTTTACGATGGAGTCTTAGTCAAGGTTTTGGCTTCATTACTCAAATGCGATTTCATTACGTTTCCATATTTCATAGTAGGTAGCAATAAATCTTTAGCTTATGAACTGATTTTCAAACATAACTTTCAATGAGGGAATCGCCCTTGCCCTCTAACTTTCCATCCTTGATCCGTTGCACACCTTGGATTGTTATCTCTATTGAAAACATCCAAGGATTATTCAGGAAACCATTTATTTGATTTAAACAGGAAAACTTAAGTGCTATTATTTCACCAATTATTTAAAATTAGCCGGCTATGTATAAATGAGGGTTGATATACTAGCTTCCCCACTTTTGTTATTAAAGTCATAGTTGATAGTCTGTTCTCTTACTTGTATGAACCTACTTAACATAGATAAAACACTGATCTGACACACAAAATTTCTTGAAGTTTCACAATTTTTTATGATTTAAATACTCTATTTTATAGCATATGTTAAATTGACATATCGTCGCCCTAATACGAAAACCATGTAACTCCATTTTGGTAAATTTTACAGGAGGCGTGAAAAACTATTTACGACTTCATAACCAAAACGTTGTATAAAATAAATGATACAAAAAAAATCTAAAATTAACAAGGGTTGAAATCATGTAAGAAATATAATGATTTTCATATTAATTTAAGTAATAAGAGGAGTTATGTGTTTTTCTTATAAAAATGCTCCTAAAAATCGGGACTTACGTATATTGCAACCCCCTAAGGTTTTGATGAAAATAAAAGTAATTATTTATATAAATTCGTAATTTATTAAGAAACTTTACAATTGCAAAAGAAAAGTTATTACTAATCTATAGGTTATTATTAACGATAAGGCAAGTTATCAAAAAAAGAGTGGTAATCAGATTCAATTGAACCTTTAAGTAGTTGTAGATGTTGAAACTTCTCTTCCTTAATTTTTAGTCTTTCAAGGTATAACTGCGGCAATTCGGAAAATCCAACGGGGTTGTCGATGTTTTTATGCTGTCTACATAGAGGTAGTTGCTCCCAATCTGTAGTGTGGCGTAATTTATACATAAGTGCGTTTTGCGGAGTGTATTTCATAGCTTTAATATCAGTGACCACAGGATCTCCAACACGTCTACCAGGTCGTATTGACTTTATGAACGATATTTCAGTAAAATTTTTGAAAAATTCATAAGTTAAATATTTTACAACATACGGCGATTTAACACAAGCTTTTTTACAGATGGAAATATAATCGGCTGGCACGTTGATCTTAGTATGCCTTAGTCGCTTTTCAATTGCTGAATGCATACTGTCGACCTCCATCTGCGTATGGCCTTTCTGTAAAAACTTCTGAATAATGTTTACGTTGTATTTCACTGCAAGGTTTAAGAGAGCGTTCGATAATGTTGCGTTGCGGTTTTGATAGGTGCAACCGTCACTAAATAAGATAATATCGACATTATTGGTTGAAGCTCTGGGGATTACGTGGGTTTCTAAGAAGTGAAAGATTATGGACGAAAATTCGTTCGCCGTTAAACCGCCTTCAGCCTCATTCCATAAAAAACAAAACCCTTGCTTTCTTTTCAGGTCATACAATGGAAAATTGTGGACGATAAGCTTAGTTTTATAGTACAGCGCAGAAACGTTGGAACGAGGACAAAGAAGGACGGATTGGAGGTCCATAGTAAAAACCTCATTTTGGGACTCTTTGTCCACTTCTTTCTCATTTCTTGCTTCATTCTTCAACTCAATGTGATACAAGTAATCTTGCTCAGACACATTTTTTGTTTCGTATCCTACACACACATCGCATGCATCTTTCTTTGGACGAAACAGCGACAGATTCTTTTTGTCAAATACGTTATCGAATGTAGCAGAAGAGCACGATGTCACATTTTGTTCCTTACAAAATTCATCTTTATATAGCCGGTAGAGTTCTGCTTTTGATTGCCAAAGAGGTTCTAGGTATAGTTTGGAAGAGGACGACCGGCAATAATGCGATTCTAATTTTGGTAGCCTGTCTAAGAATTCCTCAACTTTTGCTTTTCCTTCGTGAACCTTTTTTATGTTTTTCTGCCGCCCATTTCGCGATTTCTCATCAGCTTTGTCAGTAATATTGAGACATCTCCTGACGATCCACTCTTTAATTGCCAAAGTACGGAGAAACATATTTTTACACACTCTACAATTTTGCAGTCCTCCTGTTTTCAGAAAATACTGTATAGAAAACTTTCGTCTTGATACATTCTCCTTCACATCCCTTCTTCGGTCTACTTGTTTATATGTGACAAGACCTTGAATAAAGACTCTTTTCTCAGGCCACGTCATTTCCCAGAATTGCTTAAAAATCCTTTCCCTCATTTCTTCGGTGAACATTTTACATTGAAGAGCCGTTCTTTTGCTGCTTAATTTACAGTTACATGCTGCATTTAAAAGTCTTGCCGGTTTTGAAATGTTGTAGTCCCATTTCTCATTATCTTTTTTCTTTCCCTTATATGACACTCCCTGCTCTCTTCTTTTTTTATTCGTGTTGTATTCCCAATCGTCCTTGTTCATGTTTATTCGCTTATGACGTATTTTTTTTGTTGGAATATTTACAACTTCATTTTTTGTTACTTTTGTCTGCTCCATCTCATCTTCTGAAGTCGCAGGTATTACGTCATCTTCTTCACCATCATTAGGATTATAATCTGGATCCGATTCGTCCGAAGTACGCGATTCTTCACATAATATTATATTTTCATCCGGTTCTTCATTGAATGTCACTGGTTGAAGTACCGCGAAGGTTTCTTGTGAGTTGTCAGAGCTACATTCCCGATCTTCTTCCTGCATGCCTTGCAACTTTTCGGACGGCATATCGTCTTTCGATTCTCGATTGAAAACTACTGGTTGTAGAGTAACCAATCTTGTATCGCTGCACGTGGCTGTGTCTATTTCCAATGGCATAAGGGTTACGTCGTGGTCTTCTGATGTAGATATAGGAAGGAGCTTACCAGAATCAAACTTGTTTAATAAATACTCAATCTCAGCATCTTCGGAATTGTTTTGGTGATAGGTGGTCTCATAATCTATCGGAGTAACGCTTGCATTACGATCTTGTAAGGCCATTTCAAGCAGTTTCTTTCCACGATTCATTATGTCCTGAAAGTACACTAACTTATAACAATTTGATAGCTTAAATTCACTATCAGCTCTAAACATAACGATTATGTTTCAAAAATATATTTTTAGGGAGAGTATTGATTTTTTCTAGGCACATAAATAATTTATAAGGGTTTAACATCGCTTTTTAGCTTAAAGTTTAAATCTTACTGTTTGAAAAGACTATACTTTCCCGAGTTTATTATTTTTTCAGCAGTTAAACTTTCAAATTTATCTGGAGATACGTGTTTTTCTAATTCATATTCAAATTGGAAAAACACGTATCTCCAGCTAAATTTGAAAGTTTAACAGTCTGATACAAAGTCTTCCGTTTCAAAATTAAATAGTACTGCTCAATTACTCACCCCAGCGTACTTCTTTCACTTTGAATTTCACACAAAATAACGATCTACAAGTAGTTTAAACAATGTCACAATCACGTAGGTACTAAGTAACCGTTAAACTCAACTGTCCATGTAGCACTGGACATGCGCGTTTTTCCTATTAATTGTATACGCTATGGAGTTACATAGTTTTCTATTTTTCCAATATAAAGGTAATGAAATATTCTAGGAGTTACAGGTTCTTCAGAGACATGTAAATCGATATCTTCTACAAGATGGCGTGAAAAATCAAGTTTGGGTAAAATGTGGAGTTACGTGGTTTTCGTATTAGGGCGACGATATGATGGAATGATTCATAATCTAACATGTATAAAATAGGAGTGCTTTTTTTATCCAAATTATATCTTCAATTCTTGCACGCGCTTAGGTCGTCAGCTGCGAGCCAAAGCCGAAATAAAACTGGCAAACAATGAAAGAATAGGGGAAGTAGAAGAGCAGTGTTGGAGGTCGGTTCGGTTATGCAATCAGATTCCAGAAAACGGTCTGCTACAACAACAGTTGCTCCACAAATCTCTAATCTACCAGTTAGTATCACTAACCAACTGGATCAAGAATCGCCTTCGAAACAAAAATAATTCAAAATGGGTTAGGATTTAGAACCGTCGTCGGCGCGTTTATTTCCTCAATCAGATTATTCGAACTATAAGGATATGTCTGCTGTTGAAATTTTTGAATTGTTTTTCGACGATTGTGTTTTTGAGCTTCTCACTGCGCAAACTCAAAAGATATGCCTTATTCAAAAATCAACCTGAACCGAAATAAGTACATGCGAAATTCGATGTTTCATTGCAATCCTCTTGTTGAGTGGTTACAATCATCTTCCATCAAAGAGAATGTACTGGGACATGAAAGAAGATGTAAAAAAATGATATGGTTGCTGATGCCATGCGAAGAAATAGGTTTATACAAATTCAAAGATTTCTTCACGTCGCAGATAAATATCGAAGATAAAGCCTTGTAGGGAAACAAATATTTAATGTAAGAAAAAATTTATAGTTGCATGAAAACAATGGCATGTATATTTGTCATGAGAAACGTTGTTGTTGAATAGAGTCTGAAAACAAATTTGATAGCCGTTAGGCAGTTGTAATTTAATTTTAATTTAGATTGTGCTGGTATCAGGTAAGGACCAAATTGTTAAAGATAAGAATTTATATTTATCAGGTTGTGATCACTGATCAGATTATAAACCAATTACAATAAAATAATATACGAAATTGGGAATATCTTTATAAATTGTCAAAGCAATTCACCGTATTGTTACATCTTGCGCCCAACGTGCGACAGTTTATATTAAGAAATTCTCAAGCATCATTATAAAAGGAGAAAATACCAATGGATCGTAAGCCGAAAAATCTATCTGATGAAGATGGAAATGAATACAATTTAAGAAGCAAGATCAGACAAGGTGCGATTCCAAAATATCCAAATCATGCAAATCAAATAACAGCCAATTCAAAAAGCCAACTTGAGGAAGAAGAAATAAGGGAAACAACGCGGAGTAGTATAAGTAGAAGAGAGCTGGATTTGCAAGTTCCATTAAATTTTCGGAGAAGCGATCATTTATGGAATGAGATTTGATAGCCATTAGGCAGTTGTAATTTGATTTTAATTTAGATTGTGCTGGTATCAGGTTGTGATCAGATTATAAACCAATTACAATAAAATTGATATACGAAATTGAGAATGTCAAAGCAATTCACCGTATTGTTACACCCTGGAAATTGCTTCCACTTATGGACATTATAAAGCAAAATTGTTTATCCAACTTTCATTCAGTTCAAAATTTGTCATACGATGAATCTATGGTAAAATACTATGGTCGCGACGGATGTAAACAATTCACCCGTGGTAAACCAATTGGGTTCGGATACAAAGTGTGGTGCCTCAACACCAAAGATGGCTATCTCATTGATTTTGAGTTATATCACGGAAAAACTACCGAAAGCCATTCTGAATACAACACATTATTTGGAAAAGCTGCAACACCATTAGTTCATATGTTACAAGAACTTTCCCAAACAAACCCTATGCAATTCATATGGACAATTTATTTATAAGCCTAACATTGCTGTCTTATCTTCGAACAGTAGGTTACAGCGCAGTGGGTACCATTCGAGAAAATAGAATACCAAGATCATGTACTTGGAGTAGTAAGAGTGCGTTGCAGAAAAAGAACCGTGGAGAGTAGGAATATATACTTGAAAAAAATGATGTGGTTCTTTTAATACGCTGGAAAGATAGTGGACAGTGGTTACAATAGCGTCTACAATTGTTGTTCAATCGGTAGGATTGGTGAAAAGATACTCCAACAAGGAAAAGAAGAATGTTATGGTAGCCCGTCCTCACTGCATTGCAGCGTACAATAATCACATGGGTGGAACATACAGATGGTATTGACCAATATTTACATGGCTGGTTGATGTCGCCGTACAAAATGCTTGGTTTTTGTACAGAACAAATAATAATGTGGCTAATTTAGAAGGGAGATTGTGCAAGTTTACTTATCAAAATATGGCACAAACCCAAAGAAATCTGGTCCTATCAGCATCACCAAAAACATAGTACCAGACATACGGTTTGACAGAATGGACCATTTTGTGGTTTCCTGCCAACGGGGACGTTGTGCTGGTGCATCGTGTAAATCTTTTGGTAGAACGATGTATCAATTGCTTTGCTTCTTTTCATTCTAAATAAACCGATACAACGAAATATCGAAGGATCCTCAGTATTACAATCACTTTTAACGACAATTTATTTTCATCTTACAAAATACATTTTATAGTTAACAAAAATGCATCAAATTCATGTCTTGGGCATTGAGATAATGCTCTTGGTTTTTTTCCAAACGATCCTGGTGCATAAATAAATAACGATTTTGACATTTTTTTATCAAAATCCACGTGGTCGCCAAAAATGCATCAAATTCATGTCTTGGGCATTGAGATAATGCCCCTAGTCTTTTTCCCAGCGATCTTGGTGCATAAATAACGATGTTGACATGTTTTGATCAAAATCCATGTGGTCGCCAAAAATAGATCAATTCATGTTTTGGAGATAGAAATAATGCTCTTGGTTTTTTTCTCAACCATCTTGGTGCATAAATAACCATTTTGACATATTTTGATCAAAATCCATGTGGCCTCAGAAAAATAATTTAACATTTTTGAATCACGCACATGCGGTTATGAAACGTGCACGTTATCAACTCTTTCAGCATCAAGATAATGCGTTTGAAAGCTTTTACAACTCTAAATTCATGTGTACAGAATAATTTTGGGTACATTTTGCTCTAAAACTTTTGACCTAGACCACAGAGAGAAGAGTTATATTGAATTGTTACACATCTAAGAGTCATAGAGAATAATCTAGCGAAAGTCCGAACTCGATATATGTATGACCTAGGGAATGAAATATGTTGATTTCTATTATATTGAGTTCGCAGTTTTTCATGTTCCCGATTCACTCGAAGTCCTATAACTTTTGTTCCTGTTGAACCAGCTTCCTGAAAATCAATAGCGTCCGTCCTTAATGTCCAACGTACCCGTACACCAAATTTCAACACAATCGGTCACTTTTAAAAAGCGTTAGAGCACACACGGACGGACGGACGGACGACAATACAAAACTACAAAGGATCTGAGGATCGTTAATAATATGTAATAACTTTGATGTATAACAACAATAAATATTTGACTTGAAAATGATAAAAAAAGGATTTGAATCATTTTACAGGTCGAGAAGGCATCGAGAAACATCTGTTAAATAATGTAGATATTTTTAAAACCGATTTTCCCTCTCAGGAATTTTGTAAATAGAAACTAGTTTTTAAGTGAAAGTGACATTGTTGCCATTTCGGCTGATTCATTCTTAGTCATACAGACCACTAAGGCACATGTATAAATAAAGTTGAAGTTATTTATTATTGCATTTAATCATTTCTACAATCACACAACAAAATCAGATATCTCCACATTGGTAGCAATATACCTACCTTTAATTACGGTGTTGCTCTCAATAAACCAAATTTACTGTTCAGTTATACAAATGAGGACATTGGACTATTTAAACTACCAGCAAGGGGCATTTACACTAACTGAAACGGAAACACTAGTAAGAAGTAAGAATATACAAATTAATGTCATTTGTTTGATTATCTTTCATTTTTAATATGTTCATTTTTAATGTACTGAATTTCGAAAATAGCCAAGAGCATGCAAAATGGATATAGAACACGATAATACTGGGGTGATGATATGTCTATTCTCTATATTGCCATTGCAATCTGCACGTCATGCAAATCGAATGAGAATATCGGTAGTTTCTTTAGGTTAGCGTTTTGTCAAGCGTTTTGTTTTTTTTCTGAAAATAGTGGAATCTATTTTTTAAAATATATGCATTATCATAATAGATGGAAATGATATCTTTAAATATTGACGTTTTTGGTAGTCAGCTTTTGATTTTTCTATTACAAGTGACTTTAAACGACACGTTGGTAATAAATAACGTAAGTGAGTGAAATACCTTCTTTCACAATAGAATCGGTGAGTTCGAAAACCATACATATCCAAAAACGTCATTTTGAGAAAATCAAGAAAAAGCCCTCAACTGCTAAACTAATTAATTTAGACAATTAGCATACACAGAAGAGTTTTAGATCTGGTGATTTGGGATTTATTTTTGCAATAATATTTCAGAGAAACAAAATGGCGGACCACTTACAGGTAAAAAAAGGCGCCGGACTTGTACGGTTTTCGAACTGAACGACAAAAATATGTTGGAAATTGAGAAATTTATTTGATAATTTTACAGAAATAGAAAAAAATAAACAGTTATTTTGATTAACATAATATCTAATCGTCGTTATCAGCAGTTGTAGTTGGCCAGGATGTTACATGGTAGTAAAATTCCAAAGTTTCACCGGTGATATATGACATAACCTTTTTAATGTCAGCGATTTTCTTTTCATTGATAGGAACTGCTTCTCTATACGCGACACTATTGGGTAGAGGGGGACTGTTCTTATGTTGCTTTAGTAATTTAAAAGTGTGTGACTTCAAACCACCTATAAACTCCCATGTTGTCACATATTCGGGAGTAGAACTTTCATAGAGGAACTGCCTGTAGTTCGACACAAATTACGGTTCTGCCCCCCACATCCATTGGAAAACAAGTGCAGCTCAGTTATTTCAGGTGGTATGACATTCATTATGTAGTGATAAAGGAATGTACATACCTCGTTAGGCCCTTTAAGAGCCTGTCCCTCATGGTAGGTGTAAAAATGTCCAGTATTTTCCTTAAAATTGTGTATTTGAAATGCGTATACCCAAAGCTGTCTAAAATAAAAAATTTCCTGAACAGGAATATGTGGAAGAGGCATATTTTGCATATAGTCAAAATTTTATAAAACTTTTTCGCGCGCCGTTTATGGACCATGAGTTCCGCGGCAGCTACTCTCTTTGCATTGTCGTTAAGATTACTGTCTTTAAGCTTGGCCCCAAGCCTTTCACACTCCGAACAGACATCAACTTGCGGCCTTCCAAACCTGAGATTGTAATTTTCATTATAATATGTTAGGTAAAATTCGTATTTCACACAATTCTGCAATTCTGGATATTTCACAAGAAAAAGATTGTGCATTTTTTTTACATTTAAAGATGCATCTAAATATCGAATGTCTTTAGAAGAGTAGTGGGAAACTTTTACCGGAAACGACTCTATGTGCTCTTTAATTTTTGCAATCCACTCGTCACATATTGCACGGGGTCTATTGTTATGCCGGCCCCTTAAATCCTTTGGAGATTTTCCTGCTAGAAGTAGGTTGTTTAATCGCTGAACTTGCCAATGTGATACGGCATGAAGACTCATAAATGCCTGCTTGCAAACGGAAATTCGATTTGATTGATTCATAACAAAGTATGAAAAATTAGATTTTCTTTCTTCCTTAGGTGAAGTACCTCTTACTCTGTGTCTCTGAATGGGATTTGCTACCATACGTCCTTGCAAGTATGTGTCTTGTTCGTTTTTTGGCTTACCGTCGTGTAACTTAACCATTATAGCGTTTTTTTCATCTTCAGTGAACTGCTGCATACATTTTTTTTTTGCAGCTTAGAAAATATTAAACTTATTTTAATGTTTAAGCAAAAATTGTAACTTACCTGCATGGAGGTCCTACAGTCTTTGCTTCAACATGTTTTCCTTTGCTAGAAACATACGCCTGACCTTGCAAGCGTGCTATTTTTATTTTGTTGTGTTTCCAACCATCCACATTCCTTTTTCTTTTCCTGCTACCACTACTATGATTATCTGCTCCTTCACTATCACTGGATGACATTTTTACGTATTTAAAACTGTTAGAAGATGACTAAAACGGCATAAATACACACACGAGACTAACGCTGTGCTTATAAACAAACATTTGCGAATTGTGTTTGGATTGAGATGAAAAACAGTACAAGTCAGGGACATGTACGGTTTTTACACTCATTACTTTGGCGCAATGTGCCATACACCGTAAACGGTAAAGTAAATCGTACGGTTTTTAAACGCAATCAATGGGGGGCACCTTCTAAAACAAAATGGCTATCTTACTTTAAAATGTCAAATTTTGGACTTGTGAGGTTTTCGAACTCACCGATTCTCACTAAGGCAGCGCGTCGCAGTGCGGCGTGGGATAATGTTGCTTACAATTATATGCAAACTATAAGGTCGCGCCGTTCTCATTTAAACAGCGCGGCGCCGCGCTTCACGAAGCAGCAACATCGGAATTGCTTTGCGAGCATTGCAAACGCGCTGCGCTGCTTGCTGACGCACAGATGTGACTCACAAAGCGTGTAGGAACTTGCAGAAATTGTCATTTAGTACTTCGAAATGGACTGTGACACAATTGAAAAATTAATTTCACTGGTCAATGAGTATCCTGAATTATACGATATGAGTAATAAAAATTACAGTAACCAAATCAGACGAGACAACATATGGTCAGAGATTGGAAGAAAAATTAATAAAAACGGTGAGTACCTGTACCTAATTTAAAAAATAAAACATGTCAAGCTAAACATACGCATGGTTTTATTGGCAAAAAATGTGATAAATGTATAAAAGCAATTGTTTACAATATTCCTGCGTTAACAGTGTCCATTTGCCAAGGAACGGTACCTGCAGCCGACGTAAAATATTTTGTAAAATCTTCTCTTACTTCTATTGCATCAGTGGAAGATTTACCACCAATGTGAGGTAAATTTATAAAAATTGGACGTTCCTTTTCGGAGTTCTCTTCATCTAAAGCATTCAGAAAAACGTTGTCGCTTCGAAGAAAGTTATGGAGACATAAACTAGATAAAACAATTTTATCTACATTATTTGGATGAACTTGTATTTTATTCAAAAAAACTCGGAACTTTTGACAAAGAATGCCAAAAGCATTTTCTGACACTCTGCGCGCTCTAGAGAGCCGGTAATTGAATATCTTTTTGTCTTCAGAAAGTCCCCGACCTGGGTAAGGGCGCATTAGATAAGTTTTGCTAGGAAAGGCTTCATCTCCTACAATCACGAACGGTAACGGTTTTCCATTTTCTGTTATTGGCCGATCTTCGGGTATTCCAAACGTGTTATTTTGAAGGGCTTTTCCCATTCTAGAGTTATTAAATAATCCTCCATCACTATTTTTGCCATATCCTCCGACATCAACAGCAATAAATCTGTATTCAGGATCTACCATAGCTAATAATACTATAGAAAATGTTTTCTTGTAATTGAAAGACAAGGATCCACTTCCGGCAGGTGCTTGTATAGTGATGTGCTTTCCATCTATTGCAGCGACACAATTAGGGAAATTCCAAATGCTTTCAAATTTTTCAGCACAACTTATAAGGATGCCTTTCGTTGGCTGTGGCATAACAATATCTGACAGAGTTTCCCAAATAACGTTGCTAGTATCGGTTACAATCTTCTGTACAGTAGAGTGTCCTAATCTAAAGTTGAACGATAATGTTTGAAAATCTGCTCCGGTTGCTAAGAATCTAAAAAGAAATTGTAATAAAATTGATTGAAAATGTAATTATTTAAGGTGATGTGTGCAAACAACGGTGGAAAACATTAAGGGATGGGTTTCAACGAGCTGCAAGAAGCCAAAAAACAAAAAATGGACAGGCTGCAAAACCGACTAAAAAATGGAAATATTGGGACATATTGTCATTTCTTTTGCCGCATATCAAAGGAAGAGAGTCTCATAACAGCAAATTTTTGTTTTTTAAAAATTTTTTTAGAACTCAGTCCAATATCAACCGCGTAGATGGCGACGAGGAAGAAGAATCGGAAGAAGATGGTAATGAAACCAGAAGCGAAGTGGATGAAAACCAGATTGAAGATGATGGAGAAGACGTTCCGAGTCCAAGAGACGATGTAATGAGTCCCACTTCTTATTCACAACCGAATACTCCACAATCTAATGCGTCAAGTGTCAAAAGTGTATCGACAGTTGCTAAAAGCAAAAAGCCTAACTGCAAGAAAGTAGATAGATTGCCTGAAATACTAAAAGAATATATCAACGACAAGAAACGAAGTCGCTTAGAGAAATCGACGGCTCGGGCAGACGCAAAAGATAATTCGATTTTAGATTTTTTCATAAATATGGGCAAAACGGTTGCAACCTTTCCTCCTCTAGAGCAAGCTTCAAACAAAAGGCAGGTGTTTCAAATTGTAAATTCGTATGAATTACAGCTATTGGGTGGCACAACACCAACACAAAGTCTTTTTTACATGCAAAACCAACCATCCACTTCCTTTCACCCACCCAGTTCATATTTCCACAACCAACAACCCCAGTCTGCTTCTACTTGCTATGAAAAGTCTGGGTCTCATGCACAAACGTTAACAAATCAGAACATCGTCCAAGCCCAACAACACCCTTCACCTGCACCAACAGAGCAGTCATCCTCATCCATTCACCCACTAAGTTCATATGTCCACAACCCACAATCCCAAGCTGCTTCTGCTTACTATGAAAAGTCTGGGTCTCATACACAAACATTAACAACTCAACAGTTTCCACCTGCAGCAGCGACAGAGCAGTCATTCCCATTCCAGTCGGGCTCGAAATATGTCATGGACCCAATACTTTCGTTTTCGTTTATCTAATTGGTGTTGGTGCCAAACAACAGTCACGAAGATTTCGTCTGATGAACTGGATGATGTGTCCTCTGCCGTGCACATTTTCACAAGGAAGACATAGAACTGCGAGTATTTTGATGCTCAAGTGTGTATACCTACATTAAAATGCTGCATCGCGCTGCTCTGCTTCGTGCTGTGACGCGCTGCCTTAGTGAGAATCGACCTTAACCCATTAAAATATTTTGTTTGTTTGGTAGAAAAATTCGTTTTTTTTTAAGTAACAATAATTCCTTTGTTAGTCTGCTCATGTCTAAATTAATGATACAATGTAATGTCCAGAATACACATATCGACCAGCAGGAAAAGTTATCGTCAATCGTCATGATTGGCACTAATGACTTGAGACGAGTAAGTACCATAGGTGTGTAATTATGGATTGTAGTGTTTTAAAATTTTTTCGGTTTTAGAACAAAAATTATGCCATGAACTGCGATGCTGCGCCTGATTGCGACATTGAAGAAATCACAACCTATTGAACAAATCGAAATTGCACGTTGCCGTCGATACCAAACGTCACACAGAATCAAGTAGCAAACATGAAACAATTTAATAAATTTATTCGCAATAAAACTGATAGTAAGTATAATTAATATTGGATATGAAGTGATACCAATTTTTTTTATTTCCAGGCAAGCACGCTGCTTCTGTGTGAAGTGGAGGCAAAATGAAACAAGTAAAAGGTTTTCGCCCTAAGGCAAGTAACTTCAGCGCATTTTCCATGAATGATCAGTACTTCCCAAAAGGCTATAGCTATGTGCGCTGTGATTTTCTTTACTAAACGCATATATGGTTAAAATTTCAAAGAAATATCTCCATAAACAAGAAAGTTGCCATTGCGCAGTCTGCACATGCGCACAACTGATTTTTACTATATGCGATATATTTGCCTTTACGGTTCAGAGGTGTAGAACGAGTACGTGTGACGGACGGACGACAAAGTGCAGCCAATAGCGATTTTTCACTTTGAGGAAAATACGCTAAAAACCAATTTGTGAGAAACCACAATTAAATTGTGTCCCAAATGTTTTACATAATTGCTATTTTTAGAAAATAAAATTAAAAATTGTATGTTCATTTATGTTTTTCGATGCCAGGAAGTCCTTTGTGTCGCCTTTATTGCCTTATATTCAAATAATACTATAACATGAGCATCAATTTATATTGCAATTAAAATTTGTGAATGTTGGTATTTTCGCCATATCTCTGCTTAGAAAACAGATATCAAAATGCGGTTTTCACTGATATTCTTGTGTTTGATTTTTTTCTTGACGTCGCCTGTAGATCCAATTAAATGTTGACTAAGTAGGTACTGATTCTGCTGTCTGACAAATACTTCTGAATTACGGAAGCTCGTTCGTTTTTTTCAGAAATTAATTCTCCCTTTTTTCTATGTTTCAGGGGCCCAAATCCGGTACGACAAAAAAACTAAAATTTTGTGAAATATTAAAAGTTTGAAATAAAAATCGAAAAACTTGGTTTAATGACCTTTTTTCTAAAAAACTTAATCCTCTAGAAATTTCCAATAGCGTTAAGTTTCCAATTGGTTTTGATTAAAATTTCGTAAAACGCAATTAAATAAATTCCAAATCAATCGCTTAGATTATGTTTATCCGCACAAAGCGTACGAATACGAATGCGTATGAGCATTTTTGATAGCAAACATTGACCAAATACAGCTGGAGGGATGATTATGGGCGACAACGAGAAAAATGGTATAGCATTTTTGTGAATAAATTCGTAGTTTGGAGTTGAAAGTTTGGATCGTCACGGAACATCCCCAAAATTTGCATTTTTAGATTTTTTTACTTCAATTTTACTCTAATGGGAAACTATATGACAATATCCGCTAAATCACCCTGTATAACGATCATAAAAAGTGCCATCTAGCAGCTACGTACAACCCTCATTTGATAATGTACGCACACGGCACATTCTTGAAACATCTGCTTTATTGATGTTTACAATATTCATGAAACAGAAAGCAAAACCACATTTAACCCTCTTTCTTCCCCCTTATTCTGTAAGAAAGTTTGATAGATTGTGGTTTTATACTGTTTCAGTCGCCCCCAGGCGGTGATTTTATGAAACTAAAAATAATTTCCTGCATTTTCTCTTAGATACGTTGCTATAAACATTGTTTAACCGAAAACACTTTTTGTTTCCGAGATGCAGCTACCACCTCTCATTCTTATTTGGTCACCCGGTACATTTAATAATAATACGCTTTTATTCCCCTTAAGTTTGTATAAATCACAATAGAAAAATATATTTAAAAAAAAAAACTAACCTCGGAGAAAGAGACTACATTCAGCGCACAAAACACTGTTCTTCCACATTTGTGTGTTCCTGGATTTTTCCATGTTTGGTATATGAGATTTGTTACTATTGAGTGTATAAGGTTAATTTCAAAACTATTTTTTGGTAGATGGAGTAAAATAATTACGGAAAACTATGCTATCTTAAATGGTAATAATGTCATTATTAGAAGCTTGCCTGAGAATCCCATTGAAGCCAATCAATTTAATATAGAATGTATTTAATTAAGGGCAAAATAAGTATAGGTTCATCCTAATGTAAACGATTGGTTGCTTTCCGATATCGAATTGAGATTTTATATATGGGCGTTTGTGACGCTTTACACGCAGTATACTTAGTACACAAACCTAAAACTTAATTGAAAATCAAATAAATAGAACTCACCAAAAAATCACCGCAATCTAGTTACATAGACGCCATTCTAAGGGCACTTCACGAAATAAATTACTTAGCGTGATTTTTTAATAACTGCGAATTGGTTTTTCTTAATTAATCACTAACTACCAATCGATGAAAAAATATTTCTGATTGACGGCCGTAAAACTACTAACTAACACAAATTGTAATTTACACATTATTGACCTAGATATTCGCACTGTTGGGAATCTTAGCAGTGACTGCCCACTAATATAAAAATAGATTCAACCTATTTCTAGGATACTCCCAATCATTAAGCGAGGGCGTTAGATAATTACAAACTTGTAGGAATCCATTGAATTGTTTTCATTTCAAGAGCGATTTAGAAAATGTGAACTTGAGGAAATACATGTTTTAATTAGTTTTCGTGGAAATTGCGAGCGTGAAAACATAAAGTACTTGTACTACAAGTAATTTAACTCTAACTTCTACTTTATGTTTTATGAATTTTAACTAGGTAACGGAACGATTTGCAATTTTACTACAATTGATACTACATAAAATGACGAATCGTTTATAGTGAAGTTAATAGAGCCTGACTGGCGGCAAAATTAAGAATTGATTTTTGCAAATGTAACCTTTTGCTTTATTTGGAATATCCAAAGTTTACTGTGTGAGAATGGAAAACTACATTTACGTTAATATAAAATTAGTTCTGTGCTGTTGTAAAAAAGAACATTGGTGAGGCATGTAAGCACTTTTAAACCCTTCAAAATTATTAGTGTTGATCTGACAACAACTTTGTATTGCGTACTTACCCAAGGATGCTATATACAGGGTCCTGCAACAGTGCATCGGTTTTTCCTAGCTCATAGCTGGTATAAAATATCAAAAAACCAGGCAAAAAACCTTTTGTGCAAATGTCAACCATAGATTTTAATAAATAGTTATAAAGGTGGCGACGTTTATATTTTTTCTTTATGGCTATCGATTTCGGCTGGAATTTCCATCATTAGGTCTTGCGGCATAAGACATAAAATGAAGGGTGTATAAACATGAAGTGTATGTTACGGTGGATAAGGTTGTATCGCTATAAAATGGGAGAAAACAAAGACGTAAATTAATATATAATTGTTATACCATAACCACACTTTATATATTTCACCTTAACATACACTTCATGTTTATGACGCAAGGCCTGGTGATGGCAATTCCAGCCGAACCTGGCTGTCACTACTTAAATGGGGTGGGCATGAATTACTTCTCAGAAAAATTGTTCACCCGCATATACAATCTTGTATTGAAAATCTATGTAAAGAATCCGAATATCACGTCAATTAATACATTGCGTGGAGTTATGGCTGCTGCTGCACCCATCCATAAGTTGCTACCAACAGAAGACACACTGAGGCAACCCTGTTTAAGGGAGTATTTCCAAACCAAAATATGGCTACAGACATCTGTACTTCGCCTCAAAAATTACCCCCCCCCCCCCAAATAATTCGGATGGTATGAATATAGACGAACTTTTGACCATTTTCATCACATTGTGCCTACCAATTTAACTGTTCTAAGGTCTTCTGGATGTAAAAAGGGTTATCCGTTATCCCCCTCCTCTTACTTCGTTGAACAATATATTTATATCCGTAGATTTTATGGAGTAAAATGTGTTCTTGTAAAAAGAATAAATTGTGTTGGATAGGCTTTTACAAATTCATGGCCAAGAAAACGTGCAATGACGGAATCATCACGATCAGAATAAAAATTTTTCCACTCGTAATTCTTTAAATGGGCCTTCCTAAGAATGAAATTACATTAGTGTTACCTGTTAGTTTAGCGTATTATTCTTTGATATTAGATACATATTAGTATGATACAATTAAAAAAGTTATCTTAGGAGTTGTAATGTATATGTCGCAGCCGTTTAATGAAATTGGACATTTCATGAAAAGTCTAGACACTTCATGAAATGCAGCCAGATAGTGAAATAAAATGATATTTCACCAAGTGACTAATTATTTTAGTCACTTCATGAAACGCAACTTCTTTTCTGCCTCATGCTGAAATGTCGATTACATATAATGTACAAATAATTGTGAAAGAACACATCAGTTATCAAAAATGTAAATCTTTATTTGTTTGAACATGGCAAACTTTGGTGGCACCTAGAAGTACACATCGATTTATTTTTCATGCAAATACACCTTGCGCTGTTGCATTGTTTTCTTCCTGGTTTGCACATGCATTTAACAAATCCTTGACCGCCGCTTGTCATCATTACAGCTTCTCTGATTGACAAGTATCTAGTTGTGTTAATAGCATGTATGGAAAGGAACGCTGCACCTGCTAGTGATAAACATTCTGGTCCAAACCAACCCTTTAACATTCCATGCTGACAAGCTAATTCATTAACGCCGTTTTTTTGGTCCATGATGATGCATATTAAGTTTAGCGGATCTCCAGGTCCTCGATCTACCTTGGGTGTGCTTAACAACACACAATCGCCTTTCTTTAGTTTAGGTAACTTTTTCGTGGAACTGTTGAGCATTTTTTTTGCAGCTTCTTCAGTTTTAGTTCTAGTAGCTTGTCTTTCTCTAAGAATGTTACTTGAAGTAAAACATAACTGACATAATTGTGTATCAGCGTCTTCTTTGCTACAAGAAGCTGATATGCAATTGGGATGAACATTCTGTTGACATTTGTCACACCGCACTTTATTTTCTGAATTTAGTTCTTCTTCACAAATACAACACCTATCGAGTTGACAACTCGGATTATGATGAACAACGGTGTCCGTTACGCACGCACTAAGAACATCCGTCTCGATATTGTCAGTGTAATTTTCGTTATTTTCAATATCATTTTCCTCATTTTCGCCATCATTGTCCACATTTTCACTAACATTTTCACAATTAAGTAGTTCCTCTGCTTCTGCCGGTCGATCATTCAAAATCTCTTGCAATTCTTCTTCGGTTTCTATAGTCTTTGCCAATGACAATGGAATGTTACTAGAAGTAAGGCCAAGTTTTGGGTCACTTCCTAACAGAGCCTTGTATGGTGAACGTCCAATGGTTCTATGGAAAGAAATATTTTTTTGCCATTGAAGAAACTGTAAACCAATGGACCATTTCTTAGAATTATTGTCGTGCATCCAAGCGCGTATCATATCTTCTACATCTTTATTGGCCCTTTCAATGCTCCCTTGGCTTTGTGGATGTCTTGGGCGCCCATGTACCAGTAGACACTCTGGCCACATTGTTTTCAAGTCGGTGATTATGCGGTTAACAAATTCGCGACCATTATCGCTCTGAAGGATCTTCGGGGCCCCGATTAACAGAAAAATACTTAAGAGTTCTTTAGCAACTTCTTCGGCTCTCTTAGATTCTAATGCTCGCAGAAAGATGAATTTTGTGGAATGGTCCTGATAGTTCATAATCCATTTGAATTTACTATCAGGCATTGACTGGAAATCAATTAAGTCTACCTGGCCCCGTTCATTAAAGTCTTTCGAAACGATTGGCCGCACAACTATTTTTTTCCTTCCTTGCTTTTTTTCATTGCATGGTTCACAGCATGAGATAAATAATTCAATTGCTGGACGAGGAATACTGTATTTCATACGTAAAGCAGCTTCCATTTTAATTCGTCCCCCATGACCAGTTTTGTTGGTATGAACATCGTCCAGTTTTTCATATAGCTCCTCATATGCAACCACATATTCTATTTTATCTTCCGCGCCATGTTGCTTAATTAGATATGAGTTATTTCCCACAGTCATTACATCGTACGTGCTTAATAAAAAGTATTCTCTCCTTTCTTTTCGTCCGCTATAAAAAAACAACATTAAGATAGAGTAGGTAATAGCATGTTACTGTACTTACGTTTTACTTTTAGCTATTTGGATTTCGTTAATCATTGACTTAATGATATCTTTTGTGAACGGTTTTTTATTTGGTTTATCATTGTAATAATTTAACACCTTTTCATAAAATAAGTTCTTGCGCACACTAACATTTGAATCGTTCTTCTGTGACATTTTCACAAGGTATGTCAGATGTAAAAGTATTTAAAGACTGTTCGCACAACGACCGCTATCTAAGAACTGCCGATGTAAAATAAAAGGAAATGACTCATACTGTTTGGGTTGGAGTTTGTTTCAGCATGAGGCAGAAAGGAAGTTGCGTTTCATGAACTGTCTAAAATAATTAGTCACTTGGTGAAATATCATTTTATTTCACTATCTGGCTGCATTTCATGAAGTGTCTAGACTTTTCATGAAATGTCCAATTTCATTAAACGGCTGCGACATATATAAATTAAGGCGATATTCTGTAGCTACAATTTTTTTACGCATGTCTATGTACGATGTTTTTTTATTTATGGTTTGGTCTGTTTTTGAGTTTCACATTTATGGAATTATTTGTATCAACTATATTGGAAATAACTTTGACATCCGTGTCGAAAGCGTACCTATCGATATCGAATCGAATTGAGATTGTGCAATACTGTATTGTAATATTGTATTGGTACAAAATAAACAGTTTGATTCCAGCGTTTGTCTTGTTTGGTTGTGCATACGTTACAGTTGGCGACGAGTGATTTAAATCGGAATTACCCAGTACGTTAAATAAAAAAAAATGTCGATCGGTAAAATTCCAGAATTTGATTTAGAGAATAAAAAATGGAAGACGTATGTAGCAAGATTAGGTCAGTTTTTTATTGCTAACAAGATTGAGGATGAACGTAAAGTGCCGGTGTTGTTGTCAGTAGTGGGTGACAGAACCTACGAATTAATGATAAATTTGTGTGATCCTGAAAAACCTGAAGACAAGTCATTTGATCAGTTGGCAAAAATGGTTAAAAATCACGTAAATCCTACGCCGTCAGTAATAGCTGAGCGATATAAATTTCGACAGCGTAAACAAACGATAAACGAAAGTGTGGCAGATTACGTAGTGAGTTTGAAAAAGTTAGCGAGCACGTGTGATTTTAGGCAAACTTTAGATGAAAATCTACGCGACCAATTAGTGTTCGGGTTAAAAAACGATGTTATCATTCAACGTTTGTTTACCGAAAAGGCGGGATCGTTAACGTTTCAGAGAGCTTATCACCTCGCAATCAATATTGAAGCAGCAGAGAAAGACGCGTTACTGGTAGAATCAAAGGAGCCCCTATCATCTGACATTAATTCTCTCCGCCAAAAAGGGTCGTGCGGTCAAAAAACTCGCGAGGGACAACTAAAATTTAGTAACCAGCCCAGTTCAAGTCAAGAAAAAGATAATAGCGAAGAGATTTTCTGTTATTGTTGTGGTAGAAATAATCATCTCGCATCTCGGTGTTTGTATCGCAACGCCAGATGTTTTGTGTGTAAACAGAAAGGTCACTTAAAATTGGTTTGTCCCCAAGATAAGGATAAGGTAAATACTCAGCAAGGAGAAATCATTTTGTGGATACCGACGATCAGGAAACGACCTGCACTGACTCCGAAGAATGCAGTTTTTTTAGCCTGTCGGACGAGCACAGCATTGAGGAACCCATTAAAGTTTCTCTTAAGGTAGAAAATATTGACCTGGAAATGGAATTGGATACGGGATCAGGAATTTCTGTGGTGTCTTCTTCAGTCCACAAGAAATTGTTTCCGTCAAAGGAAATTTTAAGTACCACACTTAAGTTAAAATTATATACGGGCGATTATTTAAAACCTCAAGGGTACATCTTGGTGAATGTGTGTTATCATGGGGTTGAAAAAGTGTTAAAATTGTACATCGTTGATAACGGTGGGCCTGCTTTGTTAGGGCGCACCTGGTGTCGGAAGTTAAAAATACCCAAGCATGAACTCTATCGAGACGAAGGGTGGAGTGTGTGAGCAGTTGCTTAAAGAGTTTCCCCAAGTGTTGCTAAAGGAATCGGAACATTAAAGGACATCAAAGCTAATTTGATTTTGAAAGAAACTGCGTCACCTGTGTTTTGTAAAAACCGACCGCTGCCGTTCGCGTTAAAAGAAAGTGTCGATTTAGAATTGGACAGATTAGTGAAGGAGGGCATTTTAAGTCCAGTAAATTACAGTGACTGGGCCACACCAATCGTTCCCGTTTTAAAAAAGGACGGCTCAATTCGTATTTGTGGGGATTTTAAGATTACCGTGAATCCGAACCTTAAAATTAATCAGTATCCACTGCCTCGAATTGAAGAACTTTTTTGTAAACTGAAAGGGGGGAAAAAGTTCAGTAAAATCGATTTATCAGAAGCCTATGCTCAAGTGTTACTCGACGAGGAGTCACAAAAGTGCTTTACGATTAACACTCACCAAGGACTGTTTAGGTACCATCGCCTTCCGTACGGTATCGCGTCAGCGCCAAGTTTATTTCAAAACATTATGGAAAACATTTTCAGAAATGAAGACGGTGTGTGCGTGTTTTTGGACGATTTGCTGATTACCGCGGCATCGGAAAAGGAACATTTACAGCGACTTCGTAAAGTGTTAAAAATGTTAAGTGAGTTAGGTCTAAGGGTTAAACTGAACAAATGTACTTTCTTTTCGGACTCCGTAAATTATTTGGGTCATGTAGTGGACAGAAGGGGTTTACATGTGTGTAATGATAAGGTAAAGGCAATTTTAGATGTTAAAAAGTCAACAAATGTAACCGAGTTAAAAAGCTTTTTAGGTATGGTTAATTACTATGCCAAATACGTAAAAAACTTGAGTACCATTGTAAGCCCTTTGTATCAAATGTTAAAGAAAAATCATCCGTATCACTGGACAACAGAGCATGATTTGGCATTTAATCATGTTAAACAAGAATTAAGTTCCGCCCAGGTATTGATGCATTTTAATCCCGATGTGCCAATTAGTTTAGCTTGCGATGCCAGTGCAACAGGAATCGGCGCCGTCTTATCGTAGGTAATTGCACAAGTGCATCAAAATTACCGATAATTTTTTTGAAAGCATGTTGTCTAAAAACTGCATGAGTTTATTTTCATATTTTGGCGAAAGAGCCCGACACCGAATCACCGTTCGATGAAGGAAACAGTGACAAATCCGCCCCAGTGTCCACAAGAAACGACTTGTGTGTTTGTGGGTCGTAAACGAACAGACGTTTCGATGAAAAGCAGGTGATGGTTGGGGGTGTAGTTTCCTGCACCCCCACTACTCGTTTTTTGTAACTTTTGGATAAGTGCAGTTTTCGCGGCCGTTTTTCGCCAGATCGCCGAATCTCCAATGATAAAAGCAATAGCCGTCATAATTATTTGACTCACCGTTTCGAGGACTCACTGGAGTCGCGTCACGGCTTCGTGTCCGAGACTCTCTACGTTTTTGATAGTATCCACTTCGGCCTTGATCGGTGTTACGACCACCACTTGTCACTAACCTTTCGATCATGTCAAACAGTTTATCAATTTTGTTGGCTTGTTGGTCTAAGCGTGTACTGAGGGAACGGTCTGCTGATCGTGAGCGGGAGCGTCCTAAGCGTGTACTGAGGGAACGGTCTGCTGATCGCGAGCGGGAGCGTCCAGGTTCTGATTTTCCTCCAATAGCACTGATGCGTGGCTTATGGTCTGCAGCTCCGTAATGTCGTGTGCCTTCCATAATTTTATCTGCTCCGTTAACTAGCTCGTTGATTGATTTTCCATCCTCGAAAGCCAACAAAGGAATTCGCAGCTGCTCGGGAAGGCGTTCAAGCCATAGTTTTTTTGCAAAATCTTCCGGGAAGCTAGGTGCTAATTGTTTCATACGACTCCAGAGCCAACTAGGCTTCTCGTCTCCTAGGGATAGACCCCTCAACACTTGTTCGTATTTTTCCAGTGGGCTATCAGTGAATTCTTTCAAAAGGGCGGCTTTCAATGATGGCCACTTCTTTTCATTCGGTGGGTTTTCAATGACGTGCGGAATTCGGATGATGACTTGCTCGTTGAGTGCCGAAAGCACGCTATAATATTTTTGCTCGTCATCTACAACACCGCATATACGAAATTCCGCTTCAACAGTTTAAAGCCATAATGCTGGGTTGGAGGTCCAGATTGGCTGAATTCGTGGTCGCTTACTTATCGATTCTATGTAACTAATTTGCGTTTCCTCTTTCGATGAATTTGGTGCCTGTTGTCGTGCGGAAAACGCCGTATTCGCCAGTTCTGTTAACGCTGACGAAGCTAGTGAGGTATTCGTCGTCATCTGAGGAATTAACTTTGGAAATGAGACAGAATTATCGACGTCCTGTCGTGTAGTGCCAACTGAATTTTCAATCTCTGCATCTTTTTCATGAACTAAATCTGTTTCGCAACTCTTGAATTGACGCAGACGATTTTGTAGATTGTCGATGGTTCTTTCTCTAATACGCAAAGCCAGTTCGAAGCGTGTTTCCAAATCCTGCATAGCTTGTTGCATTTGCTCCAATTGGACGTTGATATCGGCAGTCGGTGATGTCGATTGTTGAATCGTTTCAGTAATCACTGGCATAGTTGTCAGCATTGCCTCATTATCGTGTGTAACGTCGTTTTCGGGTATTGTGACGTCGGTGTTGTCGTATTCCACACTTCTAAGGGATTCCATCAAATTTGTTCGCACAATAGGAACGGAGGAGGGAGAGATTATGTTACCACTTCTCAATTCCATGTAACAAATCGTAAAATTTACAGTGATGTAGTAATGTTAATCAAACGTCGGGGTCACCAATGTGGGAATTCTTTATATTTAACACTCCCAACACTAAATAACGATTTAAAATTTCTAATCAACTTTTATTTTAATAACATTGACAACTCTCATTTTTCAACAATCTTTTATATCTTGTTATCTCGTCGTCCTAGAAACAAGGATCATCGGTAGCGGACTACCTGGTCGCCACAGATTCCAAAAGTTTAACAGTTTCTGATACGTTTCCCTTACAATCTTGCAGGGTGTTGCCTATACATAGGATGTCGTCAAGGTAAATGACTGACATATACCCTCTGTCCCGAAGGGCACTGACTACTGGTTTCATTATTTTTGTAAACAAGTATGGCGCAGTGTTTAGGCCAAATGAGACACAAGTAAATTGAAATAACTGGCCTTGAAACTGGAATCTTAAATATTTCCTGGAGTTTTTGGCTACTGCAATCAGAAAAAAGGCGTCCTTCAAATCAATTGAGGCCATGAGGCAAGTGCTCCTGAGCATTTTAATGGCAGTCCTGATGTCCTCCATTTTGAAATGAGGGGCCTCAATTTTCTGATTTAATGCCTTTAGATTTAAAATGAACCTTTTTGAGCCATTAGGTTTGGTAATCAAAAAATAACTGGATAAAAATTGGTCCTCAGAGGGCCTACATTTTTCCACAGCTCCAATTGACAACAATTTATCTAATTCTGACTTAATGTCAGCTAATTCTTTTCCAGATCTGGTAGGCTCTAAAGGAACAAAATGTTGTTGTACTGAGCCAGAAAAATGTAAGTTATAGCCTGAGATATAACTTAACACAGTTTTACTTATGGGAAGTTGTTCCCACTTTTTTATAAAGGTTTTTAGTCTGCCCGCCGTTATTACCTTTAATGACGTTTGTAATACGGTTGGTGTTGATTCCTCGGTTTGGTAGTTGAGTAATGGGTTTGGTACTGTCGAGCTTTCCCCAGCTTTGTTGGAGGTTTGTTTGAGAATTTTAGTTTTCTGTTGCTGCCCACCTGATGCGGCTGCCCTGGAGCCTGACGGGACACAGGCGGGCGTTTCCAGTTTAAATTCCTTCCGGTAGATTCTTTTCGAGGAATTTTTAGCTCCTGTCCTACCTTTTCGAGTGTTTTTGCTTCCCTAATCTTCTCGGCTAAATCTTTCCCATACAGGTGTGTGTCGATGTTAGTCTTCTCGATGTACTTCTTAATTGATGGTTTAATCCTGGTGTGATAAACTGCCTGCGAGCTTTTGACTGTGAGTGATGATGCAAGTCCGACAATAATTGACCCGCGTCACACAACTTTCCCAATAGCAGCATTCTGTCTACTCCCTCCTCGTTATCTTCGAGCAACAAAGTAATACTTTGGCCCAAAGCAGCCATAGCAGTACCAATAACTCGTTGGCTGTCTACAAAATGTTGGTCGCGCTTGTGTACAGTGTCGTTCAAAGTGAGGGAGATCTCCGGATTTAACAGGGGTGGTTCGAGATTACAATCTCCTTTTCTTGGGTACTGTAACAAAACGGATAATTTTGTTTCTTCCGGTAGTCCACCCGAGACCCAATTCTGCCAACGTTTCGAAAGATCTGGGTGTAGGTCACTTTCAGTCGGAGTAAGTAGGTTGTCGTGCCTGGGGGAAAATGGATGGTCTGGCGTGACACAGGTTTCTCGTCCTGTAAACCCAAATTGATGTTAACTACTTGTTAGCCGTAAAATTTGGCCTTAATATGGCTTAAGAATATGTCTAAGGGTACTGCACATTAAATCCCTGGCATGTGACTCACCTCAAGTGTGAGCTCAGCCGGAAAGTAACAGTATAATTACATTATTAACCCGGAATAAGTTAATGGTAAGTCTGGTTTTTGATTTACCTCATGTGTAAACTCCACCAGCTGCGAGTTCCAAATGGATGACTAACCCCTTGTGTTAGCTCCGCCAAAATCAACCCATTTAAAACTTATAACCCCTAACAGAAAAATGATTTTGTAGGCGCGTGTCTTACCTCGAGTGTAAGCTTGACAAAATGGCCTCCTAACCGTACCTGGTGGATCCTCCGTATTCGAAGACGAATCCGAATCGCATATAACATATTATCTATTTGGAAGTGTTATGAACCACATAAATTTAATTATTTATACTTTCAGGAGTCTTACAATTTTATGGTTTACATAGAAATCGTCCAGCGCTAGACCAGTTTGTAGATGGTCTAAAAACGTGCAATATTTTTGGACTGATGGCAGAGTACCCAGACTGTTTTCATCCAGTGATGTGTGAGACAAAACTGAAATTAACTGCCAAGTCACTCGAAGATTGCTTTGACATAGTTTACAATCCCAGTGGAAGTAATAAGCGCCAAACAGAAAACCGCATTTTGGCATTCTTTAGGGACTATTTACTGGACAGCGAAGGTAGAGCATTTTTATTGAGAATACCTTTCTTTTTTAACGCAAATAATCTAAAATTATGTAACATTGGGTACCTTTTAATTTTTTTAATTATAGGCGGTGAAAGTGAAGCCACTTTGGCAGATATTTTGATATTTATAACGGGAGCAGATACAATTCCTCCATTGGGCTTTCCATTGCAGCCGAAGATATTGTTTGGACATGAAACTAATTCACTATATCCAAAGGCTAACACTTGCGCACTGCAGTTAGAACTGCCTGTAGTTCATTCAGATTATGACAGTTTTAAGAAATCTATGGAGTTTGGGATTTTAAACTGCAATGATTTTGCTTTCGCATAATCTGTTCTTAGGCAATGTGTCTTTTTCAACAGCTGTTACGTGAATATATCAGTCTCTTATCTTAAAAATGTGCACATCTGGCCTGTAACGTAGTCTCCTCAATGTGTATTTCAAATTTTTTTAGTTTTCTATAAAAACTTAACGTTGAGGATAATACCTCTTCAAGTTATATTTTTTCATTTTTGTTTACTATTGTTGTGAAATACCTTTTTGTAAAAATCAGGTATCTCAAATTATATTATCAAACTGTTAAGTTTTTTTTTTCAAATTCTGCTAAAATATTTATACCCTCGCCTACTTCCTGTTTTTTTAGAGATGTGATAGCTTTCTTTATGCTATGGAAAACATGGCAATCCGCTATTGTTGCCCAGCAGCCCATCATATGTCTGGTTAAATCTAAGTGAAACTGGCACCTCTCCACATTGCAAATTTGGTGTAACTAACGTTGAAAATTATTACCCAATTTCAACTAAGTCCTTTAATGTTTAACCCTTAGACCAATAGACGCGCCCTAACTCATCAATCGCACAGTGCGACGTGAAACAAACATGTGTATGTGTCTGACGTCAGATTTGGGAAAACGTCAGTCAGCCGTCATCGCTACGTATATAGATTTAAATGTCAATCAATAGAAAAAAAATTCCAAAATTTGTGATATCAAAAAGTTTAGCGTTTCATTTTGAAATTAATGTTGCACTGACATGTTACAATGTATATTTTTTATGGCAATAATTCAATGGCCGATTGAGATGGTGACGATACGAGACAATAAATGAATGAATTTGATTTCAATTACAATCGGCCATGGAATTAATGCCATAAGAAAAGTGTTGGAACTTCAATTAAATTCAGATAGATGTGACCTCAACAGGCGTATGACATACGTGATAGACGTTTACTAATCATCGCACAAAATCTGTCGCTAGCTCTCTGTCTCTCTCGTTTAATCTATCTGAATTTTAAAGAATTTTTTCTGAGATTCAATGAAAACTGGACCACTTTGTATTCCAAAGCTTTTTTCCGACATATCAAAAAAACGGGATACATGGTAGCGTTTATATTGGTCATCCCTAGTTAAAAATGTATATAACCCAATACATGAATGATGTAGATATGCATAACAGTTAGAAATGCAATATAATTTTAGCAGGAAACATCAAGTTACATACACCATCATGAATGTCCTGTCTCCATTTTCTCAATCACAAGTGACTTGAATCGTTACTTACCAGTATGTAAAAATGATTTTAAAAGCAAATAAATCGATGGTGTGTATAAGAATGTCCAAAAAAACCTGAATGTTGCGAATACAATTTTTTAAATTTTAGACTGCTATGCCGTTGTAGTGATTGATAGGACTGCGAAGTATTTGGTTGACCACCACTGACAGAAATGTGACCCCACTTTCTACTGATAATTTTTCATTTTATTATCATGCGTGTAGTGAGTCCTTGCTCAATCTCTGTGTTATAAGCACAGTTGATTTCCTTGTGCCTGAATGTATAAAATACTGACAAAAAAAGGTTATACTTGGTTTTATATACGGTTTTTATCCTTTTAAAACGCCCTGTAAATTAAAATGTGTGGTTAGAAGTTTGCAGTAGTTCCAATGCATCTACGATCTTACACAGCGTTGTCAAGTTTTTAAAAGATGCAAAACTTACGCGCCTGCCCTCTAGTGGAGTTTATACATAGGTTAATTTCATATATATTTTGCACTAACCAAATTTACATATATATTAACGTTTTTAAAAGAACATATATATTTTCACAATCAAAAATCTATATTTCGTCCGAAAGTGTATATATATTGTGAAATTTGTTTATATTTTCAAAGCTTAATTTAGTCCTGAACGGCGCCTCATAAAATACCTCGGTGTGGAAATATTTCCTTGGGATGAGATATCGATCGAGCGCCTGCTCGAACACCTGGCAGAAACGCTCCGCCGAGTCAGACGGCTTTCGGTAAGTATTCCATCTTTTCTTTTGAAATTTACTAAAGAGGAGGAATTCATAGTAATGTCTTAAGTTACACTTCTACTTCTCTTTCACTTAAAGTCTACATAACGGATTTTCAGTAGTCATAGTAGTTTCAGAGTAAGCAGAGCATGCGCGGTAAGTTGAGATGTGTGACATTGTAACGTCAAACCATAGTAACTCATTTATACTTAATGACAAAACAAACAAATATTTGTAGGTCATTGATCAATGTCAATTATTAATTGTCAATACCTACTAAATCACAAGATTGGCCTTATTTCGTATAGTTTCTGGAACTTCTTGCTCATTCACGATGAATTGAATTATTTAAAATTACGTTTGACGTTTGGATGGTTTCAATCACATTAACAAATTCGAACCACGCATACTCGATCAAACATAATGAATTATTTTGTAAACGAATCTTGACGAAGAAAACTATTTGTAAAACATAAAATTGTGTATGTACCACGGGCATAAACTGATGTTTATACTCTCGGGCGACTAAAAAGCTCTCGGGCCATAGGCCCTCGAGAATATAAACATCACTATTATGCCCTTAATACATAAACAACTATTATATTCTCGTTTTTCACAGGGTTTGTGGCGACTTGTATGGAACTAGCCAAACAACTACCAGTAGAATAGTGGCCTAAGTATCTGCGAAACTGTCAAATGTTAATATTATTAGAAGATACATTACATTCCCGGATACTAGAGCCAGCATAGGAAGAAATACGATGGAATTCTATGAAATTGCGCGCTTTCCAGGGGTGACGGGGTGTATAGATGGCACACACATTCCCATACGCAGTCCAGGAGGAGACCGAGCTGAAGTCTTCCGCAACAGAAAGGGCTACTTTTCAATAAACTGCCAAGCAGTTAGTTGTAGGATCCAACTACCTAATTTTTGACATCCTAACAAGATGGCCAGGTTCTGCTCATGACAGCAGAATTTTCAATGAAAGTTCGATCAAACTATTTGAGACAGGCAATCTCAGTGGACTGCTACTCGGAGACAGTGCCCATGCACAATCACGGTTTATGTTCACTCCAGTTCCTGAACCAAATAATATAGCAGACCAAGCCTATAATGCAGCCCAAGTGAGAACGAGAAATGTTGTCGAAAGAACATTTGGGCAGTGGAACAACGCTTCCGTTGCTTACAAGTGAAAAGTAATCACGCCTTACAATCCACTACTAAAATAATAATAGCAACAGGTGTATTGCATAACATTGCAATAGAGACTCGGCAGCCTGTCATTCCTGACCATAATTATGCTCACCTAGAAGTGCCATAGCTTGAACCACTACCGGTAATGCAAGGAAATGCGATAAGAAGAGCATTTATACACCGCACAATCAACATTACAATTTTTGTTTCTCTTTTTCCAATTGAATTTCATCGCGTTGAAAAGGTAGGTAGGCGATGAAAACAATTGCTATAGATTTATTGCCCAATTCATTGAATAAATTCATACGTAGTTTATTTTTATCAGCAAGGAAAATATACAAATGCATAAAAATCCTAAGGCATGATAATTATAAGCCGTTCTATAATACAACACTCGTGTATTCTAGGCTTCTCTTCCACAACCCGGAGCTCTTAAGAAAACGGTAAGGCGCAAGAGAAATGAAATCAATGCAGCCCATCCTGCACCACTCAATTGGCAAACGCTACAATTTCCAGATGATTACAAAATTTATGCCTTTGATAATGGAATAGAATAAAATTATTTGTTATATGACAGTGGACCGGATGAAATGAGAATATTGATTTGGTCGTCGACAGAATTTACATATTTTACGTAGTAGAGATACCTTCTATGGCGATGCCACCTTCAAAACAGCTCCACATTTTTTTTCGCAAATTTATACGATACTTGGTCGACTTCATGGTGGAGAGCATCCCATCATATATGCGCTTTTGCCGAATAAACAGGGCACTACGTACTTGAGATTGTTTCAAGCATTAATGCAATTAGAGTTCAACTTTTCAACCTCGATCGTATTCCTGCGATTTTGAAGCAGCTGCCATTACTGCATTTCAAGGATGCTTTCCCGATGCAAATATATTCGGTTGCTATTACCACCTAACTCATAACGTAAAGAAAACAAATTTCGAATTAGGATATATTCAAAATTACAATAATGATGCTAATTTTTCCTTGCGAGCAAAAATGATACCCGCGTTGGCCTTCATTCCGATAAATGATCTGGAAAACGCGCTTGATGCTATTTCGGAAGATCTTCCCGATGATTTGCAACCCTTAGTAAATTGGTTTGAGGACACTTACATCGGTCGCAGAAATCGTAGAGGTCTTGACAGGCGTCCAGCACTCTTCAGACCACATACATGGAATCTGTATCAAAGAGTGTTAAACGGCGAAGATCGTACGAAAAATTACGCCGAAGCAACGCACCGTAGACTTACAATCGAATTGGGAATGGAGCATCCGAGCATTTGGAAATTCATTGTTGCATTAAGAAAAATTCAGACTGTAAGGAGGTCCGTGAAGTTGGCAATGCCCATTTCACCAAACTTAAAATTGTAGTAACCATATTTTTGTGCTAATTTTGTGCTATTTATTGCCGATAAACAAAAATTTTATGCTTTGGAATTTACAGAGTTATTCGAAAAAAGAGATGGGTACGGCCAACTTCACTAAGCGATACCCATGTAGTAATTTCGAAAAACTTATACCAATTTTGTGATAATTTTGTGCTATTTATTGCCGATAACCAAAAATTTTGTGCTTTGGAATTTACCGAGTTATTCGAAAAAAGAGATGGGTACGGCCAACCCATGTAGTAATTTCGAAAAACTTATACCAATTAATTTTGTGCTAATTTTGTGCTATTTATTGCCGATAAACAAAAATTTTGTGCTTTTCAATTTACCGAGTTATTCGAAAAAACAGATGGGTACGGCCAACTTTACTTAGCTTTACCCAAGTAATGATTTTGAAAAACCAATACTAATTAATTTTGTGCAATTTATTGGTGATAAATACAAATTTTGTGCTTTTGAATTTGCAGGGATATTCGAAAAAATAGATGGGTACGGCCAACTTCACTAAGCGATACCCAAGTAATAATTTTGAAAAACGTATACCAATTAATTTTCTGCGGGTGCGGGTTCGGTTTTTACCCATCAAGTCCGGGTCCGGGTCTGAGATTTACCCACACCCTTTATTACGCTGCAGCTGCCGTACATCTACTGATCGTGATTATCAACAGTGCTAATAATTTATGATAACTACTCCATACAGTAAAAGGTGATATACTTTAATATATTTATTTGTATGCATTAGAACGTTTACAACTACAGGGTTGGCCAACGAAAATATTAATTTCGGTTTTACAACAAACCCTAAAAAAATTTCAATTTTTAAATTGACGGGAAAGAATTTTGTTCCTTTTTCCTTCCCCATAGATTCCAGCCTCTAGAGATTGTCAAAACAACCCCTAAGTTTTGAATAGTAACAATGGAGGGTTAAACGACACTTCTTTTTAAATCTCCGGCGACTACTTTGTGGTACTAAAATTTTGCATCAGTTTTTTTTTATTTCCAACGAAATAACAACTTGAATAATAAACGATAACTAATAAACGATGTTGTGTCTCCCTTCGTCCCTTTCAACTATTTTCTCTTTATTTTCTACCGATGCAGTATCGTTCAATTTTTTTATGAAATGAAATTGTAAATGAAATGGACTCCTTACCGAGGCAAAAATAAAAAACCTAAGAAGTTATTTATACCTGAAATGATGCCATTTGGCGTCGTTGTGAACAGAGGTATACAGTTTTTTATACATTACAAACTTACATCAAACAGATTTATGAAATTTTACAAAACAATTTGTGTCTTTGGTAATTCATAATGACATTTTACACTTATCACACGCAACCCTGGTGTACATTGTGCACTGGCGCACATTACCTTCGGTTCTATGTGTACCGGCCATTGGTGTTTTTGATCATATCTGACATCATCTATAGGTCTGGCAACTGTAGCTCGTTTTTTAAACTGCGGTTGCTAATTTTGGGGCGGTGTCCCTTCTCTTGAAGAGGGCCTTCCTCGTTTTCTTTCAACTATACAAAACTGTAAAAATGCATGACCAATTTCACTCCTAAACACAATTAATTTCTTAAAATTTTTAATTTCTTTATGTTACAATGATGCCGATAAAGCGTTCACGATGCAGATGTCCAACAGATGATAAAATTTGCGAAAATAAAAACGTTATGTACCAATTTTTGTCCTATATAAAGCAACGAGCATATCATTGGGGGCCGACTCCTCCCATATACGTATTATAAGTTTTAATGATTTCTGGTCGAAGAATTTCTATGTTTTTCAGGTTCAGAAAAAGATACATTACATGTTGAATCAATTTGCTTCGTCACAGTTCTTGTCCATTTCAGTAGGATGGTGGGTTTTTTCTTTTTCTGTAGTGATGTAGCTTGTGGTAAAAGTTGGGCCAGTGGTACGTTATCTTCACTGTCTGAGTCATCAGTAGGATTGTCAATTTCAGTAGATAAATTATTCTGCTCAAAAACGTTGTAGTCGTTGGTTACCTCCTCCTCTTGTGTCGTGTGTTCTAAATCAAATTCTTCTCTATCACTGATGGTGTCATCGGGTATCAGAAACGTCCCCTTCGAGCAGCAACAACAAATTCTGGTATAAATCACCCTGTATATGAGAAAGAAGATTTTATGAAAATTGGTATACTTAGGAAATTCAAATCTTTGGAATTTACGCCCAATGAAACTATAGATACAGCATAAAATATGTTTTTCTTCAAACGTCATATAATATTGACATTACGTAGCTCAGCACTCTGAGTTAAAGTTTGACTTTGTAGAACAATCGAACAAGCGGCAGTGAAGTATTTTAGTGCCTAGGCATTAAAACGCTTCAGTGCCAGTGTCACATTGTTTTGCTTTGACAATTTGGTGTTATTTACATTAGGTTCTTCGTTCACCTAGCAAGTGCGTTGATCTTTCCTTCTGATTTTAACAGAAATAAAAATATAGTCAATCAAAGAAACTATTTATTTATTTAAATAATAGTTAATGTTGAAAGTGCAGTTAGTCATATTACCATTATTGAAATTAAACCCTGAGCTCGTTCCTGCAGCATCCAAGTTTTGAAGAGTCAAGTTTTGTTTAGCTCGTCTTATTTCCAATGAACTACAAGTATTTTCAAGAACTGGATTGGTCTCCACTTCAAATGGAGGAGTAGTTGAAGTCATTTCATCTGATAAACCTGGATTTTCTAAAGTTGTCGAAAGTATTTTTTGTGCAATTTCATTTTTATTTTAAATCGAGTCTTCTATGTAACCTTCAGCTACACAATTAGACTTCCAGCCACCGTGTCTCTTTAAACAAGTAATATCGGCTCCTGCGTCGACCAGCAGTGTAGCTGAAGTCCTTCTCATACAATGCCCAGTGTATTCTTTGGGGTTTTTCAAATTCAAGTACGACGCCACTTTTCTGCATATTTCTCCAATAAAGTGAATTCCCATCACAGCTCGATGACATTTTCCCTTTGCAAATTTCAAAAAAAATCTCGAGTTATTCATGTTTGCTGGCCGAACGTTGACATATTTTCTATAAATGCCGATATAGTGTGCTCCTATCACTGTAAAGGACCGGGTTTTGTTAGTTTTACTATCCGGAATTTGTATATGAAGAAGAGATCCCAAATCTTCGATGTCTTCAGTCTTCATTTTTACTATTTCATCGCACCTACACGCGCCAGCAATGCCTATTATCAATGCAATCTGTAAAATATGTAGCGAAATTAACATCTATTATTCATAACTTATAACACATTGCACACCTTCATTCCTAAGTAGTCGTTATCGGGAGCATTGTTAATAAAAACATCGAACTCATTTTTGGTAAAAACTTTTGACTTTTTTGGTATGTGTCCTTCATTTTGCCTCTTTAGGAAAGCTCTTAGTTTTAAATACTTGCTAATATCCACCCCATGTTTGACATTGAGTATACTCTTAATCATCGAATAAGTAGACCATAGGGTGGAGCACTTCTTGTTTTCTTTCGATTTCAGTTCCGAGAAATAAGCCAGAAGCACATGTTCCGAGTAGGTTTTTGCGTTTTTTTGCTTACACCAATCAATAAATTTCCTACAAGCTTTATCGTAGATGTCCTTTGACTTTGTCGGAAGTAAATTTTCGACCGCCGCTAAAGCAACTTCCTCCACGTCAGGTGGCGTGCAATATGAATCCATAATCTCTAAAGGAATTACAGAAATTACTAAGGTCGTAATTTTCTAAAAATTGAAGATACTTACCCACAAAAAAACTCGTCCACAATTAAAACGTCAAAACTAATAATGGCTAACTATTGCAATTGTTATAGCCACCACGGCCGACGCGCTCATGGCTACCTATAACGATCGTGTTAATATTTCTTCCGATTTGAAAATCATTATTTGGGCGTTGTTCTCACGTTTGAAGAAAAAATAGCATATATTATGCGGAGCTAAAGTAACTTCTTATGGCTCGCTTCGCTCGGCCATCAAACACTGACTCGCCATAAAAAGTAACACTTTAGCTCCTCATAATATAATATACTATTATCCTGCGCTTTTGTTTTTTAGTAGTAGCAACTCTTCAAAGAAAAAGACCAATTGTATTGAGGATTTAAAAGACCTATAGCTTATCAAATATTAAAGAACTTGTTAAAACTCTTATTACGGAGTGTTCAGAAATTGGCAGTGAAATTCGTTATCTCAAATATTCAGAAACTTAATTTTTTTTGAATGACAACGCCCTATTTTCTCTCCGCTCTTTGCACGGTGCTATACTTCCTTTAATAAACATATTGCAATTTCAGTGGGAGTTTCACAATGGCTGGTCGACCACAAAAACAACAAACGTTGAAGATATTTGAAGCACTGAAGTGCAATATGAACCTGCTTCTTAAATCTGGAAAAATATTGCCACCATCTTCTAAGGAATGGGTTCGTCTAATAAAAGAGTATGGGTTGGAGTGCTCAACCAAATCTTTATATACTATAGCACTACGCGAACATTCTAAAAAACAATTAGAAAAGAGCGATATGGATTACGCGAATCCAAGTAGTAATGATGAATAATGATATAACCGAAAACGACAAATTAACACTGTGAAGTAAGTATAGCAACTAAACCACAAATGGTAATCAACTAAAACCACTAGTCACAGAAAACTTCACTTACCTGGAATTTAGTTAATAAATTGTGGTATCATCTATAAGAGAAATTATTTCCTATGAATAAATATTTTATATACGAATATGATATTTCGTAATAGTTTCCTCGTTTTTCCAGCTCTATTAAAAATTTTCAATGGGATTACGAAAAATCTTCAACGGCACACGGCCTGTAGCATTGTACCAAATTCCGAACTTCAACCCTTTCCGATAATATGTGTGCTACATAAAGACGTGACGATGACATCGACGTAGTGTTGAATAGTAAAGTTGTTGAAAAAACAGCTATGACGATGTAGTACACATATAAAAGATCTAATCTGTATGAGCTTGTCAACAAACACTTTCGATTAGGATATGCTGTCACCTGAACGTTTACTACAGTTTCTTTGTGCATTTTTTTCTGTCGTCGCATAGATCTGTATCCGTTATCACCACTTTTTTGGAACCAAAAATCTTTTTTTAACGAAGATGTAAGTACTCTACTACTAAATGATGTGGTACCACAAACCAAAACAAATCGTTGGTTATGGCAGCATGCGGCTAGTCGTTCGTACTTTCTTGATTATACAAGTAATAGTTGCTCACTCAGTATTGTAACCAAGATTATAGCAGAACATTATGTAATAATCGCCAATAAATAACCAAATCATTACTTGGGTAACGCTAAGTAAAGTTGGCCGTACCTATCTGTTTTTTCGAATAACTCAGTAAACAAAAGCACAAAATTTTTGTTTATCGGCAATAAATAGCACAAAATTAATTAGTATAAGTTTTTCGAAATTATTACGTGGGTATCGCTTAGTGAAGTTGGCCGTACCCATCTGTTTTTTCGAATAACTCGGTAAATTCAAAAGCACAAAATTTTTGTTTATCAGCAATAAATAGCACAAAAATATGGTTACAACAATTTTAAGTTTGGTGAAATGGGCATTGTCAACTTCAGCAGCTTCAACTAGCAGGTGTGGTGTGGCTAGTGGTTTACTTTTCAACACGCTTTTTGGAAGTATGCTTAAAGCAAGCATGTTTGTTGCTAGCAAATGTGAATAGCAGAAGAGCACGCTTGTTTCAGGCATGCTAACAAGCATGCTTTTTTCGAGCATGTGTGTCCGTACCTTTAGTTCTATGATTATGAAAGTAAAAGAAAGTCCAAATGGAAAATGTTTTGTACATTTTCAACCAGTAGCGTAGGAATAATCTTCATGTGCACACTGGGCAATACCGAGTGCTAAACATTCACGCCGCCTAAATGTCTCCCTCACAAAGCGGCTCGGCGCCAAGATGTTCCTGTGCCGAAGTGTCTCGGCGCCAAAATGTCCTAGACCGTATATTTTCCGTGCCTGATACGTTCCTATTACGGTCATGATACGGTACGGTGTAGTGGGCAGATACCTTTAAGCTTTGTGACAGAACCGGTTAAACAAAAATGAGAAATCAACATATGTCGAAAACAACAATACCCTTGTATCTGTAAGTAGTTGTTTAGTTTGTCTGTGTCTTGTTTCTTTTTCTTATTGTCAAGTTTATAATGTTAGTTTTGTACAACTGAAAGTTTGCGTAATTCTTTGCTTTAAATTAAACCGGTCTGAGCTCGCTAGTGAAAATTATATATATATATATATATATATATATATATATATATATATATATTACGCCAAAGTTTTTAGAAATCATAATACTTAAACAGTATCCAGCTACACTTTAAACCTTCCAGAACAACATAAGATATCGTTAAACTATATATTTGTATAACTTTGTACCTTGGACCAGGTAAATAAAGGGTTAATACAAAACTCTTAGTCTAAGGGTAAATAAATGAACTTTTTAACTGTAACCCTGTTTATTTCCTAGAAAATTTATGTATACAGAAAACATGGTTTTATCGCTTATTAATCAGATACATAAAAGTCTTATTTTTTCCTTTTTTTACAAAAGTCGCATAAATACATTTTCCATTCTTTCCCTTCAATTCCGGCGCACAAATAGTGCACCCAACGGCCACATGAAGTGCATTTACACCACTTCTCTCCACCTGTATCGCTCAACTTAGATGAACAACAATACAGGCATTCTTCTTCATCGCTGTCCTCATTATCAGTGGAAACAAGGTATCAAGTATATTCAAGTATCAACCAGTCCTTGATTCAGAAAGATTTCTTGGTCACAAAGTTACAATTGTAAACCTCTTATTAAATCTCATCGTCATGGACACAGAACAACCCTCAACATCGCAGAAAAGGAAAGTCAGCACGAAGCACATAGACCCTGATACAGGTGCACAGATACAAAACCCAAAGAGACCCAAGGTTAATTTAGACCCGAAAATAAAGATAAAAGTATTAAGGGCCATAATAATAATATATATATATATATTTGAATCAGAGGAAGAACTTGATTCCTGTTTGATTAGCTTCATCTTCTTTCCTTGATTTTTCTTGTTATGTTTGTCAGTTTTATTTTTTTCTGTTATCTCAAATAAAGTTCCCAGGTCTTTTGAAAAGGGTTTTCTTTCGGTCACAGTTCCTTTTTTCTTATCTCTTTTGGTCTATTGTTCTTTAATTATGTTCTTCTCAGGCGTGTCAGTAGCAATCATAGTTCTTCCTGGTTGTCTACCTTGTCTCTTCTTCTTACGGTGCTAAGCCTTGGGATAAGGTTGAACCTCTTCAGGGGTAAAGCATGATTCAGATGAAGACTTAGGATCAAAGGGCTCGGTAACTGAAGATGTGCTTGATAGCGGAGGATAAGAAACGATTGCTGATGAAGTAGACGGTCCAGGATCTAAGATTGAACAAGGAAGCAGTTGCTGAGTTTGACGGTTCAACGTTTAAAAAGGGCGCAGGGACTGAGCTTGAAGTAGTAGGTACTGCGCTTGAAGTATCCATAGGTCTGTCAGTGACATAAGAGCACAGGAAATCTTCGTCAGTAAAAACTGCTTCATCAAATGGATATATTCCAGATTTCTTGAATCCAGACATCACATTACTTGGAGTGAATGCTCTTGGATAAGCTGTGCCTAGGGCTTCCGCAATGCTATATATATCAAAGGTCTTCCCCTTGTTATTAAGCAGCCAGGCCTCAACAGCTTGATTGTAGTAAGTCTTAAGTGGTCCGTAAACAGAAAGGTCTAAAGGCTGTAGCCTGTGTGAAGTATGCGAGGGGAAAGTAACCACCACAATGCCTGCATTAGATGCCTTGTCAAGGACCTCCGAAGAAAGGTGGGTTTCGTGGTTGTCTAGAATGAGCAAGACACGATCATCCTTTGAGCTCTTGACAGTGTTCAAAGAGTGGTCCAAAAATTTAATGAATGTCGCTTCATTGGACCATCCAGAAGGATTAGCGGCCCCAATAGATCCTGCTGGTCCCCCCCCCCCCAAGAGCATCCTATCTTTGAAATGTACACGGGGAAATATCAACATAGGGGGCAACGAATGGCCAACTGCATTTACAGCAGCGATCATTGTTACTAAAGACCCTCTTTCAGCCGACGTAGCACTTCCTATCTGTTTTACCCCCTTTGGGGCAATTATTTTAGATTGGCCTTGGACTGTGCTGAGACCCGTTTCGTCTAAGTTCCAAATTTTATCAGGTGCGATAGGACCATATTTTCTGTGAACTTCTTTAATATGATTAAAGAAAAGCCCAACATTGCTCCTGTTGAAACTAGTCATGCGACTCAAGCTTGTCGCCTCCGGTTTACGAACTGACAAATCGCTGTGCCTCTTTAAAAACCCTCGCATCCATTCTTCCCTAGCAATTTCTTCCTCATTCCAAGTGGTAGGCATTTTTTTCTCATTGTCCCTGGCATACTTGAAAGCTAGGAGCCTCACACCTTTTTTGGTCAATCCGTACTGCATGTGGGCAACATTTTTAATATAGGTTACTAGGCCTTTTTCTTCTTCTTCTGTAAATACCTGCTTTACTGCAACGTTAGGTGAATAGTGGTATTCATCGGCATTATCGGCATTTTTAAATTTATTTACATGTCTTAGTAGGGTAGTTTTACTTATAACCAAACACTTTTGTTGCCTCTCTATAGGACATTTTCTTAAGTGGATCATTTGAGGTTACAGCCTCAATGGCCTTTTTCAATGAAACTTCATCTATTGGAGCTCTTTTCTTTCCTTCTTTGCTTCGCGGCATTTCCCTCCATACTCCTGTAACACAAGTAAAACACATGTGTTACAACGTCAGGTACAGGATGACGTTTGTATCCAAGGTACACGATGGTCTCGTTTTAAACAAAA
>NW_022170249.1:1031564-1154927 GCF_008802855.1 Photinus pyralis
AACATAAATAACATCCGCTTATATAAAATAATTTATAGATATTTGTCTAAACAAAAATCTAAACAAGTATAAAATCACAAACAAATATTTAACTACCTATCAGTCTTATAAATAAAGGAACTAAGATAAAAAATCAAAAGCAAAACAAAAATAAGTATAAACAAAGTCCAGGTACCTATTAAACATAAAAATCATTTCCTAATAAAACACGGTATCAGTCTTATTTTCAAGAACATAAAAAAAGTTAAATTCATAAAAACACATTCACTAATAAAAAAATGGTTATCACAATCATATATATAATATACAGTCTGCTAGTATCACATCTCGTACAGCCTACAAGTCACATATTCTTTTTTGTAAGGACAGGAGAATTCTCCAAAATTGATAACATTTTTTGAACACATTCGGTTTGGATTGTATCACAATTTTTTTTGTGTCTTAAGTAATCAATTTTTACTTTATAATATTCTGCTAACATTTGGGAATTTTCCTTATAGCTTTCAGTTAAATTTTGCTGTACCTTTAAGGAATTTTCCAATTTGGAGGATTTGCTTAATCTTCTTACGTTTTTATTTGGACGACAAGGAAGCTCTTTTGCCATACCAGCATGATCCTGAAATAAATGTGGAGGGTAAAACCCAAAACAAATATATTATTGTTATTTACTAGTTACCTCATTTAGGTGGTATATAGCAGTCGATGTACTGGGTTGATTTTCTTCATCATAAGTGATCTCAACAAGTGGCACGTCTACTTCACAGGAAATTTCCTCTGGCGGCAATTCAGCTAGCTAAAACAAAGGAGTATTTAAAAGATAATGACTAGATGATAAATTAATGGTACTATTAACTTGTTCTAATTCAGTGTAGTTACTTTATTTTAATACTGTAACCGAAATGTATTGATATCCTAATGCAAGTATTGAAGGAACTGGGGACCATAAACAGTGATAATAAATTTAACAATGTTAAGTGTTACAATTAATAATTTCTGATCTTATATTTTCTAAACTACAATATGTTAAATACATAAACGCACCTCAAAATTAAAAGACGTATCTATTTCGATACTGCCTGGAATGCCTTCTGTAGCCGTGCTTGGGATCGTTTGCAAAATATCTTCCTCTATCTGTGTAAACTCAATTACTTCAGTTTCGCCTCCACCAGTTTTTGTCATCTGTTTTTTTTGCGTTGCAAGTTTGCTTTTAACTTTATTTTTTAAATCTTGCCATGTCTAAAAATAAGTTAAATAAACAAAATTTTACTTAACCTACAGGAAACATTTAATGTTGATATTTTCGTTACTTACTTTTCTCCACTGCTTCCAATCTTTTATTGCCCCATTTGGTACATTATTGAGTTTTTGAGTAACTTCCTCCCAAAGACGTTGGGCATCTTTAAATGAAAATTTGTCGCTGAATTTGCCCGTACTTAAATGTTCATGTTGTCGGACAAACTCTTTTAATATTTCCTTCTGGGCGTCAGTCACTGCCCTATTTCTTTTAGTGTCCATAATGCAAAAATCAGATTAAATAAATTCAAACAAAACAACAGCTGTGTGTCAATACAAATAAATATCACAACTGACAACTGACAGTTCAATTCTTGTCTGTGATTGGTTAGCGAATACAGTTTGTTCGCGATTCGGGAATGCAGCTAAACTTGAACTTATCCCTATCGTATACGATCATGACGTCATGGCAGCCGGTCACATCACATGCACATCACGGAGCATATCGACTAACTTCGGGAATCGATACCCTGTTCGCAAAGTGAATTTCGGTTTTACGTTGATTTAACAAAAGTGTTGTGTCTTTGAACTCATTCATTGGTAAGTAAAAGTATCATTATCGCTTGATAGTTAAATGTATTGAGAATCATGTAAAATCAATATTATTGAAAATTTATGGGTTAGGAGGAAAAATATTGGTATGTTTACATTTCCCCCTAATTTTTGTGTAATGGGGTAATGGTAAACAACACATACAGGGTAATTGTAAACTTAAATTTTTTCATTTTTTAATTGTTTTTTCAACTTTTTTTTAGTTTTCATGCTAGTTCTGAGCATTGTAAGCTATTTAAATAGGCAATTGTTTCAGGTCAATATGCCTAGAACATATATAAAAAAAAGACAGCCACCTAATTATTCTGTAGCAGATATCGAGCATGCTGTAAATGATATTCAAAATGGCAATGCCACATATCGCCAAGCACAAGATAAATATGGGGTTCCTATTTCGGTTATATATCATCGAATGAAGGGCCGAAAAGTTTCCTTAGATAGAATGGGTGCAGGTCGCCCACCAGTACTTAATCCCGATATTGAAAAGCAAATTGCGACATGCTTAATAGCTCGGGCACAAATTGGCTTTCCTTGTGATAAGGAAGAACTAAAGAAATTGGTGTCTGAATATGTAAAAGCAAATGATATACCGAATCCATTTCATAATAGTTTACCAGGTGAGGACTGGTACCAAAGTTTCATGAGGAGAAATAGTAATATTAGCTTAAAGAAGCCTGAACATCTACAAAAATGCCGAAAAACGGCTCGTGACCCAGCAATAGTTTATGATTTTTATTCAAAATTAGAGGAAGTTTACAACAAGCATGATCTGAAGGGAGCGGATAATGCTAAATTTGTTTTTAATTGCGACGAAAGTGGTTTTGCCAATGATCCCAGCCGACTAAGAGCACTCGGGGAAAAAGGCAAGGCCCTGTGTAGAATATCAGGAGGATCCGGACGTGAATCAACAACCGTTCTGATTTGCGTATCAGCTGATGGCTTTTTTCTTCCACCGTTAATCGTTTTCAAGGGGGCTGCTGTGCAGGCGCGATGGACATCTGCTGAATCTTATCCTGGAACCCGATATGCAGCTTCTTCTAATGGGTGGATGGAAGAACCACAGTTTTTTTACTGGTTCAAAGATTGTTTTATACCTCATGTAAACAGCATTCGCAACAATAACCATGAACAAGCTGCAGTTTTAATGTATGATGGCCATGCCAGTCATTATAGCATAAGAATAATACAAGAGGCTATGAATAATAAAATAGAGCTTGTACGGTTTCCCTCTCACTTGACTGATAGAATCCAACCCCTCGACAAATGTGTGTTTGGACCAATCAAAGTAAAGTGGGATAAAAAATTGGTGCAATATGGAAAGACGCAAGTTGGACAAGGAACTGGTCGTCTCAGCAAGGCACAATTTGCAGTTTTCCTTGGAGAAGTGCTGCGAGAATCATTGCTTTCAAAAAATATTATTAGTGGCTTTGTCTCTACTGGAACATATCCTATTGACCCAGCAAAATTTCCAGAAAATTTATTCGATCCCGTAGACCTTCAGAAGTACAAACATGCAAAACGGTGCACAAGTACAGAGATTGAGAAGACCAATAACTTGCCTCAAAATAATATCGAGCACCAAACACCATCTACATCTACTGAAAACACTGAAAAAAATACTGTTCTTGTGTCTAATACTAATATGTGGAATTCACAACCATCCACTTCATCTAGCGACACGCAAGAACTTGTAATGCATTCAACACCTACAAAAACTATTATTTCAGCATCAAGAATTGAAGATTGCTTAAGCCCAGAAGTTCAAAATGTGGCAATGGATTTATCAACACGAATAACTGAACCTTCCCCAATGAAACCTTTGAATAATCCCCGAACCGTAGTGGAAATATTTTCATCAGTATTAGAAAAAAAAAACCAAGCTCAAAAACCTGATACGAATAAAAACAAATCTACTGTTGTTCGAAGACTAACCCAGTTTAGTTATGGGGAGGTCTTAACTTCTGAAGAAGTAATGAAAAGGTTGATAGAAGCGGAAGAAAAAAAAGATAAGAAAAATTCACTTGCAAAAAAGAGAACACAAAAAAATACAGATAATGTAAAAAAAACCAAGAAGTCAAGAGAATTAGAGGAAGTAAATCCAAGTCAAGTAGATAAAAGTAAGGATATCTACGAGGATAACACCGATGACGATACTGAAGAACAATTCATAATTGAAATGGAAATGGAAAATACACCTGAGGTAAACTACGAACCACCTAATTATAATGAGATCGTTCCAGGTTCATATGTGCTAGCAGACTTTGTAGGTGGGAAAAGAAATAAAACTCACTATACTTACCTGTGTGTTGTGAATAATTTAGTGGGAAAAGAAGAATTTTGTGTTACTGGAATGAAGAGTGTTAACAATATTAACACTGAATTTATTATAGGTAATTGAAAATGACATTTCAAATATTCCATTTTCTGCAATAAAAGCAATGCTACCACAACCTACAATTGAATCACGTGAACGCAAGCTAATTTATGTTTTTCCAGGTTATGTATCTGTAAATGAAAAGAAGTAGGTAGGCATTTTCAAAATAAAATATCTGTATTAAAACATGTCTTTAGTTATTGATTAGGGGTAATTGTAAACAACGATCTAGTCTGTTAAATTTCTATGGTTAGTTAGCTACCTAATTTGTTTACAATTCCCCGAAGTTTTACTCCATTTGCCTTCATAGTTTATTAAAATAGTGTTCACAATTACCCCAAAGACTTGGGGGTATTTGTAAACTGATGGGGTAATTGTAAACTTGTTTTTAAACAAATAAAGTCACGTTTTTAACATTTCATAGTTGCATAACGTGAAACAAAAGACATCAAATAACGTTGTTTTTATAATTTAACTTCGAAAAATTAACATTTCCATATTTTATGAAAATATACTGTCCAGACTAGCAAAAACCGTTTACAATTCCCCCACTTGACCCTAACAGGGCAGTATTATCGTTATCACTTTCACTACAATAATCGCTTGTTTACCTACCTCAGAAGTTAATTATATTTAGATTTGTACTTGTACCATAATGACTTCCTAATTATTGTAATCAATATTAATGTTTTATAAGTAAAAGAAAATAAGAAAATATTCGTTAATGTCTTTAGGAAGGGGTTCTATATATATTGCAACTGAATTGTTATACTCACTTAGTTTCTTGTACAACCTGGTCAAAATGGACGCCACTGAGGTCAAACGTAAAATTTAGTTGAACGTGTATGATTATTTTGTAAAAGAAAAAAATCATGGTGGAGTACCTACCTACTTACTTCAGTAATGTCAGTTCAACAAAGAACAGCGGATGCGGTGCAAGTATCGAAACAAACAGTTGTGAGGACATGTGCTATGCGAGAGATTGGAAGTGATTTAAAAAGAAATACATATCGCCGTTCTAAACCACGTAGGACGGACCTATACTAGAAAATAAAAAGCATACCATCCGATATCTGGATTTATGATATGTACGCAAATAAAGAGCACGTAACTCTAGATACTTTGTTGGCGGCGATAAAATTGAAAGACTTGTGTGATTTGGGCAGAACAAGCTTGTTCTATGCACTGAAAGAAATGGGCTTTAAATTTAAGATGACCAATAACAGACGGGGTTCGTGTGAACAAAGTCATGTGGTTTCCATGCGGAATGTGTTTTTGCTAAAATACATCAGAAATCTCGAATCCGAAATTCCGCATGATTTCGTTTTTTTAGACGAAACCTGGGTGTTTAGCAGAGGCGCAACAAAGCGTACTTGGCAAGATGACCGCGCTAAAAGTTTGCAACAACTCATAAGGCTTCAGATGGTAAACGATACATAATTATTCATGCTGGTGGCAAAAATGGGTTTATAGAAGGCAGCAGCTTAATATTTTCGAGTACCAACAAATCGTTCGATTACCACGACAATATGAACGCCGAACTATTTGAAAAATGGTTTGAAGAATCTGTCCTAAAGAAACTTGCTCAGCCCTCAATTATTGTTTTAGATAATGCATCTTATCACACGCGGAAAAGTGAAAAGATTCCAACAGCTTCTTCAACCAAAGAGGAAATTTCGAATTGGTTGAAAATGAAGAATAGACCATTTGATACTGGGATGTTTAAGGCCGAATTGTTAGAAATTGTAAAAAATCACAGTCAAGCAACCATAACTAAATATGTTATCGATGAAATGGCATTACAATATGGCCACGAGGTTCTGCGTTTACCGCCTTACCATTGCCATTTCAATCCCATTGAACTGGTATGGGGAATTTCGAAAAAGTTTTACGATGACCATATTGTTGCTACGCCGGGAAGACAAGAAGATGTTCTTAAAATCTGGAACGACGCGTTAGCTAAAGTAACTCCAGACGTGTGGAATCGCTGCGTAACCCATACAGAAGAAATAATCAAGGATACCTTCAATCGTGAAAAAATTATAGACGATGTAAGGCCTTTGATTTTTACTGTAAATACAGGAAGTGATGAAGAAAGCGATTATTTAAGTGAAAGTGACAACGACGCGTGAATTCATATAGACTTAATTCATGTCGATTATTATAATAGGTAGCAATTAAGTAAATAATGTACATATTTTCATGTTTATTTGTAACAAACAAATGTTGTAATTTTTAATGTGAACTGATAAAATACAAGCATAATTTCGTATCGTAACTGGTGTAATATTTATATTCTGTTGAGAACTGCTGACTGGTGGGTGCTTATTGTTCTATTCATTTAAACAAGCCGTAAGGATTGTTTTGAACGACTTTCGCCCTTAAAAATCCGGTTTTTCCCATACATTTAAGATGCAAATCCAATAATACCATTTATCGCAATACTATTGGGAACACCCCCAGCGTTAATGAGAAAAGTAACATTATTTTCTGAATACACTATAGGTATAATTTTAGTCCACGGCAAGATGCTCGCCATCGGAAAATCTACGAGTGGCTATTGAAAAATATAAGGACCGGTACACGAGATCCTAACGCTCTCCTGGGTTGGAGGTGCGGTGCAGATAGCAACGTATGGCCCTCGACGCTGCTGAACGGTTACCAGACAACGTACGATATTCTTGAAAAAATTGTCAATGACGATAGCTTTACTAGAAAAAAACAAAAATATGTTGTATGGTAAGAAACGAAAATATAAAAAAGCTTTCGTTTTCTTTATTTATTTATAACAACAATACGATATTATTATTTTCTATCCAAGATTTTTCATCCAGTCCCCACCACTTGACGTACACTTTATCTTTCTTACACCAAATAGATAACGGAATACTTAGCTTATTGCAGTTCCTGCTCATAAAATCCTCCCAGTATCGGCTTTCCTTTCATGTCTTCCAACAAGTACGTCACCGGGTTGGTTATTTGTGCTTAATATTATCAATTATTTTGTGAATATGTTGAGGTAAAGTTAAGTGACTATATATAATGTTGTACATAATACTATTTACGCTGTTGGCAAAAAACCTTTTGTTGTCCTTTTTTATGATTTTTAACTAGATTAAGATGAAAAAGGAAAAAGAATGAAAATACACTTTTGTTTAATTATTACATCTGATTATTAATGTAGACATTCCAAAATCGATTAGGATAATAAATATCAACTATATAATTCAACAGAATAGTAATTATACACCAAGGTAAAGAAGTTGATTTTCTTAGCCGAGCGGTATTATTTCCCGAGACGTTTTACGTCGAGGGAAATAAGAAGCGAGGCAATGAAAAGTCTTCTCTGCCGTGGTTTATATATTATTTTATTCACTACTAGCAGATGAACTGTTTTAACACATATTTAAATATCATTAGAAAACACGATTTTAAGTACCTATAATAGATAGGTACTTTTACAAGAAGGCTGTGACTTTGACATTACATTATTTGTAAGTTGCCTTTTGCGTGTTTCGCTAATTTCTGTTAAATAAATTTGGATAGTGAATTTTCGTGCACTCATCCAGACATACAAGAGGCAGCAAAATGCGTGGCCGCTAACGACCTCTTGCCTAAAAAATCAAAACATTACAATAAAATTTATTTAAATTTTAAAGAGTGGTGTCAAACAAAATGTGTTTCACAAGTTAATGAAAATGTTATGTTGGTGTATTTTGAAGAATATCGCGTACAATAATTGTGTGATTAATTATAATTTTCAAAAGTAAGTTCTTTAAGTTCTGTTTGTTCAGTTCAATAAAATCCTTGTTTACCTCGTTAACATAACGTACAACGATAGTTATTTATTTATTGCCCCTAATTATAGGCAACCCAAATGTTAAATTCATTATCTCCTACTAGGAGAGAAATAATCCACTAATGGCCGTTTGCACCAACCAAGTTAGGGATTACCTAAGGCTAAGGAACGAATAAGTGAGCATTAGGTGCAGATTTCGGTTGCACAGTAACTTTTTCATTCCCTAACTCGGATTAGGTATACCTTAAATTAGGGGCGTAATTTCGAACACCTAATGTCGCCCTAGGAAGTTGGGCATGCGCAATCAGAAAAGTACGTTTATACGTCAAAATAAATGTAAAATACTTTTTTGGTTTTCTTCTTTTTGTTTGCTTTCTTCATAAAGATAAAGCAGATTTAGAAGAAATGGAGATGTTTGATGATGATTTGGAAATACTAGATTTAATAGAAAACGGTATTCCGCGAAAAGTTTATGAACGACCCAATTATTTTGATGATATGGATAATATGACCTTTTTTAAAAGATTTCGTCTTACAAAACCAACTGTTATGAGTTTATTACAGGAAATTGAAGATCAACTGGAATTTCCAGATGATCGGTGAGTCTGCATAGGTACTATGGCGTTCAGAATTAATGATTCGCAGGTGTATAGGCAACTAACCATACCAGGTTAAGAATTCTAACACAGCCCTTGTGCAGAGTTCGCACTTTCGTTTGAGGAAGACGAACCAGTTTTATTATACCTAAGTAGTTGTTTATTATAAGCAACGATAATACTTCTTTGTTATAAGTAATTTGGGAAAACCGGCTGACTAATTCTGTAGTTGTAAACAGTTTGCCTTCTATGCCAAACTAAAAGTTTTTCAGTGACAGCGCAAGTCCGATTTTTTAAGACCTGTATTTCCATTTCTATGTTTAAATAGGTTTACAAGAGAATTGAAAGTAATTTAATTTATAGCAATTAGTTTACTGTCCACAAGGGATGTATTTGATAAAACCCAAATTTTTATTTTATTCCAATGTTTTATTTCCAATTTTTGTGATTGTGGAATAAAACTTGAAAACGTAGCAAATATAATGCCACAGCTTTTGAATTTTAATAGTAAATGAAATCCAGTCTGAAGGATGTGACCATTTTTATTGTTTATTGAACATAATATCGAAGATAGATAGTTAACTTGTTTGATTGCATTTTCTAAGAGATGCACAAAATACGCAAATTTGGTGTATCGGTGTATGCCATAAAACATGTAAGAGGTACCGGGTCTTCATCAATTACTGAGACCCACGTGACCAAATTTAAATTTCCCGCTTTAAATATTTTTTCTTTATGTTGGTAGACACGGACAGTTGGTTAAAACAAAATACCCAAATTGCATATTTGTTTATTTCACCTCCTGTCAATCTTTGCTTGTGTTTACCGTTTTTTTCGAATTTCTGTAACATTATCTTAAATCAACAGCCAAAACAGTTCTTTTCAGAGCTCTTAACGCTACGAAGTTATTCTAATGTAAGTTAAAAATTTTTTAAGGAGAATTGTCATTAAGTTATTCTGAATTTTTAGTGTATCGCTGTAGGAAGATGGTGTTCACACCAGAGCAAGATGCTTTTATTTTAATGGCACATTTCCGCAGTGGTAACCGAAATCCTGATGGAACTTGGAGCTATTCACTGCAATCGTGCATTGAACAGTTTTCCGAAGAATACCCTGATGTTAATATCGACTACGATGTATTTAAGAACCACAGGTCACGTCTAATAACACGATATGAAAACAAGCACTGCATTTGCAAAGGGAAGTCAACAGGCAGACCGACTGTTTTAAGTGAAAATGTTGTTAACGATATTCAACAACGAATGGAACAAAGTCCCAAAAAATCGATTTCTCGACTTTCCGCTCAAACAGGTACGGCTAAGTTTACGTGTATTTGTGTAATAGAAAATAAAATGTATTTTTTATAGGCCTATCGACTGGTACCTGCCACAAAGCTTTGAAGAAGGTGCTACACATGCATCCGTACAAAATTTCTTCCGTGCAACAATTACATGCACTTGATTACGATCGTCGAGTGCAATATTGCCACTGGTTCAACGAACGCTTAAACGATAACAATTTGTTAGACCTAACGTTTTATTCAGACGAAGCATGGGTACATTTGTCAGGTTACGTTAATAGCCAAAATTACCGGACTTGGGCAGCAGAAAATCCGCACATTTTTGTCGAAACATCTCTACATCCCCAAAAGGTTGGCGTTTGGGTAGCCATGTCAAGAAGGAGGATAATTGGACCGATTTTTTTTTATGAAACTATAAACGGAGAGCGATATCGTGCAATTCTGCATCAAGCTATTGAAGAAAATCTGCAAGATGATGAGCTACAACATGGATTTTTCCAGCAAGATGGAGCCACGGCACACACCGCTAACGAAACGCTTAGATACCTCCAAGAATTTTATGGCGATCGAATTATAAGCACTGGTTTGTGGCCTCCAAGAAGTCCTGACCTCACACCATTGGACTACTTTTTGTTTGGACGAATTAAAAATAATATATTTAAAAATCGACTGCACACACTCGAAGAATTGGAAAGGGCGATACGACAAGAAATAAACGATGTGACGCAAGATGAACTCGAACGTGTATTTGAAAATATGAAGCGTAGAGTGAATTTGTGCCTGGAAGTGAACGGTGGCCCCTTTGAGCACCTTTTGTAACAATAAATAGTACAATATATTTCGTGTTTCTCTAAAATACTTAATTCGGCCTTCAAATATTACTGGGCTTCAGTAGTAACTTTCCTAGGGGAAAAAAATCAGGATTACCACTCGCGCATTTTTAGTTGCCTAACCAACTGCAGTCACGTGGGTCTGTGTAATATTAAAGATATTTTCAATCAATTAATAACCAATTTCCTGTTCAGATACAGTATCTTCAAAAGAAAAATAGGGAAGACCTTAATTAGGTACTTTTGTATTATAAATGAACCATTAAATCTCATTAGATATATTGATACATATTTGCACCAGTTTTCATTGTTATAGGTAATGAGCGTTTAATTAGGTGCAAAGTAAGGGGTAAGCTTTCAATTACTTCGATGTTTATTGTAAATTATTCGCTAAAGCGGTAAGATCTCAATTTTTGCGACTAATTTGGAGTTTTGTGTGTTTGTATTTAAAATGCCAAGGCGCCCGGGCCAAAGAGATTCGACGTTAGAAATTAGGGGGATAATAGTTGCATTGTGGGAGTGTGGTGTTCCTATTCAAGAAATTGCTGAACGTGTTGATTTATCGGTAAGTAAACTACAAATTTCGCCAAAGACAATATTGACATTGCTCATTCTTGCCAGAAACTCTATTTCACTGAGAAATCATTATACTCAATCATAAATATTACACCAGTGAAATTGTTTCATGTTCAGCATACCAAACAATTGGAAATCAGGACTACAATTTTGTTTTTTTTTTTAATTTAACCCTTATACATTTGTGGGGTTTCTACTTTAATGCTCAGCGTTCACTCGCTATTCTCAACAAAACTAATTTTCTCTTTTTCTATAAGGTTCCGCAAGTTCGCCGGTGGATACGGAGGGAACAGGATGGCGCAGAGGATAACCGGAAACATGGAAACATCCGCACGATTGAACAACTCCATGCAAATATTATGGAAACTTGGAATAACTTGAGACAGAATAACATCTGCGAACGATTGGCTGACTCCATGGTCTCCCGGATGCAAGATGGCATTGAAGTCAACGGGTATTGTACCAAGTATTAATCACAATAATTCTATAATTTATTGCATTCGTTAATGTTTTTTTCACCTGAAAAAACAAAATGTGTGCACTTCTGCAGACTACGGAAGCCACACTACGACCCATTGCTCTATCTAAATGATGTACCAATACCATGTTATAATACAGTACGGTTCTTGGGTTTGATTATCGATTCCAAGTTAACTTGGAAGAGCCATATCATGGACCTCAAGCAGAGATGTATGAAAACTCTGGACATACTTAAAGTATTGGCACATACCAACTGGGGCGCTGAGCCCAAAACGATGATCAATTTATATAGATCCCTAGTCCTATCCCGCATTGATTACGGCTGCATAGCATATGGCTCGGCATGTAGAAGTACACTTATGTCGCTCAATCCCATACACAATATGGGTATAAGGTACTGTTTGGGTGCATTTCCAACTAGCCCCGCCGAAAGTTTATATTGTGAATCGGGCATCTGTTCATTGGAAAACAGGCGTACATTACTACTAACAAAATATATGATTAAAATAATGAGCAACAAAAATCATCCTCATAACCAACTTACCTTCATAGAAACTTCCCCACAGAAATCAGCATTCGGGAGGTTTAGGACTCTCTTGATCTCGGAACAACTCATACCACCAGAGTTAATTAATGTATGCCTGTCAGAATTACCACCCTGGAAACTTAACCAAATTGAAATAGATTTTAGTCTGACCGAAAATCAAAAAAACCAAACAAGCAGCCACTTATGGCGACAAAAAGTCTTACAGACATTAAATGAAAGGAACTACGACAAAATAATTTACACTGATGGATCCAAAACAAACGACGGCGTAGGCTCTGCTTTTGTGGTAGATGATGAGGTGAATTCCTGGTCTCTCAACAAGATTGCGTCAATCTACTTCGCAGAGCAATATGCTCTGTGGCAAGCTCTCTTGTATCTTACTTTCACCAAGCACACACATACAACTTGCCTAATAGCATGTGACTCTCGCAGTGCCCTGGAGGGTTTGCTAGACCTGTTCTCTCCTGACCCATTTGTTCAAAGACTTCAATATCTGGTATACACATTTTAGCCATTCGTCGTTGCCGGGTTCTCTTTTTGTGGATACCAAGTCATGTTGGTGTCGCGGGAAACGACAAGGCGGATGCAGCTGCACGGAGCGCCACTCTTGAACATACACAGGATGTGTCTTTTGTGAAATGTATCGACTATGCAAACTATCTGAAAGACCATATTTTCAATAAATGGCAGAGAAAATGGAAGGATTTAAAACATAAACTATATTATGTTAAGAATTCTGTAAAAATGAAATACCTACCCTTCATAGCAGATCGAAAAAGTACTACAAAGGCACATCGCTTACGAATCGGGCACACCTCTCTAACCCATGGGCATATATTTTTGGGTCAAAACGCACCAATGTGCGTAACATGTAATGTTCATACCACTGTCAAACACATTATCTGTGACTGTCCTGTATATAATGTACAACGGAGGCTTTTTAATCTAAGCGATAATATAGAGGGAAACTTAAAAAACATAACAGATATTAAAAACACTATAAATTTCTTAAAGGCGATAAATCTATATGACAAATTGTAACGTCATACGTGAGTGTTAGTAGCTTGTACATACTCTGTTACATACCATGAGTAAAAAAATTAGGCGAAATAACCTCTGCAGTTGAAGCCTTAATTTAAAAAAAAAAAAATAACATTACAATTTATTTTTTCATGTTTTCATACAATATAAAAATATTATCAATGTGCTCGTTTGTCCGGTTCTGTTAATTAGGTCTTCGTATATTATTGAATAAAAAGTTTAAAAAATCTTTTAATTATTACAGGTAATGTAATATAATAGATTAAATGGGAGTGAGAAATATTGAAGATAATTGGAATAATTCTTTCGTAAACTTGTTTGAGAAAGAATCTGGTGAATTATTTTCAGTGGTAGTATTCCAAGCTAAAATAAGACGGACATTTCAGCAGACTTTCCGAGGACAAATTATAATAGGCAAAAACTTAAAAAGCTTCGTTTTATAAGCAATTTGAATTTTATAAAGAGCAGCGGCAATTTTGCGCTAGATAACTACTGCGTATTATCGACAATTTGCACTAGTTGGAAAGTCAACGAATAAGCCTAGAAAGCTTACCTTCCCATCACTCCAAAACAATCGTCACATTTACCTTCTTTATACATGCTAGAAATAGTATCGTTTTCAATGGAGGTCTTTAATCGAGTTTTACTGCAATTTTCTCTAATACTTAGATATAAGTTTCACATGCATTGTGTTTACATAAAAATAGTGTTAATTACCGAAAATTGATAGCTATAACTTTGAATTGTGGGTAAAGATATATTCTCCTGATTCTTGAACAAACGTATTTCGTTGTAATACGTTCCTAAACCGATCTAAAAATTATGAAATCACGTGCATATACGTAGAACAAGTTGAGGAGTCAAGAACACTACAGATTAATAATTTATTGTCGAATATTGAGTTGGAGAGTTGCAAATAAGTGTGGCAACGCAGCGGAGAACACACGAGAGAGCGTGTGGTTATAGTGTATTCAGAAAATAATGTTACTTTTCTCATTAACGCTGGGTGTGTTCCCAATAGTATTGCGATAAATGGTATTATTGGATTTGCATCTTAAATGTATGGGAAAAACCGGATTTTTAAGGGCGAAAATCGTTCAAAACAATCCTTACGGCTTGTTTAAATGAATAGAACAATAAGCACCAATCACCCACCAGTCAGCAGTTCTCAACAGAATATAAATATTACACCAATTACGATACGAAATCATGCTTGTATTTTATCAGTTCACATTAAAAATTACAACATTTGTTCCAAATAAACATGAAAATATGTACATTATTTACTTAATTGCTACCTATTATAATAATCGACATGAATTAAGTCCATATGAATTCACGCGTCGTTGTCACTTTCACTTAAATAATCGCTTTCTTCATCACTTCCTGTATTTACAGTAAAAATCAAAGGCCTTACATCGTCTATAATTTTTTCACGATTGAAGGTATCCTTGATTATTTCTTCTGTATGGGTTACGCAGCGATTCCACACGTCTGGAGTTACTTTAGCTAACGCGTCGTTCCAGGTTTTAAGAACATCTTCTGGTCTTCCCGGCGTACCAACAATATGGTCATCGTAAAACTTTTTCGAAATTCCCCATACCAGTTCAATGGGATTGAAATGGCAATGGTAAGGCGGCAAACGCAGAACCTCGTGGCCATATTGTAATGTCATTTCATCGACAACATATTTAGTTATGGTTGCTTGACTGTGATTTTTTACAATTTCTAACAATTCGGCCTTAAACATCGCAGTATCAAATGGTCTATTCTTCATTTTCAACCAATTCGAAATTTCCTCTTTGGTTGAAGAAGCTGTTGGAATCTTTTCACTTTTCCGCGTGTGATAAGATGCATTATCTAAAACAATAATTGAGGGCTGAGCAAGTTTCTTTAGGACAGATTCTTCAAACCATTTTTCAAATAGTTCGGCGTTCATATTGTCGTGGTAATCGAACGATTTGTTGGTACTCGAAAATATTAAGCTGCTGCCTTCTATAAACCCATTTCTGCCACCAGCATGAATAATTATGTATCGTTTACCATCTGAAGCCTTATGAGTTGTTGCAAACTTTTAGCGCGGTCATCTTGCCAAGTACGCTTTGTTGCGCCTCTGCTAAACACCCAGGTTTCGTCTAAAAAAACGAAATCATGCGGAATTTCGGATTCGAGATTTCTGATGTATTTTAGCAAAAACACATTCCGCATGGAAACCACATGACTTTGTTCACACGAACCCCGTCTGTTATTGGTCATCTTAAATTTAAAGCCCATTTCTTTCAGTGCATAGAACAAGCTTGTTCTGCCCAAATCACACAAGTCTTTCAATTTTATCGCCGCCAACAAAGTATCTAGAGTTACGTGCTCTTTATTTGCGTACATATCATAAATCCAGATATCGGATGGTATGCTTTTTATTTTCTAGTATAGGTCCGTCCTACGTGGTTTAGAACGGCGATATGTATTTCTTTTTAAATCACTTCCAATCTCTCGCATAGCACATGTCCTCACAACTGTTTGTTTCGATACTTGCACCGCATCCGCTGTTCTTTGTTGAACTGCCATTACTGAAGTAAGTACTCCACCATGATTTTTTTCTTTTACAAAATAATCATACACGTTCAACTAAATTTTACGTTTGGCCTCAGTGGCGTCCATTTTGACCAGGTTGTACAGGAAACTAAGTGAGTATAACAATTCAGTTGCAATATATATAGAACCCCTTCCTAAAGACATTAACAAATATTTTCTTATTTTCTTTTACTTATAAAACATTAATATTGATTACAATAATTAGGAAGTCATTATGGTACAAGTACAAATCTAAATATAATTAACTTCTGAGGTAAACAAGCGATTATTGTAGTGAAAGTGATAACGATAATACCCCTAGCACATTATGTACATATTTGCATATCATTACATTATATTATGTATTACGTACCATTTGAATATCGTATAAGTTTTTAGCGCATTTTACGAACGTAAAATTACCGTTACTTTACCATTTAAAGACAAGCGTTATACCTTCGTATCGAAATTGGTGTAATATTTATAATTTGTTGAGAACTGCTGACTGCTAGGTGATTGGTGCTTATTGTTCTATTCATTTAAACAAACCGTAAGGATTGTTTTGAACGACTTTCGCCCTTAAAAATCCGGTTTTTCCAATACATTTAAGATGCAAATCCAATAATACCATTTATCGCAATACTATTGGGAACACCCCCAGCGCTAATGAGAAAAGTAACATTATTTTCTGAATACAGTATAGTTAGTAGTTATTGCAGGGCTCCTCTGTAATTGCGCGTTGCGTTATATAGTAGAGAGTTGCTTGAGTGTGGTTCGATTTAATAAAGAGTTTGTTTTCTCGGTTATATCAACGTTAGTGTTGTTTGTTATATCCGTTCAGCCACTCCTACAGGTTACGAGCCCATTGCACGTTTTTATTATAAACGTTTGAGTAGGTTTTACGCGAGTGAAAAAGTGGTTGAAGATTGTGGCTTTGTTACATCGAGGTGACGCCATGTTTGACAACGAGAATATCGAGGTATGAGAAATTCTTTGTTTTGAGACACGAATATGTGTGAAACTAACAAATTAGGGTTAAGAGAATACGAAATTTTCTAGCTTTCACATCCTTTAATATTTGAGCATGAGAGGAAAATTTTTTTTCCCTAAATTTGAGCGGATAAAAAGTACAGCTATCAAGTAACAAGCGATTGCATGGAAAAAAGGTACGGGAGGAGCATTTGAGCACGTAATGACTAATGAATTCTCGTTATGACAAATTCCAAAGCGTGTTACCGTAGAACCGGGTAACTTGGAACACTTTTCAAGTTCAAATTAATGTAACTTTTCAAGTAATTTTTTTTAATTTTTTTAACACCCACCGTCGTATGTATGGTATTAGAAACTAACGACATGAGTATTGACATATGACAAAAGGCGCCACATAACCCATTTTTTTTTAAAAAGAGGGTAGTGTTCCAAGTTACCCGCAAAACTGAAAACTTGGAACGCCCATTTATATTTATGTTTTTTACAAGTTAGAGTTATATAAGGTAACTTGGAACACTTTTAAAATTTTTTAAAATTTAACAAACATTTTAGAAGGCATTTATTATGGAAAAATGAGCTGATTACTAAGAAAATATTTTATTCTGATACATAGGTTAACGATATAACTAAATATTTACAGGTTGATTAAGGGAAACTTTAGATCCAACTTTATTTGCATTATGTAGATGCTCACAAATTTGTTTTTTGTTTACAATAGCCAAATCTTCTACAACTGGATATATGAACGTTGTTTTGGAAAGACGAAGGGGTCTAAGAAATGTGCATTCGTAGGTTTGAGTATCTTCAAATACGTTTAGAACCTCTCCAACGTAATTTCTATATTTATTCGATCTTCCTTCTAAAGGAAATTTAACTAAAACAAAATCCCCTTTTTTGACATTTAAAACATCAGTGGATGGGTTTTCAGTTATAAGATGGTCATCATCATCCGCATCTTCCAAGTCACTGAAATGTTGAAGGTCTTCCATACCTTCCGAACTATCACTGTCATGTAATGAAAAACTGCCTTCTTCATCGTCGTCGCTTTGTGCTGCCAAACTCTTTCCTGGTTCAGTTTGCAAACGTTTTTTCTTTTTTTCTGGCGGTTTTTCCTTGCCATATCGCATGGTAATCAACTGTTCCTTCAACGCTTCAGTTAAAGTTGATTCCCCGGCATTATCCATGATGTTGCTTTCAGGGAGTCTCTTGAGGACTTCATTTTTGTTTAAGGGATAGATCCCCGTGGCGCGAAAACCAGATTCAATAATAGTTTTAATTTTTTCCTGCAAAGAGTCTAAGGTTTCCTTCAATAAACCTGGAAATTGTGATTTGGGGATGCATCCTTTGTTTGATAGCTTCAATTTTAAAAGGTTTTTACGCCATGCAGCTTTTACTGCTCGGAATACACTGACGTCTAAAGGTTGACATAAGTGGGTGCTGTTTGCCGGAAGAAGAATAAATCTAATGTTGTTCTTTTCACATTCTTTTATGACCTTTTCGGATATATGGCTTGACAGGTTATCACCAATGACAGCTTTAGGTCCTGGAGGTAACTTTTTCATATATGGCAAAATAATTGCTGTAAACCAGTCCTCAAAAACTTTGCTATCCATCCAGCCAGATTTTGTTCTATTGTAATAAGTACCCTTAGGACCTCTCTCCGTCCACGAATCATAAAGGTGTTCTGCTTTATAAATTACATAAGGTGGAAGTAAAACTCCACTCGCGCTACATGCAAACATAGTTGTTGTGCTCATCTTCGAACTATCTAAACACCTTTCGGGATGCTTCGTCCCCCTTCTTACTAAAACTTTAGACTTGCCGGGATCGTCCACGAAATTGCTTTCATCATAATTAACAATCGCGTCAGGAGATACATTATTTAACGATATTTCTAGATTATTAAAGTATGTTGAAATCACTTCCGCGGACACCTCTGCTCTGTGTCTCTTAATATTCTCCGACAACCTGTTTGTTAGCACTGGATGCCTTTTTAAAAAGTGTTGTACCCAGTCCTTCCCTGGCTTGTTTTGTTTAAAACGAAGTTCTGTACGTCCGGATCTATTTAAATACGACTGAACCAGTTGCTGGAGGTCACGCGTTGTTAATGGGAATCCCCACTCTGCTGCTATTTGCAAACCCTCTACAATTTTATTCTCCTCCTCTATTAAAAGTACCGCAGGTCTGCCATATTTCTGCATTTGCAATTGTCGTGTTTTACGCGACAAGGTTCCTATCGAAATGTTATATTTTTTCGAGGTAGCCCGTAATGATATTTTTTTTTCATTTATTTCTCTTATTGCTTTAGTAAGAATTTCTTGAGTATATGCCGCGTACGTTCGACTACCCCCCCTGTTTTTAGTAGCTGGGGGCATTTTGGCTGTAAATGCAAAATTCCCTTCATTAATCTCCCAAAATATACAGTAGGTACAGAAAATTGCAAACAGTCTATTATGATCCGAAAACTTGGAACAGATCCGAAAACTTGGAACACTGTTCCAAGTTTTCGGACAAAATACAACTTCACGCGAGGATAAAAGTTTTATTTAAGTGTGGCAATACCGCAATTCCGATTCGGTTACATTTCGCGGTATTTACATTCTATAGCATACCCTAACATAACCTTAAATAGTACGCGCGTGTTTTTAATGTTTACTTACCGTGGGATCAGAAGTTGTCCAAAGTAGATTTTATGCGATGGTCTTAATTTGAACTTTGGAGCTGTGCAAAGTCACTGTAACAGTTTAATACGTGCTATTTTACTTAAATTCCGATTGACTGCATCAACGTCCCTCTCTCACTATCTCACAACAACGACTGCGTGCCCACTGTTGACAGATCTACTACAAATTAACCACCAAGGAAGTTTTGTTCCATGTTACCCTCCGGTTCCAAGTTACCCGTTTCTACGGTACTTGAATTAGCAAGTTCGAAACAAAACTGCGACTCAAGGGCACGACGGCGGTTGATGACGACACGTTCTTGACACGTGCAGTCGGAGTCATGTGTCGGGGCAGTCTTTGTTTTTGAACTCGTATAGAATTGCGGGTTGAGAGATATCACTTTCGGAGGGAGTGGATTATAATTACCTGGAATAAAATCCACTGTGATAATCTTTAGTTAATTATATACAAAGGAATATTGATTGGAGAAAATTAATAATGTTGACCGTATATTCCTTACTCAAAATTATTTATTAAATTGCTGTGCATTTAATTTTTTATTTTGTTTTACTTTATTGATTTTTATGAAACAATTGACTGGCCCAGTTTGCATGCACGATCGCCCAGGTGGTTGGATTGTCGTCAGCTTTGAATGACAATTTATCCTTTGGGGTGTGTGAATTGAGTTGCTGGAATTTTGTAGTAATAATCATAGTTTATCAATTTTTTTTATCAAGTTGTACTGATTTAAAATTTTTGTAAACAATAGTGGGCTAGCACACAAAGAGTAATATCTGGTAAATTCACAAATTTATGTTTGCGTGAATTTTATAGGAGACTCACAATGGAGGTGGTCAAAACGTAAATGAAGGGGATTTTGAGGAGAATGGAAATCTAACACCACATCCAAATAGCAATAGAGACGAGTTAGAGGACGAAAGAGCGGAGTCGGTGTCTGAGACTTCGTCTCGCAACAGGTCACCCACCCCAGGTAAATTGGTGGATTTGATTAAAAAGATTAGAGTATCTGTAAATTTTTTTTGAGTAGACGAGGATCCATAAAATTAAATTAAAAACCAGATATTTATTTGAAAAGTTATTTACAGATGTGACCATTGCTGAAAAACACGAATTTCTCCGAGACATGGCTGAGAAATTGCAAAGTGCAGTTTACAGCATGGAGAATTTGAAAGGAAACTCTAAAGACATCCTGTATAGGATGGAAAGCGTCGCTAAACAATTCCATAAATCGATGGGAAGACTGACTGAGATCACTGGCACCATCAAACAGGCCCTGGACCTGTCGACGAAAACAAATCATGAGTTGCTGAAGTTTTTGTTGCAGAACGGAGGTGGAACTCCGTCTGGAACAGGGTAAATCAACAGTAAATATGACCACATTGGACCTGAAGGGTCAGGTCGTCAGTCATCAACGAGATACAGCCGTTTTGAGGAGTCTAGTGGGGCACCTTCGAGTCATTCTAGAGTAGAGATCCCACGCACATATGAGAAAGAGGTAAATAAATATATTTCTTTCTCATCGACTCCACTTGTCATTCCGAATCGCAATCCAGAGTTCGAGTTTACGAGTAATAGAGAGTTAAACAACAGTGTAACGGAGTTGGTTACCACCCTGCAGTCACAGCAAGGTGCTCCAAAGGTCTCTTACAAAAGAGATTACATTTTAAAGAGAGACACAAATTTTGATCTTTGGATGGACCGTTAGCATTCGGAATTGTCAACTGCGGATCTGCTATTTATTCTTGATCTTGAGGCACCCAGGCCAATTAATCTAGATGAAGCAATTCTCAACAATAAAAAGGGGATTGTGAGAGATATAATCATCAACCACCTGGATGAGACATATCACTCTAGAGTATTGAAGATTAGAGACCCAGTAGAGATAATCCAAACATTGAGAGGTTTCAGACGAGATGAGGCAAACCTGACTCCCTCTAATGCAAGCATTAAATTTTATAAGATGAAGATGACCCCTGGAGAACGTTTCATCAGCTTCTGCGAGAGGTTTGAGAAGGAATCGAGAGTTTTAGAGAATTGCGCTAATGCAACGCCCTTAAGCGCTGAAGAGAAAAGAGCGGTGTTCTATAACGCTGTTCTTGATTCCTTCCCGACATTGAGCGATGCAGATTCCACTTGCCAAAATGTGTCTAGGAGAGAATTTACAATTCTTTTTGTATGCGCAAGGAGGCTGAGAAAAAGCAGACCCAGCAGACACATAGAAGCAAGGAGTACGTACCCAAGGTCAATAGAGTTGAAAGAAAAACGAGACGAAATCAGAAAGCGAGGACGTGTGTTACCGGTGTAACGAGCTGGGACATCGCTCGACTGCTTGCCCGAAGACGAAAGAGGGACTGTGGTACTGTTACGGCTGTCATGACCTCACCCGGCACATTGCAGCACATTGTCCTAAAATAGCATCATCGAGTGGAGCCAAGAAGCCTTCTTTTGCAAGAGGAAAACAACCAATGAAGTTGAAAGATAAGAAGCTACACAAAGTAGACAAATCCGGAAAGGTCCACAAGAAATCTGCTAAGAATGGAAGCCATAAGCACTACCTTCTGGCCAAAAACAACAATAAAGGTGAGCGAGCTTTTCATATTAGTACTAGTAATAATGTCAATTTTGTTGCTGACTCTGGAGCAACCGAGCACATAGTCAACAATAACCTTGTTTTGAGCGATTTTCGTAGAGTAGCTGAGGGTGTCATAAAGAGTGCTAACAAAAACACCTCAGCTGATATTAAAATTGACGGAAAAGGCAACATGTGTGTGTTTGCCGACAATAAGAGAATAAGATTAACAAATGTGTTAGTTGCTAGAGATATTTCTGAAAATTTGATTTCACTACGAAGATTCGCTGAAGCAGGTTTTAAGATTGTCCTTGATGATAGAGTCCTGAAAATCATAAATAAGAGGGGCGAGACTATTTTAGATGGAAAATATGTCAAGCCTAATTGGGAAATTAATTTGAGTGTAGAGACAAAGTCAGACAATGCCGAGTCTCAAGTTTTTGAGGATTACACTTGCTTTGCTAGAATCGTGGGAGAGAAGAGATTAGAACAAATAGAGGTTCCTATTTCTTCTGGGAGAGTAGAATCGATTCAAAACGAAGCATCTGATATCCGAAATGAAACTGGGAGACAGTTTGTCACCTAATCGCTTTGAGGGTTCAGTGTTCGAGAGAAAGCACTTGAACGTAGATGACGATAGCGCAGTTTTTGAATTAGAGAAGATCTTATTAGGAAAATTCGAGATAGAGAGAGCAGAGTCGCGCAGTGTCAGTAAGGGCATGTTGTGGCACGTTAGATTAGGACACGTTTCACTTAGCTATCTGAAATTACTGAAATCTGAACCAGCCCTTAGAGGGGTTAAATTTGAGTCAAGCATTTTAGATTGTGAAGTTTGCGTCCTAGCTAAAATGGAAAAGTTGGCATTTGGCAGCGATAGAGTCAAGGCTGATAGACCGTTATTGAGACTTCACGGCTATAACACCAACATCTTTTCCTGGAGGAAAACGGTTCATAAGTATTTTGATTGACGATTACTCCAGATTTGCTGGAGTGTATCCTGTCAAACACAAAAGTGAAACCGGAAAGACGTTAGAGAAATTCCTGATAACAACCAGGAACCTCCTTGGAAAAGATGAAAAGGTGTGTTATTTTAGATCTGATCAGGGGACTGATTACTTGGGTGGAGAGTTTTTAGAGATCATAGAGAAAGAGAAAATAGAACAAGAACTTTCACCCCCGTACACACCTGAGTTGAACGGTACTTCTGAGCGATTCATCAAGACCATTCAACAAAGAATTAGAGCGCTGATACTTGATTCTGGTCTGCCAGAGAGTATGTGGGAATTGGCTGCAGAGGCAGCGGTGCACATATACAATCGTACGCCACACAAAATTATTGGCTACAAGATCCCGATAAAGGTCTTGAATCCTACCCAACCAACAAGGAAATGTTTTAAAAACATTTTTTTAAATATTGTAGAACATATTTCAAAGATATTTTGTAAAACTTTTGAAAAATGTTTTAATGGCCGCAAAAACGTTGTACTAGCAACATATAAAAAGCATGTTTAAAATGTTTATGCAATGTTTTTTCAAGCAATTCAAAAATATTGAAAAACCTTGTTAGAAAGTTTTTACGACCAATTTAAATGGAAACACTCATTAGCCACATTTCAAAAACGTTTATAAAACATTGCAATAAGATAATAAACAAGTTTTTGAAAACTATTTTCATGGGTTACAACACATTTTTCTGGCGTTTCAAAAAGATTGAAAAAATATTTCGCAAAGGTTTTTAAGACCCAAAAATCTACTACAAAGCCACTTTACAAAATGCCTGTAAAATATTTTCCAAACAATTCGGAAATATTGAAAAAGTGTTAAAAAATCCATGCTTTAAAATGTAACAGCAATATTTCAAAAACATTTATTCAATATTTACGTTACAATGACTTCCTTGAAAATATGTCTCTGCTTCACTGTAAAAAATAATACAAAATATATATAAGAGATTGTTTGTAATAATTTAGCAGGTATTCAAATTTCTTCCCTAGCCTTTTCTGCAGCTTGTTGAGCTCTGTAATAGATATACATAATTTGGACACATAAATACAATAGTATTGCACTTTACCTTTTTAAGCGAGACGTTGATTGCGCCAACCACAATTGAATAGATTTAATAATCTCTTGTCTTGCTTCTTGAGGATATTTTGTTGCCACCGAGGCTGAAAATGAACAATACAATTGAACAGGGTAGTTACATGTCAAAAATTTACTTAATTATTGGACATGCACAACATGTAGACTCATTTCACATAAAGAACCAATGATCAGTACTAACGATCAGTCCAATCCATTGTATTCAATTATATTGTTCACATACCATCGGTCGACCAAAAAAGATGCTAGAACTTTGGTTCCGTCAGTGACGTGTATGAAACATGGGCCATTTAAAAAACTAAGATTTTAACATGTAATGAAACATTGTAGTTGCCACCGTATTTTAAATAAATTAGGATTTATTTTCTCTTAATATTCTTAACCATTTACAGCATTAAATTTTGGCGCCATTATTATTAGGACTTGCGCCTTTGGGCGATTTCTAATGAAGGAGTGTGCGCGCCCACCATTAAAAATATGACAACACTGGTTCTGCCACTTGTTGTGGATTGTATGTTTGAAATAGTTTTTTACATCACCCTGTAGCTGAAGACCAACTGGAGTTAGATGTAGTGTGTGTGCATCTCTGGCTGCTTTGTCAGCCAATTCATTACCCTCTATTCCTATATGTGAAGGTATCCAAATTAGGGTCACTTGAGCACCGTTGCTGACGATTGTGCGGTATATGTCATGAATCCTTTGTACGATTGGATTATCTGTAAATATGTTGCTGATGGAGTTGGTAGCAGAGAGTGAGTCGGTAAAGATAGCCGTATGTCTGTATCCTAGATCGATTGAGTGCAAGGCTGTATAGATGGCATATAATTCTCCAGTGTGTATACTAGTATTACTGGGCAGCAACTGTTGAATAGGTGTTTTGTTGGGCGAGATTACCGAGCAGCTGACATTGTTATTTTCTTTTGAGGCATCAGTATATAGAATGTAGTCAAAGTTATTAGTTTCCACCAGTTCTTGGAAAAGTTGTTTATGTATGGTTGTATGTGTTGTCCGTTTATTATATCTGTGTAGGCTCGTATTGATATTGGGCATTGGTTTACTCCAGGGAGGAAAAGTGGAAATTGGGTATCTACTAATTGTGCTGAGGTTTGTGTCACCCAGATAAGTACTCAGTATCGTTGATAGAGGTTTGATTCTTCCACTATCCATGGCACGTATTGTTACAGGATTATTGAAAATATGATAGACTGGGTTATTGGGATTGGCGTAGACAGTCGTAGCATAAGAGAGAAGAAGTTGTTCTCGTCTTAAATCAAGCGGTATTTCATGAGACTCACAGTATAATGCATATGTGGGGCTAGTTCTAAAAGCTCCCAGACATATGCGGATCGCAGTGTTGTGTATCGAGTTGAGTATCTTGAGAGTAGTTTTGCTGGCAGAGGAGTACACAATGCTACCGTAATCCAGCTTTGATCGAATGAGGGCTCTATACGCTCTTTAATTATCAAAGCGCGAAATTGTATTAAACTAAATGATGCAATAACAATTGCGAAGGATGGCGAGGAAAGTAAACCGTCAAATTTAAAGGTTTTCCAACAAATTCGGTCAAAATAACGCGCTCTTGTGGCGAGGCGTACCCCCTGTAAATGGGGTACAATTGAGACATGTAATGGTGCGATACTAATTGTATTTTAACATTAAATTTTACCTCTCTGATTGAATCAAGATATTTATCCCTGTGATGTATCCGAAACGTTAAACTTAACGTGCAGGTTATCTGTCAAAAACGTCATCTCGCCTATAATAAATAACGTTTTTTGGCAGATAACCTGCACGTTAAGTTTGACGTTTCCGATAAATCACTATGTGTGAATGACGTTTTTGACATATAACATGCACTTTTTCGTGATACAGCACAGTGCTGATTGTGTAAAAATAATAATTTTTTCAAGTTGTCGAGCACAAATTTCCTCAAAAACAGCTTGGTGGGTATCTCAAGAAATAAACCATATGTCTATACAGGGTGGTGCCTCGCGCAACGCAGCATAGGGATTTCAATGGTAATTTCTTTATAGTCAATTACTAGCTCCCCTAATTATTTTAGAGCAAAAGTCTAAATAAGTTTTTTTTAGAGAAAAAAATACTGCATCTGTTCATACTTTTAGTTATAATTTTCCATTTTTCAAAACCGTAGAAATCGACAAAATAAAAAATTACATTTTTATAAATCAGTGATGCTTTGGAATCTTTTAACAGACTACAAGCGCATCGCATCTAAATTATGGTTGTTTGGCGTCGAACGATTTTCATATTTAATTCTGTTACAACTATCCGATGCAAGAAAAAGCCGCAATTGGGTAATGTTTTTTTAGAGAATGTATGCTGCATCTGCATCAGATACTATTTGTTTATCAGAGAGAATCAGAGTACCTACATAATCGAAGAAAAAAAAACTGATTTGAAGCAGATTTGTTCCTAAACTTATATTCGGATTTTCCGCTACTGCAGCCAAAGCGTTGAATGTATTGTCGTTTTCTTGATGGTTTTAACGGACATTATGAACGTTATTGCACTTGCAGTTCTTTAACTAATTTATAAACAAGTATAAATTTAATATACGCCAAAGGCAAATAATGAAACGTGATCGCTGTTTTTTATGTAATTCCAAGGCATATTTGATTTATTGTAAAATGAACCTTTTTATTTTGTCGATTTCTACGGTTTTGAAAAACGGAAAACGAGTAATAGCATGAACAGATTCAGTATTTTTTTCTCTAAAAGAAACGTATTTAGACTTTTGCTCTAAAATAATTAGGGGAGCTAGTAATTGACTATAAAGAAATTACCATTGAAATCCCTGTGCTGCGTCGCGCTAGGCACCACCCGGTGTATATATACAGGGTGATTCCTATAGTACCTGCCACCGTTTGGGAGCGTGTAGGTGGTGCGTAGGGGAGTATTTTGATATAGGACACTTGGGGTCGGAAATCTAAAATAAGGGTGCCAGAGCCAAATTTACCTTCTGGAATTTCGCGCCTGTAGGTAGGCAACCCAACCGGCCGGCGGTGCACACGGAGCGATCTCAGGCGGCGATGTGTGGCTGACACTTGATCAGAATTTTGTTTAAACCCACGAAATCCCGTCTGCAACGACGCGTATCAAGTGAATAAACACTATGGCACGTTTTACTAACACGGAATACGCGGACATGCACTTCATGTACGGATTGGCAAATGGTAACGCACGAGCTGCACGACGAGCGTACGCTGAGCGGTATCCAAACCGTCAGTTACCCTGCAGACAGGTCTTTCAAGAAGTTCACTTCCGACTGTGCGAGACAGGGCAATTGCAGGTAAGCTGACGGAGGCTTAACTTTACACACAGATTCGTGATGCACATCGATACTTGGGTCATTTAAGCACCCATTTCGAAAAGTTTGTTTGTTTACACCGACCTCCTCCTATTTCGCAGCCCACTAGCGCCCGTGATCGCGATCGCCCGTTGGTAAATGCCTTAGAGGAGGATGTGTTGGAACGTTTCGAGGCAAACCCGCGTACTAGCACTCGACTTGTAGCAGATCAGGTGGGTTGTAGTCAACACACAGTGTGGAACATCGCCAACAACAACAACTTACACCCCTATAAGTTTAAGAAAGTGCAAGAGTTACGGCCGGGTGGCAATGAAAGGAGGCTGGAATTCTGCAACTTAGTCGTCCAGGAGGAAGAAGCTAATCCGAACTTTCTGAGGAGCGTGCTAGTTACTGACGAGAAAGGATTCTCAAGAGAGGGGACCTTCAATCCTCGTAACAGCCACTACTGGGCGGAGCACAATCCTCATGAAACGTTTACGCGAGGATACCAGGACAAGTTTTCTTTAAACGTTTGGGCTGGCATCCTGGGGGACAACCTACTGGGGCCTTACATCCTCCCTCCGCGTCTAAATGCCCATAATTACCTGATTTTCCTGCGCGAGGTGCTACCAGAACTTTTAATGGATGTTCCAGTGAACTTGTACTGGGACCACTGGTTCCAGCACGATGGGTGCCCTGCTCACTACGGGCGCAGGTGAGGGAACACTTGGACCAAACCTATCCGGACAGATGGATCGGCCGTGGAGGTGCGGTGGAGTGGCCTGCCCGCTCGCCCGACATCACCCCATTAGATTTTTACTTGTGGGGTGTGATGGAAGCGCACGTCTACGAGACTCCCGTCGAATCCGAAGAGGACTTAATTGCGCGCGTCGTCATGGCCGGAGAGGCTGTTCGCCAGGACATAGGAGTCTTCACGCGAGTTCGAGGGGAGTGGTTGGCTAGATGTAGGAAGTGCATTGAGAACAACGGTGGCCACGTTGAACACTTGTAAACGTTATTGCTTTTGACTGTCGTTTTCCCTCCTTCCCTCCCATGTCGCTTCCTCGCGCTAACTCGCTCTGCATCGCTCCGCGCGAAACGTCGGTCGGTTGGGTTGCCTACATACAGGCGTGAAATTCCAGAAGATAAATTTGGTTCTGGCGCCCTTATTTTGGATTTCCGACCCCAAGTGTCCTATATGAAAAGACTCCCCTAGGCACCCCCTATACGCTCCCAAACGGTGGCAGGTACTATAGGAATCACCCTGTGTATATATATATATATATATATATATATATATATATATATATATATATATATTATATATATATATATATATATATATAACATAGCGAACATGGGTTGAGTCCATTTTTTTTTGTTTTTTGGTTTTTTGGGTTAAGCACCATATAACTTTCTGATCTATTGGCAGTACTTGGTCCAGTCCATCGAAAGTATTTACTAATTTATTATTTAGATTATTCATTTTAGCGAAGTCTTGTCATACATTGATAAGCGAAGTTCAAAATAATAGATAATACCTAATAAGTTATATAACGAGCACTTCGGCGCCGGCTAATTCTCAGTGGACAGAGGGGGGGGGGGTTATAACAATCAACAAAATATCTACAATAGTTACAATATGGGAAGACAAGATGGTACTGTTCCCAGTAAGTAAGGCGGCACTCCCAGGTGGTTTTGGAGCACTTAGGTGCCGTGCCGCAGCAGGTCTGGACGAGACGGCCAGGTGATCAGAGCGAATCTCAACCAACGTCGGTATCAGCAGTGATGGTAAGCCAATGGGGTAGGCCACTTTCCAACCAGGTTTTAACAATCTGCCGTAAACCGGAGTCTATATGAGACTCCGTACACCAACAGATATTAATTTAACCTGAACCAATTCTCCTCAGCTTAGGAATGCCAGTGCTAATTAGTTTTCCTCCCAAATACAGTAGTGAACCAAAGCTGCCCTTTTTTAAGATTGATTGTGATGTGTTATTTTTACGTTCTTTCTATTTGCCCAAAGCTTAAAATCATCAACCATAAATACTTACTAAGAGGTCACACACATCTTGAAGCAGACACTGACCATGCATTAATTGAGAGGCAAGTAAAGAAAACTCCTGCTTTTCAGATAGCCACTCCATGGGACTGGCAACAACTTGTTAGAATTACCTCTCCAAAGTTTTCTGTAATTAATATGGACACTGCTGATTTCTTGGACTTGAAAAGTTTATACGGCGATAAAAATGCACCTTATATCAAATCTAGAAAATCTGAGAGCGGAAATACACTAAAAATTTCCGAAGCAGTACACTTACAGGTAAAAAGAGAACATCCCGGCCATCTATTTTTGAAAACCAATTTTACTGACACTGAATTTGAAGATGTTAATTTTAATCGTCGAGCAAATTCCACACGTGGACTAAACTTAGTGATTCCAGCACTTAGAAAATCATCAAAGCCTATTACCACGAAAAAACACAAACACCTGTTAAATTTGCTGCAGTGGGTTCCTTCAAGATTTCACCAGTTTTATAAGGATTTTAAACTTGACAGCATTAGTGATGACGTCGATGACGATGAAGAAATAAATAACAAAAAATGTTTAAGTCGTTGTGTTATTAGGTATCACAAAAAAGTTAGGAGTTAGTCCCGTGTCTTAATAACACAAAACTGTTAAGTACAGTTAAGTCCATACGTTTTTTCATTACATATAGTTAAGTCCTTTATTTTGTTAATAATACAATAAAATAAATAAAAATATTTAATAACTTGAAACTACTTTACTTTATTTCCAAAATAATCATTAGGTAGGTATAGGAAGTTTATTATCCCGTTATATAAGCAGCCCGGCAGGATAAAACGAACACCACACTTTAAAATGGCTCCCACGCAAAAATCACGTTTTTGGACTCCTGTTCAGATATATATGTGTAAAGTGTACTTCCCAAGGTACATCATCTTGGCCCTTGGGGAATTATTGTCTTCTTTTGCAATTTTTTCGATCACAGGTACGTTTACAGACCGGTATGTGAAAGGTTGAAATTCAATCATATTGTTTTTAGCAAAGATTGTGATATGCTAATAGAGGTCAATATCTTTTATTTAATGATACCGAGGCGCGTGGCGTAGTGGTTGCGCTCACCGATACTATTCGGGAGGTCGTGGGTTCGAATCCCGCTGCCGACTGCTCCGTCTGGGGTTTTGTCAGGGGGTTTTCCTCAGACATACGTAGCTTCGCATAATGCTAGCATTATGTTGAAATCTACGAGAGGAATGATGGAGCAGTACTCTCCCCCTCAGCACCATAACTCCGTTCCTTCCGTTCCCACCCCTAACTTTACCTATCCTTACATTCCCGTTCTCTGGTAAGCCTGAGCAGCCCGCCTCCGGCGTCCCTATAGTCAGGGATGTCGGAGGAATGAAACACGACGACCTTTTCCTTTTATTTAATGATATAAAATAGTGTAATAAAAACAAGCAAGACTATATTAGGAACTTTTGTACTACACCTATTACATAAGTCTTCTTCGCAGAAACATAAATGACCTGTTTTGCTTCTCTCTTGCATACAACCTCTGTCTACCATGAATAAATTTACCTGGTACTGTGTTATACAAGACCTTCGCACTATCTCCTTTGCTGAAAAAAGAAAAGAAATTTAATCAATACATTCTTGGAATAGAAAACTTTGAATCCCAATTTAGTTTACTTATGTTTTAGAGCCATTTAATACAGGATGTATAGCATTTTTAGGCTATTGTTCTTACACAATAACCATTATTTGGTCAGTAGGGCGCGATTAAGTGAAAAGGTTGATTATTGCCTTAGGCGAATAGGGGTAGTAGCTGATGACAGAGGTGCATACCAAATTAAAAATGAATGAATATTGGTTTTGATTACAATTCTGTTTTTTATGTTTCTATTTTATTTAATTCTAGGGTTTATTATTTCACTTCTCAGTCTCTCTCATGGAATTAGAAAGTTTGATCGAAACAATGAGATGCAACAAATAAGTCAAAAACTCGCAACGTTACAGCTAATTTGTCTAATTTTTAATCTTGCCTTTTAACCAGCCTTTTACCCACTGCTTCCGCTTGACTCTTTTTCTTGAAAATGCAAGAACTATCGCGATAACTAGCTTTTTTCCTCAAACGTCAATAGAACGCGACATTTCACAACTCATTTCATGACATAAAAGTTTGATGTTTTAGACGTCATGTGTGTCGGCATTGGCAGTGTATAAAAAAGTCCTCGTTGCCATTGACAGGCTCAGACAATAGCTACTTGTTTTATAAGTACGAAAAATGCTCGTTTTCGGGACTAGGAAGAGTGTTGGTGGACGAAGCGTCAGCTGGTTGAAGAAAAAGTCTTTTTTTTGCATAGATTTCAATTTACCGGATTTTTTTGGCCATAAAATCGTATGGAAAGTGTTTTCACGATTTTTACTATGCATTACCATGTGAACAATAACCTGAATTAATGAGGGATAGTAAATCACGAATGTGAATGATATTCGATTATGGGTTATTAAGGATTACTATGCAACACAATTTCCTGTACAACACGTTTTGTAAGTGTCTTCGCCCTCATTAATACAAATTCATGAAAAAAAGTATCACTTTCAAAACTGGTTCTACCAATAATTATAATCTAGTACTTTTTTATATGCTGCCAATGCCAACGCACAGACGTCTAAAATGCCAAAAGAGCGACGTGCTCACGGCTATCTACGACGATCTCACGTTTGAAGAAAAAATTACATATATTATGCGGAGCCAAAGTGACCTCTTGTGGCTCGTCAGTCAAACACTGACTTGCCATAAAACATATCCTCCTTATATATTCTTTTATCTACGTCCTTTAATTGTCCGATGTTGTTAACATAACATACAGGTTAGTACTGATATAAAAGTATCCCGAAAAATATTGAACGCTGAGGCGATTCGTATTGAAGGTGTAGGGGTCGCCAATATCATACAGTTGACATCTTACAACGGACCTCAACCAACGCCAGCTCTTGACTTAACAATACAATTCAACTTATACGTACGTGTTTTTGAATTTAAAACCCATTTAATACAGCATCCATTGCAGGAAATATAGGGAGGGTGAATTTCGGGCGACGACCAGTTGAAAGGATCCCTGCAGCGAACGTCATACTCACTGTCACAGTTGTAGCAGTTTATAGGCTTCGCTGTAACACACATTATCATTACATTTTTACAATTCGTATGTGGATGTGAGTTAATATTGCGTAGGGTTTCAACTTCAAATCTGATTAGAAAATGACGTGAAAAGAGATGCAAAATGTATGTACGTGTGCGTATTTTTTTGGGACATTCATACAGCTAAAATTAAAATTTATGATAAAAAAATACTCACGTATACAACACCTTGCGTCAAGTTCTAGAACCGATAAACACATAGCTGAAACAATACTGGCTTTAGTAATGATTCATTATAATACGACGGTCGTTCAAAAACGAAGGTAACAAACGCTGCAAAAGGAAAGATACCGCAACGGAGAATGTATCATTGTTTTACTATTCTTTAGATACAACATAAACGAAGACCCGCCCGTTGTAATAACATTGGATAGATTAATGTGGAAATGCCCGTTGTTTAGTGATGCAAGTGATATTAAAGACAATATGTTACCAACCTATGAGGAAGTTATGAAGTTCTATGAATGGAACCGCTATAAGATCCTTACTTTTTATTTTTGTGTAATTTCCTAAGTCCACTTAATATTCTATTCGGAACATTGCAGCTTATTTATATTACGTACTGAGTTTTTTTTTCCTCTACGCCTTATATGGCTTGGCTGTTTGCATATTAATTTTTATGTTTGTAAATATACTACAGTGCAGACTCGATAATCCGAACTTTCGATAATCCGAATTCTTCAGTAGTCCGAACAAGCTTTTCAATACATTGGGTACTCTGTAATCCGAATTTCATTGTACTCGATAATCCGAACCTGTACTTTTAAGCATATTTCCTATAGAAATTGTGACTAGATGTTCAGGGATTTCCCCAATTACATCATCTGGGATTCACATTAAACTGGTTGTGCAGCATTTTTACTGCTTTGTATGCTTTTGAGCAGTGATACATACATATTTACATACTACTTTGCTTGTTGCATGGGATGTTTGTAATGCCATTTGAGGTGATATAAGTGGGTTTTTATTTTAATATTTGCTTAAATAAAAATGGCCCCTAAAAGAAAACACAAGACATTGTCCATAAAACAAAAAAGTGAAATTATTGAAAGACTTAACAATGGAGAAAGTGGTAAAGTGTTGGCCGCTGAGTATGGGGTTGGAAGATCTACAATCTGTGACATAAAAAAGAAAAAGGCTAAAATAGACAGGTAGGATTAATTCTAAAACAATTTTAGTGGTTTTTTTGTACAATTGTTGTTTTTTTAAGATTTATTGGTCAATGTGAATTTGCCCCAGGGCTCAGAAAAACTTTACGAAAAGCTTAATATGCTGAAATGGAAACTCGTTTGTATGCATGGTTTTGTAGACAAAGATCGAGGCATGTCCCAATTTCCTATGAAATTTTATCTGCTAAAGCAAGACAGTTTTATACCGAAACATATGGAAATGATAATTTTAGAGCTAGCAGGGGCTGGATTTGTAACTTTCGAAAAAGGCATAGTCTTCGTGCTTTAAAAGTGTGCGGCGAAAAACTATCCAATGATCAAAGTGTTGTCAATCCTTTCTTGACTACATTTAAAGAGAAGGTAAGACAATTAAATCTTGTGGCTACTCAAATATACAACGCCGACGAATCGGCTCTCTACTGGAAAATGTTGCCGGAAAAAACGCTGGTTCGTTCCCAAGAGAAGACCGCACCAGGTCGAAAAATAAGCAAAGAACGGGTAACATTTTTAGCTTGTTGCAATGCAAATGGGTCACATAAACTAAAGATGCTAGTGATAGGAAAGGCAAAAAATCCACGGGCATTTAAAAACGCAGACATTCCTGTTGAATACAAATCCTCTGCTAATGCATGGATGACTACAAAAATTTTTATAGAATGGTTTCATCAATCATTTATACCTCAGGTTAGGAGGCATTTAAGAAGTCATAATTTGCCTGAAAAAGCGCTGTTAATCATAGATAATGCCTCAAGTCATGGAACTGTAAAAGAGCTGACTAGTGAAGATGGAAGATTCACAACATTATTCCTCCCACCAAATTGTACAGCACTCTTGCAGCCTATGGACCAAAATGCCATCAGACTGACAAAATTATTTTACCGAAAAAGCCTTTTAGCCCACATTTTATCAAGTAACGAAAACAGCATTGTTACGTTGTTAAAAACTCGTAACCTAAAAGATGCAGTATGTCTGCTATGCAATGCTTGGGAAAAGGTCTCTTCTGAAGTCTTGCAAAAGTGCTGGAACAAAATTATGTCCGATAACGATGAAGACATTGAATATGATGATGAAGATCTAATTCCTATAAGTGAATTACGCCGTAATCTGTTTTCTTTGGATGGAGATATGGAAGGTAAATAAAAATGTTTGTTGTTGTTGGTTATTTTTTTATATATTTTTTAGATGTTATTTTAGAGACTGGCAAGTAATTAAGATAAGTCGAATTGACCAGCTTCTTTTGACATTAATGAAATTGAGATTGAACTTATTGAATGACGATTTGGGCCCTCGTTTCAATATTAGCCGTGAAACAGTAGCCAATATCTTTAAAACGTGGTTATTTGCTTTGTATGAAATTTTGTATTTACAATTAATGCAAGCAATTCCATCTAAGGAAAAAAACAAATTTTGCATGCCAGCATCATTTAGTTCTTTCACAAATTGTCGAATAATCATAGACTGTACCCATGACACTAGCTGTAGTATCATGGGTACAGTCTATGATTATTCGACAATTTGTGAAAGGACTAAATGATGCTGGCATGCAAAATTTGTTTTTTTCCTTAGCTGTAGTATCATGGACTGTACCGAGGTAAGCACCATGAAGTCCGAAAACATGGAAAAACAAAGAATAGTTCATATAAACATAACAATACATTGAAGGCTTTAGTAGGTGTTGCTCCAAATGGAGTAATCACCTTCGTAAGTGACATATCCAGGTTCGACTTCTGATAAGAAGATTACAGAACATTGCGGGGTGCTAGAGAAATTAGTTCCAGGAGACTTAGTGCTCGCTGAGAAAGGCTTTTTAATATCCGATTTACTGCCACAGGGTGTATCAATTAATTTACCTTCATTTTTGACATCACAATTTACGGAAGAACAAGCAATTAGAACCCGAACTATTGCTAGGGCAAGGATACAGTGGAGCGTGCAATAAATAGAATTAAAATGTATAGCATATTAGATATGATGCCGCACACTTTAGTAGAACATGCATCTATAATATTTAAAACATGCGCTGCTCTTACAAATTTACAGTTTCCACTTATTAAGGAGGTGGAAACTCTTTATACGGTCAATGAATAGTTTCATTACATTTATTGTATTTTTATTAAATTACCTACAAACTGATTTACATAAAATGTTTAATGTTTTCTATACATTCATCATTTTTTAAGCTTTGTACAATCATTAAATCTATTGTATTTTTATTATATTGCTTACAAAATGTTTTAAATAAAATGATTTTAACAATTCAATATTTTCTATCCATGCATCATTTTTTTTAACTATCGTTAATATAAAATCATTTGGTGTCCATAAGATAAATAACAAAGGTCTTTTTTAGTTATATGGAGAGTGTAATAGCCCTACTATTACCGTCTCACGTTTCTGATTGATAAAAATAAACCTACATAAATAAACCGATTATATTAAAAAAAATAAAATAAATCCAAATTCCACTGCACTCACAATTGATTTTTTTTTAATATTAAATCTTAATTACACAATTACTTACATCTATCCTGAATATTCTTCTAACTTCTAACTTATATTTATCCTATCTATATAAAACCATTCGGCAAAAACAATTATAAAATGACAAAATAAAAAATAAATAAATTTCTAGGTAAATAACTTTTCATAAAAATAACTTACAATTTAGACATTGGTATTCTTCCCCTTTTGAGATGGTGGGTATTGTAGTGGAGGATGTTTTAGATTGTTCTCAATCTTCGTCTATTAAATCCAATCGCGTAATCCAAATTGAACAACCATTTCCTAGCGCGCTTTTCGTACTTGGTATAATTTCTGAACGGAAGTCTTTCAATCGCACGTTAAACTAAACTGCAGTTGCTTTTTTGCAAGATACTCAATGATGAATACTTTCCGAACAATTCGCTTTTCCAGAACGACCAACTTGTTCCTGGTTAAAAGATACGATTTTAAATTAAAACGCACAACAATTTTATTTGGTTTGGACCTTTTTACTGTAGCGAAGAACTTTTACTTTCGCTTTCTAAAAAGTGAAACTGAGTTCCGCTTAAATTATCCCTTTTGTACAGGATTGAAAGTGACCGGTCCTTTTCACATCAATTATTCGACACGCACATGTGCTACCCATTATAAGTATGGGTTGCGCTGTGGGACATCAAAAACGTAATCCTTAACGCGACACAGATGTTTATAAGGGTAGTTCCTATTAGATGTAAGTTAGTTAGTTTTGTTCATCGTTAGGCGCTTGTTGTAAAATCATTTTTGTTGTAAATCAATTGCTATAATAAAGGTTATTAATTGTTTGAATCCGAAATACAAACAATTCCTGAAGTGCGCATATACCCAGCACCTCAATTGGTGACCCCGACGTGATCTTGATTAAGATAATTAAGATACAAGTGAACCTTCGATTCCGCGAGTGATTTTTTAAAACAAGTAAAAATGCCAAACGAGAACGTTGCTACACCGTCCGCGCCCGTCGTAAACGTCAACACACCGCGACCTTTCCGTGCTCCAGCATTTATGCCCGCCAAAATCAAGGTTTGGTTTACGTTGGTGGAGGCACAGTTCATTACGTCAAACGTTATCGACGATGAAGTTAAGTATAGTTTGACAATCTCGAGTCTGACGGAAAAGGCAATCGGTCAAATCGAGGACGTTTTATTGAATCCGCCGGCGACGGATAAATTCAAAAATCTGCGAGAAAAGCTCGTTGAACGTCTGACGCTGTCCGACAGCGCGAGGGTGCGCAGGTTAATAGAAGGTGAGAAGATTGGCGATCGCAAGCCGTCTGAATTTTTCCGCGATTTAAAAGCCTTAGCCACGGATAGCACCAGCGAAGAATTTATCCTCGAGGTGTGGAAAACTCGCTTACCCCAGGATTTACAAACCGTCTTGGCCGCCTCCAGCGAGGGAGCTACCGATACAATTTTGAAGCTCGCCGATGCCGTGCACGAAGTAAAGCCCGCAAGGCAAACAATGCCGCACGTAAACGCCACCAAAGACGTCATCGCCGCCCTTTTAACAAAAATTGACCAGTTGACGCTCCAAGTGAACGCAATTACGCAACAACGATCCCGCTCGCGCTCTCGATCAAAATTTGCGTAGTCGATCGAGGCCTACGATACTTAATAAATAAGTATCGTAGGCCTCGAGTCGATCCGAGAGTCGTAAAGATGCCAGCGACGGGTTATGTTTTTATCATAATCGCTTTAAAGAATGCGCGACCAAATGTCGCGGTGTTTGCTCGTGGTCGGGAAACGATGCGCGCCTTCAGTAGATACGGCGAATACCGATGGCCAAGCGCATCGCCGATTTTATGTGAAAGACTTAAATTTGCATAAATCCTTCCTCGTAGACACAGGTTCCGATTTGTGCGTTTATTCGCGTAAGTGGGTATCCGGCAACCTTCTGCAATGCGTGTATGAACTCTACGCTGCGAACGGTTCGAAGATCGCGACCTACGGAAACGTGCCATTAAACTGAAATTTATCGCTTCGACGCGAGTTTAAGTGGTCATTCGTAATCGCCGACGTGCATATCGCGATTATAGGTGTCGACTTCTTGGATTATTACGGTTTGTTAATCGACCCGCGAAACAAATCGGTAATTGATAAGACGACTGGTTTCTCTACGCAGGGCTATACGGCGGTTGATAATATTTCGGCCATCAAAACCGTAATCGGTGAGTCGGAATACCACAAACTGCTTGCTGCGTATCCCGCTTTAACGCGACCGCCCGTCTTTCGGGAAGGCACCGTTAAGCACCGCGTACAACATCATATCAAGACGACACCTGGATCACCTGTCCGCGCCAAGGCGCGTCGCCTGGCAGCTGATCGTTTCCAGTCCGCCAAGGCTACGTTCGACATGATGATACAACAGGGCGTCGTGCGACCATCGAAGAGTCCCTGGGCAACGCCCCTTCATGTGGTGCCGAAGAAGGACGGTACATCCAGACCGTGCGGTGATTATCGTGGTTTGAACGCCCGCACCGTGCCCGACAGGTACACTCCACCCCACATTGAGGACTTCGCACAGAACCTGCATGGTAAGAGGGTATTTTCAAAAATTGATCTTGTTCGCGCGTTTAACCCGGCGTATCCCACTTACAAGTAAACGGCGCTTGCGTCGTAAGGGGGGGTGTGTCACCTACTGCCTTCTAGGTAATCCTTCCTCACAGTTTATTTGATGCTTTGGTGAAGTTTAGGTGTGTATTTTTTCTAAATTATTGTTGTTTCCCTCTGATTTTTCCTTGGGATACACGCGTATCCCGTGCGACCTCCGAATTTCATTGTGTGATTACATTTTGTTGGTAAGTTATCATTTATACTTTGCTTAGTTTATGAGTGGATTTTTACTGTTAGTATGTTAAAAATGAGCAAAGATCCTAAACAATGGTTGGAATGGTACAATTAGTTAGAGGAGGAGGAGGAAATACTAGGGTGAGCGGATTCAAATGAAGATGAAGGTGATTTTTGTGAAAACGGCGACCACGATACCGATTCTGAGGAAGATGCAGAAGATCCGAATGATTCCGAAGAAATAATAGGGTGGTTTGATGACGATCAGATTCCTCGTTACGTTGGAAAGGACCGTATAACGGAATGGAAGAAAATCTGCCCACCAAAAACAAGGACTAGGGCGTATAATATTTTCGAAGAAAAACCTGGACCTATAGGCAATGCAGCACATGCTAAAACCATTTTAGAATGTTTTGAAATCTTTATTAGTAGCAATATTGTGGAAGCAGTAACTACGTCAACAAATTTATACATTCAAAACAATCAGTCTAACTACAATCCTGAGCGAGATGCGAAGCCGACTGAAGAATGTGAAATAAAGGCTTTATTTGGAATGTTATACCTTCTACGCCATATATTGCACAATGTCGTATAATCGATTTAGGTTTCTTTGACGCTGCTTGAGATTTGACGATGTCAATACTCGGCAAGAACGAAGAGAAATTGATAAGTTGGCAGCAATAAGAAACATTTTTGGGGTGTTTATAGAAAACTGCCAGAAATCCATTATGCCTGGACCCGATCTAACAATTGATGAACAACTGGTGGCCTTTAGGGGACGTTGCCCTTTTAGGCAGTATATACCATCAAAGCCAGCGAAATACGGCCTAAAAGTTTTCGTTCTAGTTGATTCAAGTCACATGTATACCTTGAATCTAGAAATATACGCTGGAACTCAACCAGGCGGTCCTTTTCAATTATCTAACATCCCTTCGGATGTTGTCAAGCGACTTGTTTCTTTTATTAGAGGAACATATCGTAATATAACCATGGGCAATTGGTTTTCTAGCTTTGCACTTGCTGTTCAACTAAAAAATGAATTCAAACTTACTATGCTCGGGACAGTCAAGAAAAATAAACGAGAAATACCGGCAGAGTTTATAAATACTGCTGAGAGACCAGCATTGAGTAGTCAGTTCGCGTTTCATAATGAGTGCACTCTTGTATCGTTTGTTCCAAGAAAGAACAAAAATGTACTGGTTCTATCTACAAGCCATGCAGATGACAGTATTGACCATGAAACTGGCAAACCAACGATGGTAGTGGACTACAATCACACCAAGTTTGGAGTTGATGTTGTCGACCAGATGTGTGCCGCGTACAATGTTGCTAGAAATAGTAGGAGATGGCCTCTTACTATATTTTTTGATATTATGAATATAACAGCAATTAATGCATTAGTATTATTCCAAATGAACAACTCAAACCTAACTCACAAACGACGCGATTTTTTACGCACCTTAGCTTTGGATCTTATGAAACCGCAAATTAGGAAACGATCTGGCATTCCCAATATTTCAAAACAGTTGAGGGAACGATGCTGTTTGCTTGTAACCGAACGTTTGGAAGAATCATCTACTTCTGCAAACAACATTGCATCACCGTCAAAGAAGGCCCGAACAGGAAATGGTCGGTGCTACATATGTCCTCGCAAAAGAGACAAAAGGACCAGAGACTACTGCTCCATTTGCAATAATAATTGGATTTGAAAAGATCATCAAAATGATTCGCCTGTAGTGTGCTTAAAATGCGAAGAAAAAGAAGACGAATAATCGGGTTTCTTTAAATTTTTTAATTGTCTTTCTTAATTTTATTTCTCGTTTGAATGGTTCTTAATAAAAAAATATGACACACATCTTCACTTTGTACCAAAATATCAATTAACTTTTCATTTAAGCCTGTTAGTTATTATGGGACACGTAACAAATCTTCACGCGAGTACTGCAGGATTAATCAAATTCCCATTGCGCCGGAAGACGTCGAAAAGGCCGCCATAATTACGCCATTTGGTTTATTCGAACCCGTGATGATGATGTTCGGATTGCGCAACGCAGCGCAAACTTGTCAGCGTTTTGTGGACGAGATTATACGTGGACTTGACTTCGTATACGCGTATATAGACGATTTTTTAATTGCGTCCGAGAACGAAGCTCAGCATGTAGAGCATTTGAAACTTTTATTCGACCGCTTCGCGAAATACGGGGTTGTGATTAATCCCGCGAAATGCGTTTTCGGCGTAAGCGAAATAGCTTTCCTCGGCTATCCGGTAAATGCCAGCGGTATAACTCCAATGCGCGAACGCGTTGAAGCGATTTCCAAATTTTCTCTGCCTTTTACGTTGTTACCTCGGAATGTTCAATTTCTATCGACGTTTTGTACAGCACGCTGCCAGAATTCTACATCCTTTGAACGACTTACTTAGGGGTTCAAAAAAGGGGGACGCTCCTGTTGAGTGGAATGACGAAGCTCGCGACGCTTTCGCCGAATCAAAGACGGCCCTCGCGGATGCCGCGATCCTTGCACATCCTGTTCCAAATGCGCTAATTAGCATTGTGGTGGACGCTTCTGATTTTTCAATCGGCGGAGCATTGCAACAGCGCGTGAATAACGCTTGGCAACCACTCGCGTTTTATACCAAAACTTTGAATTCTGCCCAACGAAAATACAGCGCGTATGACCTGGAACTCTACGCTATATACAGCGCGATTAGATATTTCCGACACATGGTAGAAGGTAGGAATTTTACAATTTTCACCGACCACAAACCATTAATTTATGCTTTCAATCAAAAATTGGATAAGTGCTCTCCGCGTCAATTTCGACATTTAGATTTCATTTCCCAATTTTCAACTGATATCCAGCATATTAAAGGGTCTGAAAATTTTGTGGCTGATGCATTATCCCGTGTCCAATCAATCTCCCCTGCGGTTGATCACGTTTCTCTCGCTGCCGCCCAAGAGAAGGACAAGGAGTTGCGAGATTGGTTATCTCGTGAGCAACAAACGCTAATTCTTAAAAAAGTTTATTTTCCAGAATACAATACGAATTTGTATTGCGATACGACTGGCGACGTAATACGACCTTTTGTCCCATTACATCTTCGTCGCGCCGTTTTCAATTCATTACATGGTTTATCCCATCCTGGTATTCGTGCTACACAGCATCTAATTACTTCGCGTTTCGTTTGGCCTGCAATAAACAAAGATTGCAGAGAATGGACGCGTGCGTGCATTTCGTGCCAGCGATGCAAAGTGACTCGTCATGTTTCCGCGCCTGTTCAGCAATTCGAGAATATGGCTGATCGTTTCGAACATGTCCATTTAGATATCATTAGCATGAGTTATTGTCAAGGCTACAGATATTGTTTGACGTGTGTGGACCGCTTCTCTCGATGGCCTGAAGTAATCCCAATCGCGGATATGGAAGCAGTGACCGTCGCAACTGCGTTTTTATCAACATGGATAGCGTGTTTTGGTATTCCTTCGCGTATAACAACCGATCAAGGACGCCAATTCGAATCCGCGTTGTTTGCAGAGTTATGCAACTTGTTAGGTACAAAACGTATTCGTACGACAAGTTATCATCCACAAGCGAACGGTTTAGTCGAAAGATTTCACAGGCAACTCAAGGCCGCTATAAAATGCCATGGTGGCAATGATTGGGTTGCTACTTTGCCAATCGTTTTGCTAGGGATCCGTACCGCGATTAAGGAGGATCTGGCAACTACAGCTGCCGAATTAGTTTACGGGACTAGCCTAAGATTGCCTGCGGAATTTTTCCTGACGCGTAATGACCACCCGACGTCTAAATTTGTGGTCGATTTAAAGAAACGCATGAGCGATATTAAACCAACTCCGGTACGGCGCCATGGCGAAAAGAAAGTTTTTGTGTTCAAAGAATTAACAACGTCTCCATACGTTTTTCTTCGCCGTGACGCGGTGCGCGGTTTATCTGACCCTCCGTACGACGGACCATATAGTGTTGGAACGCGACGAAAAATCTTTCATAATTGAAGTCAATGACAAAAAGTGTCGCGTCTCCATCGACCGTTTAAAACCGGCATTTACGCTATCAGAAAATATCGCCGAGCAAGATCAGTTTGATGAAAGTTGCGATGACGACGAACAGGGTTTCACTATTCAGGTTAAATGCGACGCCGGGAATCCTGTTCCCGCGGTGATTGTAAATAGTAATGTAAGTAGCGATGTAAGCTTAGGAAATAGTAGGTTAATCACTACGCGCTCTGGCAGAAGTGTCAGATTCCCAGACCGTTTCCAAGCTGGGTTATAATTTATTATAATCTAAGTAAGTTCATTGTAAGTTAGGTTTAGGTCTTTAATACCCAGCACCTCATTACTTAAGTGGCCCGTAGCCGCGTTTTCTGCGACGGTATCCACGCTCCGCGTGAATATCAACGACAAAACCAGCGCCCGTAATTAACGCTCCCATCGAGTGACCGGAAATAAACAAACTCATAATTTTTTAGCCTCGCTGTTTAATTACATATTTTTCTTAGAATCAATTGCGTCTTTTAACCAGTGACCTTTTTTAAATCACGTACTAATCATTAACTAGCCCAAAATAGGAAGTCCAAAACCAATAACTCATCTTATATTTCACGATATTTGAAACTTAATTACCTCGACAAAAAAAATGTTTGTTATTTTTAATGAAAACTACAACTTCCCAGAAATCTGAATCATCGATACACACTTCTACTCAAATATAATTTTGAAATCCACAAAACTTGAAAAATTTAACAAGCTTCCGTTACAAGAGTTGAATTTGTGCTTAATATTGGTGATTTTGATTAATTACGATAGTATCATCATCATAACAAACAATATAAGACATATTTGCTTTAAGTTCCTCCTTTAAAATTTTATTTCGAAATTGGTATGGGCATCTCTATAATACACTCATGTCCTACAAATCCATCAGGACTTGCTTCAAGAAAACCACACCGATGCAACCACAATCCTGTAGGTGTAACTTGGAGATTTGTGATGGCTTGGAATTGCTCTATAGCTTCCGGTTCATCTCTCTAAAATTATTATCGATTGAAAAAATAAATCCAAACATTGTTGGGTTATAGTACCAATTAATCGCCTAAACAGTGATGGGGGATAGCGGTTCCTTTTTATTGCAGCCAATACTGCTCCAAAATTACTTGCGGTTAAGCGATTTTTTCTACAAATAAGCCAATGTTGATTATTGGCCTGGCCAATAGTGGCTTCACTGATGATGGATTTAATTTTTTCCTCATTCACTAGCACCTTCTCTATAAAACATTACTCTTTATTTGAAGATGAAGATTTGAATGGCCCGATAAATTTCGTCAACAGTTTTCGTGGTGATTTCCTTCGATTTCCGTTTAGCCCACTGGCACTGAACATCGGGTACTGAAATATTATGATGGCCATATATACACAAAGCCGCTACATGATGGCATGATTGCCCTCGAGGACAGCTACATTTTGTTTTCTCGATTTCGCCATCCTTATAGATATACCTAATAAATAATAGTTTAATATGATGTTGATTAAATCTTTAAAATAAATATTTTACCTCTACATCGTACAATCGATCGAGTAGTTCAGCACTGTTCTACGTGGTTTAATTTCACTGCATTTTCCCCTTGAAGTATAAAATTTTACATTTTAATATATTATTTATCAATACTACCTCTTCGAATAAGTTTTGTTTCATCAGCACTGGTGAAGTAATTCACAATGAATGGCACTAAACTTCAGCACGTGCTTCGTTTGAGCCATTTTTATCTGAAAGGACAAATTTACTATCCGGCTTTATGGTTCAATGGTAGAGCGTTGGACTATAAATCCGGAGGTAGGGTGTTCGAACCTGGGTTGAGGTGAATTCTACTCTATACAAAATGCAAGGGCGGTACTTGGAAAATGTCTTTTGTTTATTATTTAAGTTTTTCTAAACCTAACCAACTAGTTTTGCAAACTGAAACTACTTTGCAATCTTTACACGTGTGGTTGCACTCTAATCGAAACCTTAGTTGAGCAGTGCTCAATCGACAATGGAAAATGAAATACTCTCACAGCGTTCTCAAGCAAACTTTTGTAGTGAAAGTTTTGTGTACGTTTTTGATAGGATGTCAAGTGATGGAAATGTTAAGTTTTGGAGATGCCAAGAACGAGGAAGGTGCAAAGCCAGATTGCATAGTGGGGAAGATGGAGTTTTGAAACCTATCAATCAACATTTACACGAAGCATCCGCTGCAAAGGTAGAAGTTCAAAAAATCATTACCAGGTTTAAACGTCGTGCAGCTGACACTATTGAACCCACAAGTTCTGAATGAATGCACTTTAGATGCAGCTCGAGGTGCACTTCCTCGATCCCAAACGCTTAAAAAGACTGTGAGAAGGAAAAGGTTGGAAATCCGTGCGGCTCCCCCAAATCCTGCAAATTTGGAGCAATTAGTTATCCCATAAGTTTATTCGGCATACGAAGTTCGACCAGGATTTTTTGAAAATTTTTTACTTGCTGATAGTGGACCTGTCCTTAATATAATATTGAGCTTTGGAAAAAGACCAAATCTCGATGTTCTTCACCATGCCAGGGAATGGTTCGTGGATGATGCGTTTTTTGCAACGATATTTCGATACACCCATGCCAATGGCACCGCTGAGTGATATGCAAATGCTCGCGTATAATGTAAGCACTCATTGTCACATTTGCGAAGGGCCGATACTGGAGGGGGGTCAAAGTTCGCGATCACTGTCACTTTACAGGCCGATTTCGATCTAGTGCCCATCAGGCTTGCAATCTTCGTTATAAGGCCCCTTCACATGATTCCAATATTTTTCCATAATTTCAGCGGTTACGATAGTAATGTTATTATTAAAAACATTGCACAAGCTATTCCCGGTAAAGTTACACTTTTGCCTAAAAACAAAGAGCGCTACATCTCATTCACTAAGCACATGAAGGACACTACAGTGCAATTCAGATTTGTAGATTCGTTTCGCTTTATGGATTCATCATTAGACAAATTGGCATCATATTTAAAATTTGACGATTTTAAAATTTTACGCTCTAAGGCCATTTAAACGATAAGCAGTTAAAGTTATTAACTAAAAAATATGTGTTTCCGTACGAATACAAGGATGATTGGACGAAATTCGAGGAATCATCGCTTCCCGAAAAAAGCAAATTTTATAGCAGATAACGCAATTCGACATTTCGGATCAGCAATATTCCCATGCTAGAAACGTTTGGCGTAAATTTTACATTCAAAATTTGGGTCAATATAGCGACCTTTATCTAACGAGCGATGTGCTTCTGCTCGCCGACGTCTTCACCAATTTTAGAGAGAAATGCATAACAACGCATAAACTAGACCCCGCGTTTTTCTTTACCGCACCAGGTTCGTGGCAATGCATGCTCAACTATACAAAGGTAAAACTGGATCTCTTATCTGATATCGATATGGTATTGTTCGTGGAAAAGGGAATAAGAGGCAGAATAACTCAGTGCTGCACGAAATATAGTAAAGCAATCAACAAGTATATGGAAAACTATGATTCTAGCAAGCCGTCCTCTCATATTCTATACACGGATATGGTTAATTTATATGGTTGGGCTCAAATTCAGTGTTTACCTCAGAATAACTTTCAATGGCTTTACGAAGAGAAAATAAGGTCTTTAACTCCAGAACTAGTAACAAATTAAAAGCATTTCAAGAATATTACAAGCTACCTACGGATGAAGAATTCTATGATGACACTTTTGGGTTTATGGTGAGACCTAGATGCGGAAACGAAGATATTTTGAGCTCCTATTCGGTAGCACCCTATAAATGGGAAAAGAAAACAATATATTATCATCTTGCATATAGTGATTATCGAGCGCTAGCCCGCACTAGAGAAGCTTTCCAAACTTGAGGAAGATATGCAAATTTAAAATTTGCGTATAAAACTTCTGGATATGATAATATTAATAACATTTCAAAGCCTCAATCATTCGATGTATTTAAATCCCCATTCCACATCTCAACGGGCCTTAGACGGTCGAGGTGGCAAACTAGCACATGCCAACTTTCCAAAACGCAGTCAGACTCCGGTAGACATTACATATGGATAGAAGTGAAGCATGGTACTTTGAGGATTCAAATATACCGCCTGCAGATTCAACTAGCTACTATGCGGTTTTAGTTCATGAGATAGATCATGCACTGGGATTAGAACATTCGAAGGATGAAGATGCAATTATGTTTCCCTATATAACTCGCGATAAGCGTGATTTGGGCGCTGATGATATCGTAGGTATACAGAAGCTAGATCCCAATGAAGAAGGCTACTTCTACTACTACAAAAACTACAAGCACCACTGCTGATACTACTCTGAAGAAAAAGCGTCATCTAGTGAACCACCCGATTTGTGCGCAATTCAAGTGGAACGCTTTTTAATTTTAAACAAACGAATTTATATGTTTTACAAACATTGGGTGAGGATATCAGCTCTAGGTAGTAATTACATTGAGACCGCGAGGAATTTATTCGAATGGCTGCCGTTCCTTCCGAAATCTTTCGAACGTTTCGAAGCGATATATCAGAAACCTAATAGTGACATTATATTCATTAGCGGAGGTCAAATTTACATAGTGCAGTTCCCTAGTTTACAATTGCTAGCAGGATGGCCTCAGCCCTATCATCGATTTGGGATCCCAGGTGCAGTGAACGCTGCATTTAACACTTATTCTGGACGCTCACTTATTTACCATGGCTCGAACGAAGTGATCGAGTTTGATGATTGCAATAATAAACCGAAGAATCGATTGATATACAGCCAAACATTTCCTTACATCCCCAACAAATTCACATCCGTGTTTAAATATATTGATGGTTATCTCTACTTTATTGATAACAACAATAAATTTTATAAATATAGTGAATTTTCGGAGCAGGTGACTCAAACAGGAATCCTGGATTTATCTTTATTCAAGATTCATTGCGCTAATAAGGGGCTACTAGAACAGCTTTATGATGTATTATCTAATCTCATCAAATTTGATAAGCATGTTAAACCTTATTTACAACCTAGACGTACTTGTATTAGAAAATAAAAGAGTGATTATACTTATGAAGGTGTTTTATTAATAACATACAGCTTTTTTTAAAATATTCTTAGCTTATCTCTAACATCCTTAAACGTTTCAGGGTAAATATTTACAATTTCTAACAAAACGTTAAATCAGTTGTCCATTGCCTGCATTCAACTATCGATTTTAATAATTTAGAGGTTTTGACAGAAAAATTTCCCTCTTGACAAAATGCTTTCGTCATGTGTTTTAACTTCCCTATGAAGTGTTTCTTCTACTGCACATATGAAGTTGTAATACGTTCAGTACATGGAATGATCATTAAAGTTGTCTAATTTTTGGTTCACAGCAGTTACGGCAGCAAAAAGGAGGGTGATCGCTTTTTTGATTAACAGAACACTATGTAAAATGGTGTAAAATTAACTGCCTCGATTGTTATGCCACAGCCAATAAACCTTTCCTGATTCTGCTGATCTTCCAGACCATTTAACATGAGCCGAATTATACGCTCTGTTTTAATATTTGAAATATGCCTGATTACAAAATACTTGCACGGATGGCGCAAAATCCTTCAATGCCACAGTTCTAGTCTAATCACTCCATCGAGAATTAAAGATCATGTTGATATTAAAGTCGAATCTGTGACTATCGTTTCTGCCGAATTATCAATCCAACTAAAATTTGCGCTTTCCTCACTCCATAGCTCTTTGAGGACAGGTTCAAATTGTTTTGTTGATCGCTCATAATGTAGGTAGCACGATTCGATCCGCTACTGCTGTCCCAAGGATTAGTATCGACTCTTTTACACTGATTATAAGACATGCGCGTTATATAGTACCTATATACGTAGCCTTTTTTATGTTTCGTGTGTATGCGACTTTAATTGCTCGCTGCGGTTACTCTTTTCCTGTTATCTAAAGGACTAAGGCGGATATTGATTACAATTCATTTACATGCAACTGTGCGCGGTGATTGAGTGGTGAGTTTACATTTTTACATCGATATGGTAATTATACAATTTCTAGATTAAAATGAATCAAATACTTGAAAGTATACAACAATTCGAAGCGGAAAAAGAAAAGTACTTTAATGAAACGAGGAATGCATTACTGCAACTAAACGTTTAACAAACTAATGCAGATATGGACCAAGATACCCATTATATATCAAAATGATAGCGAAATATGTAATCGAATTCGCTGTACTAAACACTGGAATCAACCGTGGCAACGTATCCATATTGATGGACCAGCTCCGCTTATAATGCAAATATTGCATTCAAGGTGAATTAACGAACTATTTGTTACCTTTTTTTTAGTCTTCCTCAAAGTAAGCTCTAGTTGGTCTAGTGATTAACTCCGTTAACTGCTAGACCAGCTAGCGTTTTAAGCTCCGTTCAAATCCTGACACCTTACTTGCAAACCTGTACCGCTAGAGGGCACAGGTACCTTTTTTTTCTTTCCCTGCTACCCTTCGCCATCTAGTGCTACCACACCCCCGCAAGCAAAGGCTCCCTCTCAAGGCAACAACCCCTCATAAGAAGTACCTAGCTCCGTAAACAGTCCCATTAAGAACCGAGGCACGTGGCGCAGTGGATGCGCTCACCGATGCTATTCGGAAGGTTGTGGGTTCGAATCCCGCTGCCGACTGCTCTGTCTGGGGGTTTTCCTCAGACATACGTAGCTTCGCATAATGCTAGCATTATGTTGAAATCTACGAGGCGAATGCTGGAGCAGTACTCCCCCCCTCAGCACCCTAACTCCGTTCCTTCCGTTCCCATCCCTAACTTTACCCATCCTTACAATCCCGTTCTCTGACTGAAGAGGGTCAGGAAGCCCTGAGCAGCCCGCCTCCGGTATCCCTGTAGTCAGGGATGCCGGAGGAATGAAACACGTTGGCCTTTTCCTTTTCCCATTAAGAAATGTTGACCATAAAATGACATACCACTGCAACACATCTCGATGATTCCAACATACCACCGAGGGGGTCACCTCATCACGCGCCAACACGCCAAATACAAAATGGTCAACTCTCTCATTTATCAACTCGTAAACCACAAAATGGCCGACGGCAGCCATTACTCGTCTCTCTTTGGCCGTCTACCGTCACGGGGCCAATACTGCTGATTAGTCTGACGTCACTTCCTGTGCCCGTACGTACCCAGCTACACTACTGATGTGAAATATCTTACACATGGCTTCTTTAAGGACCATTCTGCAAAACATCTCCAATACTATGACTCCATTCGCCCTGGGAAGAAGGCAGGCGATTCTGTTGTCACAGATGTTGTATGTTTAATATACAGTAACAAGAGCATTACCTACAAACTAAACTATGATGATGGTTATCAAGATCTACCAAGAACGCCCACGAAGGTAAACATTGCAGCCCAACCGCATGCTTTATATAAAAAGGCAATTTCAATTGCACTGTCGAAGTGGCAGCACCTTGTAACCTTACTTTGGTGGTTATAGGTGCTGACCGTGCTCGAAGGTTCGGAAGCTGGAATCGTGGGTTACCTATTGTTACTTATTCGTTGTTTGGTGGGCGCCAACCTGTCTTATTTTAAATTGCCCAACGACAGGTGGTGGGACAATATTGATAAACATATATGCATAAATTGTTTAATTTATTTAAACAGGCAAGTTTTAAATTGAATGCTGAATGCAGCGGATGATTGATCATTCACGTTTGCAACCGTTACTAATCTAGCAATGATACACAAATTATTGGCAACAAACACAAATAACATTAACAATTAAATCCCAACAAAGATAACGATAGATTTATTTCAATATGGGAATTCATAAAATCATCGCTGTTTACAGATTTGGTTAACTTTCAAACCTTTGAGCAGCGCAGGTGGAATTATGGCGGCTACGTTCCTTCTTATCGCAATGGACACGATTTTCTTTAGTTATTTTGCAGGTGATATAATATTTTGCGTCCTATAGGCATCAGGAGCTGGCTACGTAGTTCAAATTCCAACACTTAGAATTGAGAGCCCTAAAATGTAACCCGTCCCTAAATATGACTAAGGTACTTATTGAATTTATATCTTACTAGAGATGACGAACGGCCCTCGTAAGAATTTTCAGACACTTATCAAAATAATGTGCTTTTTATTGTCTGCTGTAATCTGTGCTGGAATAATTATTGTAGAAAATTAAGTAACTAAAAACCTAAAATTATTGACGTTTATTAAATAGATTTTATTTTCAGTAACTTACGTGTTGTTTTCAGTCACGCAACCCCACTGACTTAAATAAGTCTCTTAAACTAAATTTGTTTTAACTAATAATTCAGAACGTCTCTATAACAAGATCGCCATATGCCTTCTCCTATTCCTTCAAAAATTGTCCGTTTATCGCCGCCGCGTATCGCGTTCATGCGCTATACGACTGCATTAAAAGTTTGCTAATTTTTAAATTTGAATATAAATAATTTTCTATTTTACAGAATTTTGGAACGCTACAACCTTCAACATTTGAAGGGTGTTATACCAGTCGATTTTCATGCATTTTATGATAATCTTGCATATCCTGAACGTATTACATACATTTCCAATTTTAATAGTTTTGAGTTTATCACTTAACACACACAATATTAGGTAATTCGCTGAATGCAATCATTTAGTCCCCAGACGAAAAGGTTATCTAACGACACCCCTAAAACTTTAGATTCCGTTTGACTTATTTTCTTAAAGGCAAAGGTTACACGTCACCTTTAAAATGTTTATTAGGATTGGAGTAGATTATTATTGAGTTATTTGTCTAAGGGGAGAGGTTAGTTAGCAACATCTTCACCCTTAACATGTTTATTCGAATTATATTGGATTATCATTGAGTTATTTGTCTAAGAGCAGAAGTTAGTTAGCAATATCTTTTAACTTTATTTCTGTATCAATAATGGAATGTTACATTTAACCCTAAGGTATATTAAGGTAGTCATAAATAGGAATGCATGGAAAACAAAACACAAGTACTACTATAGACGTCGGTCTGGTAACTACTCATAGCATCGTAATAGTAATAATCAAAATTATTCTAAGTTTAATCTCTTGTTCAATTAATGTGATTGTGCAATAATAATAATAAAAGTTATTTTGTTTAATCTTTTGTTCCTCAAACGTAATTGGCGCTGCGAACAGGATTACTAAACGGAAACATCTTAAGTTCTCCGTTGTATTTCAATACTTCATTAGTAGAAGACTGTGCAAAAATTCCGAAGAACAAACTTGTGGCCGAGCAAATTAGAGGACTCAACTACCCGAATTCTTCTAGTAGCGAAAACCATCCGGTAACTTTGGACCCCACCAGCACAACTTATCGAAGAAGCGAAACTTTGACCACTACCCTTCTGGACGACTCCAGGTGATGTTATCTGCAACGATATTCCTCTGTCATTTTATCCTTAACTAAAGTTTTCGCTCTTATTTTATAAGGTCTATGTATAGGGATAGATCCCTTTTAAAAAGAAACTCAAGTAATTCTAAAATGGCAGTTAACGTCCACTTTTCCGAAATTAACCTTGCAAAAGAGATCGTTCCTACTGTTGATGGGGGCGATGCGAATCGTGCCTACTATATAAGAGAGTGCGAGAAATTTGTATCCACTTACATAAATACCACTACAGGGCAAGAACAATGTTCTTATAACAAGATAATTTTCGAGTTATGTTGTTCTAAATTAGAAGGAGCGGCTAGAGAGACTTTGACAACAATAATTGTACAACCTGGCCTCAGCTAAAACAGGTCCTTTTGAATCGATTTGGTGATCAGCGTAGCGAAACGATTTTGGAAAATGACTTAATGACATGTTTTCAACGTTTTAGCGAAAACTATGAAAATTATCATGAAAGAATAAGGCAAAAATTACAAAAAATTTTAGATTATATGTTAGTGTTAGTACAAATGACCAGAACATTCTAAATAACAAAATATCACACTATAAAATTAAAGCAAATGACACCTTTTGCGCAGGTTTGCTTAAACCGTACTCATCTCTTGTCGTTATGAAAACCTTTCTTTCCCTGGAAGAATGTCTCGCTCACTTGAGAAATTACGATAATTTGCAGAACCAGGCTAGTTTCCTCGATTTCATGCGAAACTGCTTCCAAAATTTCAGATAAGAATAATCCCAGGTCCTATGCGAGGCAGGTCCAACATGTTTCTACCTTTAATTTGCAACCGGAACCATCCTTTCAGAATTTTCCTAGAGGACCAATCAATATCCAGAGTAGGCGAATACAAAGCAATTACCCCACCAACAGTCAGGTGTTCGGAAAACCGACTCGAACTAATCATTCCGACAATCCCCAACCTACCGTCTTTGGAGGAGTAAACAACGATAACAATAATAGGTACAAGCCCACACCTATGTCCATAAGTACACGAAACACCTATCACAATAATAGAAATCAACCCCGCGAATTCCCAAATCACTTTAAACCTACGGGACCTAGAGATTTTGTAGCTACACAAACGTAGAACCACAGGCAGATCAAGATTATTCGTATCAAGTAGATAGGTCAGAAGAAACCCAACCTCAATTTGCCGAATATCATGAAAATAACCAAGAATACCTAAGCGAGCCTCTCATTCTCTAATGAACGCAGAAGTAGCACACACCTATTCTAAAAATTACTTCTTTGAAAAACGTTATACGGTCAAAAGCATTAATCAAACAGTGACTAGTACCTCCACGTACGGTATAAACCACACGGTATAAACCACAAAATTAATTTCCTCGTATTTCAATGGCACGATCGATTCGATGCGTTACTGGGAAGCGAAGATTTCATTAAGCTGCGAACGACCATAAACTACCAAGATAAATTTTTGAGAATAGGTGGAATACAAATTCATCTGTATCTAGAATTAAATTCATTCAACTTCAAGCCTTTCAGGCAGAACGCAGAAAATAAAATGCGAATTCCCGTAAACATCCAAGAAGGATCAGTTATTACCCGAAACAAGAATAGACAAGAATTTCATTTTACCCGAGTGTATAGCACACGCGAAAGAAGTATTTTGTGAAATCCCTATACCGGAGGAACTCACTGTCGACCTTAACTTCCAACTACGAAGTTACACTATGTAGAGGAGCCATAATAGAGAGCCTCAGAAAAACGTTTAAGGAAATTATTGAACCGCGAATCTTATATGGTGTGTACTTCCAAGAGAAGGAATTAGAAACGGATGTCATCCGCGTTTGCAGACGTTTATTCAACGAAACCAACAAATTCGTTAAAACTAACACAATGCTAAGATGTATATACGCCATTCGCCCTTTTATACATAGCCCCTTTGATGACCTAAATGCCCACGAAATAGACTTAGATCAGATTATTTATGAATCCTACAATCAAAAGCGCAAAGATGAAATAATGCCTTTCTACGAAACCCTCTATCAAAAGCAGTTAAAAAAGGCAAAAGAAAACATAGAGAATCTAAACAAAAACAAGGAAACACTAGAATTCCAAGAACCAGTAGCCTATTTTACACGTAAAAAATATAGACAAAGTGACAGGTATACGCGAAAACGCCAATAGGAAGACCAACATCAATTTAAATAAAATTAAAAGAAGTAAAAAGAACATTTTCTTACAGGATCGTGAGCCTCCTGTTGACCCCTGTTTATTGACAATGCAAGTGCTATAAAATTAGCACGAAATCCCGAGTTCCACAAGCGCTCCAAACACATAGACGTAAAATTTCATTTCTTACGCGAGAAGGTAATTGAGGGTCTGCTGCATGTCGGAACATATCGCAGGATATATATATATATATAATATCGGGTAATTTTATCGCACTAGGTTTAGTGTCGTGGGCTCCCGTAGTATAAGAAGGATTTTCGCGCTCATTAAAACATAGTAATGTAATATGTAACACGTTATTGTAATTTTTGTGAACTTTTTCTTGAAATATAATAATGCCACCATCACAATTTCAATTTTCATAAAGGTGGATTTTGTAAACCCTGTAGTGAGGATTTAACGTTTTTCTTGTTTTTTTATGAAATTAACCGGAGACAAAGATGATCTCCCATTCTAATCAAACTTTATAGGTAAGTTAAAAGCATCATTTACAACACTTGTTGCTGTGCTGGATAGTAAACAGAATAAGAAAAAAATCCTTATTAATTCACCAAACCTACGTTTTTTCTTTAAATTTTAAAGTCAATCCGGAGGGAGAACATAATGTCTGATTCCAATCAAATTTTATATGCGAGCTACAGACGAGCTTCATCAGAAACTGTCACAAGCTTCAAGGTCTGTAGTTTACGACATTGTTACAGATAAATTTCACTACAAAAAAAGTAAATAAATTTGAGGCACTTTTGGATAATGATTAATTTGACACTCAAATTTTTATGCTATATGTAATATCGATAGCTCTAATAGCGAACACATCCAATACACTATTTACAAAAAGGAGGCGTATAAATCAAGTAAATAAAGAGCAATTTTCAGGTGTAACGCGCAGAATTTTAGATGCGCCAATTTACTATAGTCATGTTATTATATTAAAGCACAAAATGTACTTACTAATTATGAGAATTCCAAATTTCATATTGTACAACACTAATTAACAGATATCACTCTTATTAATTAATCAATTGTGACTTGTGAATATGAAGAAATGCTTGGTATATGTATAGAAAAGTTAAATATATCTCGCAATTTTGCATTTATAAATAGCTGCCAATAGTTATTTCAACGAGTCAAGCTATATTTAAGTTTGTGTGCTCCCATACTAATACCGATTTTACCTATAACGTATTTGTGAATAAGCACGTATTAACACTAGCTGAAAATTTTATTTATGTCGCACGGCAATGATGAATGAGAGAATTGCGATTAGTTTAAATGGAGGGTTAAATGTCAGCAGAAAAGAAGACGGTGGTGTCGCGTCAAGTGTTAATTGTACCGTACTCGGTCGCAATCGGTAGATTAAAGAAAAGACGCGGATACTGTCGATACGGTACTTACTTTATATTGCGCAATTATTTTGTTAATTTCAATCTAAAATTCTCGCACATCTCCTTTAATAGGATTACGAGCATGTTAAGATTAGGCTTATTATTCAGCTCGCTCGTGTCGCAAGTGATCCCGGGTGAATAAGAGTTATTTGTGTTTTTCATATGGCGTTATACGGTTATCATTTCCATTGTTTCCGATGGGTTGCGAAATCTGTAAATTTTTTAACTCCAACTTTAGTAAGTATATTAAAGAAACGAGTTTCATAAGAACGAGAATGAGTTTCCGAATGGAAGTGTGCGACAAAGTCTAATGAAACGAGTACGTTGCATAAATCAATTAATAAAAATAATAATAACTTTATTCCCTATAAAGACAAATATAACGCGTCACAGGATCGTCACAATAACATCAAAGCAAAAAACATTATGTTTGGAAATTAAAATGAATCTTCAAAAAATTCAATTAAACTGTAGTAAGGTTTTGACATCAATACATTGTTGACCTTGATTGACGTGATGGATCTTAAATTACACAATTTGAGCAAATGTAAATGTCATTTAACATCATCATCGATTCCAATACTACCTTCCTTTTGCAGCACTGTTCATTTAATTTTTCGAAGTGTAAGTAAATTCAGATTGATACTTTTGTTAATTGATTAATATTACTTTTTATGGTACTTTGTAGAATGGATAATGAAATTATTAGTACTCCATCGGAGTTACGAGAAGTAGCGTAAAGTACAATCAGTAATTTGTTACCAAACAAGTCGAGGGAACGTTCGGCGAATTGTGTACTACAAACGAAGTCGCTGAATAAGTAAAACGAAAACGTCGTCTTCCTTGTGGTTAATATACCGATTCTATGTTACGCCCATGCTTAAATATTCACAAAAAGTTGGACTAGTGTGCTAAATTAAAAGCATATTTTAACGATTGCCGAAGAGATCCAGTCTTGAGCTACAGAACGTCAATCAATTATTCTTTTCTAGAGAAGGCAGATGTCAAATACATTTAGCACAGTAAGTTGTACTTTTCACCAGACGAGGGGCGTAGGTGCTGAAGGAGGAACTGCAGTAATTAGTTTCATAATAGAAGTTGCTGTTGCTGGATGTTTAGATAAAGTAGAAATATGTGTATCATTATTAGCTTCCACACTTAATGGAAGCGTTATGATTAAAAAACTCCTGAGTATGTCCAGATTCTGTATTCTCATTGCTTGCTAGTCAGCAACAAATAATAATACAGGGCGTGTGGTACTGCTTAGGTTGTGTACACAAGTTTGTACATGCTAATAAAGTAATGTATCTTAAGTAAGTTTATCTTACCTTTAGTTTTTCGGCGATTCGGCGTAAACTTGTTTGAAATTGTGAAGGAAAGGACAAAAGGAAAACTCACCACAATCAGCTAAAAGAACTAAAACGTTTACTGTTCTGCTTGCTTTAACTTAACTGTGTGCGAATAGTTGAAATCAAAAATTATCTATTATTCTGTGCACGCATTAGTTATGCGCAGGTAACTAAAATTGTATATGAAAGCATTGAAATGAAAGTAACAAAAACGCGGCAAGTTTAAATTGCTCATATATATATATATATATATATATATATATATATATATATATATATATATATATATGCTGTGTGCACCGGTCCGTAAGCCAAACAGACCGTACACAAAACACCTAAACAAACCTAGCTAGCTCAAACCTTTATCTTCCTCGGAACAAAACTTCTCCCCAGCACAGAGGAGGAATTCGACTCTTTTCTCAGTTAAATTATTAACTTCTACCAGATAGTGGGTTAGACCAAATACCTTAAATCCCAAATCGATCCTAAGAATTTTGATTAAATAAAATGGGCCTTGGGCAAGTATCCAAAGAAAACAATAAATTAAAGGAAATGAAATCGTTCGAAAGACAAACACAGAAATTAATGTGAGAATTACAAATTTCAGTTTTAATGGTTACACAATAAAAAAAAACAACAAGGAAAACAAACAATTATTACAAAGAAAAAAACTAAAATTAAAACTTAATTTTACTTACATTCGGTACATGTCCAAAACTGCTAATCCCAAATACGTTACACACAAAAAAAAACAACAAAATTTCAAAATTACAAAAAACACTCAAGTCGGCGCCGACCACACCTTAGTGACGCACTTTACTGAAGGTCCAAACTTCCAAAACTGCTGCAACTCAGCTTTGCTCCGTAAAACCATTTGAATAAAAACTTTTTATTCAATGGTAAAACGGAAACTCCACCAACTTCCAATGCTAGCTGGCCTCTACAAAAATCAAACTACTGCGGTAACTCGCCGAAGCGAATTAAAAAAATCTTCACTCAACTCCAAAACTGCCCTAACTGGCAACAAAACTGACGATTAAAACTTTACAACTCCAAAACAAAACTTCTGCAGACGTGGATCTGCTCTCAACATGGCAAAAGGCGATTTAAATTTCAAACCAACGTAGTTCTGCGTTGACTCTGGCAAAAAGCCCTTCCTCTTCTCAGTCCGTTCTATTTAAGGTGGAAACCCTTCTTCCAAATTACAAATTAAAATAGCCAATGATAAGCAGTTGATAACAGAAAATTTCCCCCCTAACGCACGTTCAACCAGAGGTAGAAATTATTTTTATAATCAATTTTTAACCGACATTAAGAGATAACACAAAATTAAAATACTAGAAAAAATAGAATTTTCTGTCTTTTAAATACAAAGAAAAGGCGATAAATAACATCCACCTGTCAATTAAATTAAACGTTTACAATGATAACAGAATAAAAGCGATATAAAATTCTCAGAAATCTACGTTAAATAAAATCAAAGATGAGATTAAAATGTAAACAAATACCTACAAACATTGACCTCTTTCTCGTAACAATAATTTCTGTTGAAGTACTTAACTAACGACACAAAACCAAAATCCAGATTAAGGAAATTAACATAGAAACCGCCCTTGTCCTGCCAGACGAAATAACACAAAATTTATTAATTACAAAGGCATATTACTCCATAGATGAATTTCCTATGTAGATTTGTTTGTTTGTTCCATATTTGGTAGCGTCTAGTGGAGAAACCCCGGCTTGGACCACCTCATTGGACACCTGTAATTGCACCGGGTTTAAATAGCTCCAAAGCAAGGTCAGATTATTTTTAATTACCGCTCCTGTCGTGAAGCATGTCGGCGACATTTCCAAACCAGCATTAAGCTCTTTGGGCAAGGCGATCACCTTTTCAACCTAAAACAAAAGTAGTAGTTAGCCAGACTCGAGGTGACCGTTTGTACTTACCAGTTTAGTAATCCGTAGCTGCAGCTGTAATCATCTTTCAACGTTTAAATTCAATCTTGTTACTTCTATACTAATTAATAACTCAAATTTGGTTGCACTTCATGCTCGTAATATTTTTTACTTGTTAATTTATAATTTGCATTTAACTACTTAAGGTTTGTTATATACCGGGTAGGTGCTGAGCGATTTGAAGAGAGTGTCTGATAATAAGCCTAAAACAGAACGGAACTACGCAAGGACTTACCGCTATTTTAACATCATAGAGCATAATGTACCATACCTAAGATCGCTACCCCGATAAGGCCTTATTAGTTTATTGCTCCAGTCGATTACCCTTCGCGCACGTTGTGGCGGGGCTCCTAATTTTTAAACCTTGGAATAAACACGCTATTTATGTTTTTATCATTTATTTATTAATTAAACACCTACACACGTTATATCTGGTTGTCTGAATCTAAATCCAACTCGATCATACTGTTTTTGCAATCTTTGCAGACACATTCGGTGCAACATTTCATGCCTTCTTTCAGGCATGTGCATTTTTCATCTGCACACGATTTATCCCTGCAAAAGATTGCCAATAGTCGTTGGGTGTCATTTGGCACACATTCTTGAAGTTACATCACAGGTTCCAATGAATCTGTTGTATCGACCCATCCAAAATTGACAGGATCCATCCAGGTCATTTTCATGACTATGTAGCCATATTTTTGTTGGGTATATAGTTATAAAATAAATTCAATAAAACAAAATTGATGAATGAGCTATTTACTATTTACCTTAGAACATTGTGGGGTCTGCCGATGCCTGTTAGTTAGGCACCACACAGTGTTTAGCCCCAACGAGAGAGTCACTGGTGAACATGTGCGTTGCGGTCATGCGTGTTTAACTTCAGGCCGGAGAGTAATCTACCAGGCACTTTGTAGGTTGACCGTGCGCTGAACAGTTAATGGTAAAAAGGTAATAAAGTCGTTTTGAGTAGTGGCATTATTGATTTACGAGTGTGACCAGCATCCACATTGGTGACCCCGACGTGATATGAACACGCAACCTTCTGATCTGGGCCCGAGTCAATCCGTTGCAATTTCAGTGACGTGTTGTTATTAATCAGTAACTCTGATAATTGCTCATCGGATTCTTGTTCTTTGGCTATTTCATTTAAATCGAAATTTGAAGAGAGTCTAATCGCGTCTATCCCCGAGAGGGTATCAGCCACTACGTTATCAGGATCTGGAATGTATTCAATTTGAGTTGTGAATTGGGCAATAAAAGATAACTGTCTCACTTGGCGAGGTGAGGCTTTATCTGATTTCTGCATAAAAGCATTTATATCAATGGGTTATGGTCAGTGACAATTTTGAATTGTGATCCCTCAACGAAATGGCGGAAGTATTTCAATGCTTCATGTGGAATGATCGAACGGTGGCATCGAACATTTAAAACTGCAATCATGTGTCATTTGAAACACGCCAATCGCGATTGGACCAAAGTATTATCCACATTACTTATTGGGTTACGTTCTCACGCCAGACCAGATACTGATGCGTCACCCGCAGAATTTGTGTTTGGAACCACTCTGCGCCTTCCAGGGGAATTTTTTATGGAGGGTGATGTTTCGGCTGACCCTAAAAATCGTATCTTCGGAAATACACCAGATATCAACATAATTTTTTTTTTCAACTTTTCGCATGTTTTCTGAATACTTATGCAAATCATAAATGTCAAAATATGGAATAAATCACATAACTGCCCGCATGTCGAAGTTTTCGATACAACATTAGAAAAATTTTGTGTTCGACACCTAATAAAATGAAAAGTATTTGTCGCCGCAATATAAAATAAACTTTATTCGAAGCGCTAAGGACTACTGAATTCAACGCCATCTTAACGGAATAGATAGCTCTTGTAGTTGCCGTGTAACTGGATGAAATATCTCAAGAAAAACGTTTTTCAGCGCGCTCGAAATTTTGCGGTTTTTTTAAATTTTCAAAGTTCGGTACCACCAGAAAAAGTTAAATTTTTCACAAATGATAGAGCCCATTGTGCTTGTAAATGATATATAACACATCTGGTTGTACTCTTGGGTCGCTCATGTGAATATTTCAGAGCCGATTTTACTGGACTATGTAGTTCTATTGGCTTCTGGGGTAGGTATTCGCCATTTTTGTGCCATTATGCCAAAAGCGTTCTCAACTACACGCCGTCCTCTACCTACATAACCTCTTATTAAATCTTTCTTCTCGTTCATCTGTTCTGGATTGTCCGCGAGGAAAAGGGCGCATAAGATATGGTCGCAGGGAGAATGCCTCGTCCCCAATAAGACACAAGGTGTCGATTCCTGTTGATTCGCTAAAGGTCGAGCTGCAGGCACGTTAAGTGCGTGGTTTTGTAGACGTTGTCCGAAAGCTGATACCTCAAAGATTCCACCGTCGCTGTTTTTTTTTTCGGTATTGATGCTCATAGCTCGTCAAAACTGTCAGTTGTCATCCGGAAATAAATATAAAACCGTCCTAGATGATATTGTTCTGTGGTTCTGAATTGCTGTAGCTGTTTTTTAGGAACATTTTTCTTTCATCCGCAGGCGTGTTCTCTCCTGTAAGATTCGAGACACCCTCGCTTTCACTTTGCGCTACTGTTGCATTGATTTCATAACCTCGGCTGCATCTGTTATTGTGCGTGTATCCACGAGATGACCCACGCATTTCAGGTAGAACCTACGAACCAAACGCGGTTTTCTATTTTTATCTAATTTCCACCTGCCGACGCTCTTTAATAAACGAGCCACGTCTAATCTTACGTAAATTTTTCGTAAATAAAATTACCGAAAAAGAGATAATTACCTATTATGTATTAATTTTAAAAACGTAAACTAAACATTATTTTATTCTTTTAATAAGATATAAATAGAGCATATTGCACAAATAAAACTAAAAAAAAACATGTTGCACAAATAAAACTTAAAATGAATTAAAACTAATCTATGTTTAAATTGATAGGCAATTCAAAATGGTATCTTCCCCTTCTAAGATCTTTAAAGCCTTTCAACACCAACTTTAACTGCCGCCGTTCTATCGCACTTTCATCAACAATTTGCGGGTAGGTAAAATAATATTTAGAGTTACTCAGTTTATTTGATGTCTGCTTTCGTAAAAAATTCACTATGAAAGTATTTTCATCTGACACCTCCTTCACAGAAGCCACTAAATTTTTTGTAGTTTGTTTGTTGCTGGGAAGACCTACAACAACGAATGTAATTGTTTTTAAAATTGCTATAGCTGGGTTTTCGTATGCATTCTCTTTGTCTTCTACTTCTTCTCCATTTTCTAATTCTTCCGAGTCATCTTCTAAACCATCTTCATTGTCTTGTACCGTTTGGTCTGATAAGCTTTCACTGCTGCCGCCACATTGTACTGATTTTCCTGGAGCAACATTCAATTTTTTGCCTCGTTTTGGCTTTGGATCATTATTGAATCGTTTTTCTTTTAGCAATTGCGTAAATGATGTTGACCAATTATCTTTTTCCATTTCTTCAGTGTTATCTGGGAGTTTCTTTAGCACGTCCAAGGGTTGTAAAAGGTGAGTAGAATTTGGCGGTAACAAGATAAACCTTAAGTTATTCTTCTTGCATTCTTCTAATACGTAAAGGGGCACGTGACTCGACAAGTTATCTCCAATTAGTATTTTAACGATTTTCAAAATATGGGAGTGCTATTTTTGAGAACCATTCTTCGAACGTGGTGCTATCAAACCAACCGCTCTTGGTTCTATTGTAATGCATTCCATCTAAGCCCCCTTCTAGTAGGGGAGCTAACACGAAATCCACTGAACGAGAATGATCAAAATTGTAACCGATGGAGTTCCATTTTGCCCTATCAGAGTATGCTAAAATCGATCGTCTGCCGCCTCAGGTCATACGACTTAAGGCGCTGCGGGTACTTCTTGTGGTACCAATTCTGAAAGGTTGTTTTTCGAAAAAATAAGTTATATAACCAAATGAAAACGTTGATAATAGCTCTTAAAAAAATATTTAAAAAAATCCCGCGCATTTGATAACTCCGTAAAAAAACAATTCTTAGTCGGTTTTTCACGAACTTTCTACGGATATAACTAGGTTACCGTTGGAAGAATGAAGCTGATTTTTTTTACAGACTCATGATAGGTACTACTAATGACTTAACGGTGTTTCGTTTTTAAATTTTGTCTCTAATTACAAGATTATCTTATTAGCTTAACATTATAAGATATCTTATAATTAGAGAAAAAATTTAAAAAAGAAACACTCTCATAGTCATTGGCTGTACCTATCATTAGTCTGTAAAAAAAAATCAGCTTCATTCTTCCAACGGTAACCTAGTTATATCCGTAGAAAGTTCGTGAAAAACCGACTAAGAATTGTTTTTTACGGAGTTATCAAATGTGCGCGATTTTTTTAAATATTTTTTTAAGAGCTATTATCAACGTTTTCATTTGGTGTATAACTTATTTTTTCGAAAAACAACCTTTCAGAATTGGTACCGCAAGAAGTACCCGCAGCGCCTTAAGTCGTATGACCTGAGGCGGCAGACGATCGATTTTAGCATACTCTGATAGGGCAAAATGGAACTCCATCGGTTAAAATTTTGATCATTCTCGTTCAGTGGATTTCGTGCTAGCTCCCCTACTATTCCACCCACGTTGGATATAAATGGGTTGCTTTGTATACAACGTATGGTGCAAGAAGTCTTCCAGAAGCTGATGCGGCCATCATTACCGACACACTACTTTTGCTACTGTCAATGATTCGATCAGCTCGTTTTGAGACACGTTTGCATAAAACTTTAATTTTACCAGGGTCATCTGATACATTGGTTTCGTCGTAATTTATAATGTTCTTATCAGGAACATCTTTGAGAGATTCACTAAGATTGGTAAAATATTCCTCTACATCATTTTTAGTGACATTAGCCCTTACCCTTTTAATATTCTGGGCAAATCTTCAGTAGTAAAAAAAGTTATTACTAAAACGGCCACGAGAAAAACCTGGAAAATATTTTTAAGTTTCTGACATGGCCGCTAGGTGGTGTAATTGCAATTTGGAATCTAAAAAAGTGATTTCCGCCATATTAACCTAAAAAAATGCCCCCTCTTTAAAGTCGACGATAATCTGAACCTTTTTTGTTTGACAATTATTGCTGTACCTCTAAAAATGAAGTGGTGGGAGGGTATTCAAAAGTTTCTCCCTTCGAAACGGCTGAGCCGATTTTAACAAACTCGGGTTAATTGAAAAGAGTTATTCTTTGGCTATGAATATTATAATATTTGAAGTTTTGTTAGTTTCATATATTGCCGCTTGAGAGCTTTTTTCGACATTCCGTCGGTGTGTATTAACAGAGCCCCAAATTTGGGATTGTATGGTATACACTTTATAATACCAGATTTTCCAGCCCTGATACACTTTTCAATTCCAGCCCTCCCCATACCAAAATCCTGGCTGCGCCACCGATTTCATTATAATTATGGGTTACGAAAATTTAAATTCGGTAATATTAGGTAGTTCAGGTGCACTCATAGAGTTTTAGGTTTTAAAAACGCGTTTAGGTATTTTTTTAGGTAATATTACATGGCCGTCAATTGACTCCATTTTCACAGAAACGGATTTATTTACAAGTATTTGTCCTGTACCTAAAATAATAAAAAAAAAAGGTATTGTACCTCTACAATCCTAGCCCTAGGAAAGATATTTGGCAACAGGAAACTCCTTCGAGAAGTTTAGCACAGAGATTTTTCTCCACAACCTTTAAAACCTAATCATCTCAGGAATCGAAATCTTGCCTTTAAAAGTCCGATTGTTCTCTCCACAACATTTCTTATTTTACGAAATGCCTTATTGAAACGCTCCTCATGGGCATTTAAGGTTCGCTCTCCCACTGGAACCATGAGCCAAAGCTGCAGGGGATATTCTGAATCTCCGATGAGTAAAGAGATTTTTTCAGTTTCATGCAGCTCTCGCAGATGACGATGCACCTCGCTGGTTGTCCACATTGCAAAATCGGTGAACTGAGCCGGGAAAGCGAGTATTTATCCCAATTATTCGCTGGTCGGCAGTGCAAACTATTTGTACATTCAAGTTACAGCAGCCCTTCGTATTATTATAGTATGCGATTCCCGGATTGTAGGATCATCAGTCGGCGGCGCTTGAATGGCGATGTGTTCCGTCTATAATACCTATGATTCCACGAAACTCCCAAGTTTTTGAAGAAATAATTGCTTTTCTCTTCTTTTTTCTGCTGGACTAATTGGGAAATGTATGTGATGTCCGAGATGGTCGTCACATTGACTACATCTTCAATGCAGCGACTCACCGATGCTGGGAGAGTAAAAATCCACTCCAACTTCTGTCTGGTACCCTCCTTGTGCAAACAAATGAAGAGCTGTCAAAAATTTTGACTGGTGGCTGAGGGAAATTGTTGATCTGTGTTCTTGCAGGAAGGGACTGATTTCCAAGAGCAGTGTCTCTATATTGAAGTAGGTATATCCGTCAGTTCTGCGAGTGGGTGCCTTCGTTTTGCAATTAAGTCGTTCTTTCTCAAGATCTTTCATTTGTTGACTATCTCATAGGATTCCTTTGGCGGACTGCATTTTTCCGTCCACAGTTCTATGGTAATATGATTTTAGGACATTTCGCCCTTCAAAATTTCTCTTGGGCAGTGGGGCTTCTCACAATTTCATCGACCGATCACATCTACGAAGGTACCTTCATTTGGTGTCGGTTTGGTTCCTCCACGAGTTTGGTGGCGCCACTAGTAATCTATTGGTTATACAGGGTGACAATTTGAAAACTTACCACCCCCCATATCTTAGTAAATAAACGAGATATTTAAAAAAATCAAAATCCGTTTCGGTAATTCGGAGGGGGAATCACAATGAGATAGTTGGCGACGCACCCCCTCCAACCCCTTGCGCCCCAGCCACCCCAACTTTTAAATCTTAAATAGTGACTCCCCATGTGTGATACGTCGTTGGAAAGCTCTGAAAAAATGCTTTCCAACCATACCAAATAGAATTACATTTAGGTTAGTAATGTAACAAAATTTATAAAAATTATATATTTATCGTGTAACTAATTGGGCGAAGTTCAGATGACAGTGGTGAAACCCACTGCCTCTGCTCTTCCACTTAACCCAGTATATTACTTACATTATAAAGGGATGACACATTGCTTCTAATTATAAATAATAAAAACTAAACAATGAAAATTATTGTTGACCAGTGCGGTACAAAAATTATGAATGGACGTAGCGAGAATGATATTGAATATAATTACTGATATATACAGGGTGTTACACGACCGTTCGAAAAAAAAAAATCGGGTTGTAGAGGGCATCAAAACAAGCACTTTTTCCAAATAAACCGAGGGTCCAACGTGTTTCGTTTGGGAGCCACCCCCCAAAGAGTGTTGAAATCTGCATTTCTTCTTTAATTTTTTTCTCAGCAACCATAAGAGTTACAAAGTCGGGTGGCATGTCTTTGAATAGGTTTTTGGGTATGCTCTTTCCGATTTTGCAATTTTTTTTTCAAAATTCCTACCCCTAAAGGGCGCACCCCTAAACTAGGGTGCAAAAAAAATTCTGATTTCGACGAAATTTGGTATCTGGGGGTTTTTTAACATGAAAATCACGAATCTGAAATTAGTTTTTGAAAATTCGAAAAAAAAAGTTCCACTGCAATTCTTGGCGGGACAACGAAAATAGAGATAATTCCACGAAATTTGTTGTGTACATACTAAACGAGTTAAGGAACAAAACTGTCGAACAGTTTTTTAAAATAACTTTTCAAACAAAAGTTATACTCATTTGAATGTTGGTCCTTCGGGTCGCGAAGTGTCCCAAGCCTACTAGTAAGCCATAATTTCGCATGGTTGGTCGCGTGATGGCAGCTTCAGAAGTTATTAAAACCAATCCTATGATGGTGTTGAAGTCGTCAAATTCTGTTCCAAGGAGATGCAGATTGTGCGTGGCTGCTGGCGGTGGCATTTTTGAAAATGTTGCATAAGCATATCGCTTCATTTTTGGAAGAAGTGAAGTCCGTTACTGATCACTAAAAACAAAAAAAGTTCTTTTCAGAACTGCCAAATGTTTTCTAGAAAAAATGAACCGTGACCTTTAAGATTATCTTCAACTGAATAAAACACATGCGAAATTATGGCTTACTAGTAGGCTTGGGACACTTCGCGACCCGAAGGACCAACATTCAAATGAGTATAACTTTTGTTTGAAAAGTTATTTTAAAAAACTGTTCGACAGTTTTGTTCCTTAACTCGTTTAGTATGTACACAACAAATTTCGTGGAATTATCTCTATTTTCGTTGTCCCGCCAAGAATTGCAGTGGAACTTTTTTTTTCGAATTTTCAAAAACTAATTTCAGATTCGTGATTTTCATGTTAAAAAACCCCCAGATACCAAATTTCGTCGAAATCAGAATTTTTTTTGCACCCTAGTTTAGGGGTGCGCCCTTTAGGGGTAGGAATTTTGAAAAAAAAATTGCAAAATCGGAAAGAGCATACCCAAAAACCTATTCAAAGACATGCCACCCGACTTTGTAACTCTTATGGTTGCTGAGAAAAAAATTAAAGAAGAAATGCAGATTTCAACACTTTTTGGGGGGTGGCTCCCAAACGAAACACGTTGGACCCTCGATTTATTTGGAAAAAGTGCTTGTTTTGATGCCCTCTACAACCCGATTTTTTTTTTTCGAACGGTCGTGTAACACCCTGTATCATGCAAATATAATACAGGGTGATCCTATAGTACCTGCCACCGTTTGGGAGCGTGTAGGTGGTGCGTAGGGGAGTATTTTGATATAGGACACTTGGGGTCGGAAATCTAAAATAAGGTGCCAGAGCCAAATTTACCTTCTGGAATTCGCGCCTGTAGGTAGGCAACCCAACCGGCCGGCGGTGCACACGGAGCGATCTCAGGCGGCGATGTGTGGCTGACACTTGATCAGAATTTTGTTTAAACCCACGAAAATCCCTCTGCAACGACGCGAAATAGGAGGAGGTCGGTGTAAACAAACAAACTTTTCGAAATGGGTGCTTAAATGACCCAAGTATCGATGTGCATCCACGAATCTGTGTGTAAAGTTAAGCCTCGTCAGCTTACCTGCAATTGCCCTGTCTCGCACAGTCGGAAGGGAACTTCTTGAAAACCTGTCTGCAGGTAACTGACGGTTTGGATACCGCTCAGCGTACGCTCGTCGTGCAGCTCGTGCGTTACATTTGCCATCCTACATGAATGCATGTCCGCTGTTCCGGTGAGTTAGTAAAAAACGTGCCAAGTAGTGTATTCATTGATACGCGTCGTTGCAGACGGGATTTCGTGGGTTTAAACAAAATTCTGATCAGTGTCAGCCACACATCCCGCCTGAGATCGCTCGTGTGCACCGCCGCCGTTGGGTTGCCTACCTACAGGCCGTCGAAGATCCAGAAAGGTAAATTTGGCTCTGGCACCCTTATATTTTAATTTCCGACCCCAAAGTGTCCTAATATCAATACTCGCCTCTACGCACCCAACCTACACGCTTCCAACGGTGGCAGGTAACTCTAGGAATCACCCTGTATATATATTATATATATATATATAATAATATATATATATATATATATATATATATATATATATATATTGTAACGTGATTTATAAATTCGGGTTCGATTTATATCAATATTTATTAAACAGAACTAAAACACTATAAAATCCGTACAATTTATATCGATTATTTATATCACTCACACTTCGCAATTTATATTTCCGCGCTCGATGTTTACGTACTCGTTCGGTAGTAGACTGCCGCGATGTTCGGTCCGCAACCATTTATACACGCAAGCAATGTAAGTCCAGTACATTCTCGAATATTCCTACACAAAATCCCACTATCGCGCGCGTAGAAAATTCCAGAGCGCCAAAGGCGACGTCATGTCTGGAGCATTTCCGTTACAATATATATATATATATATATATATATATATATATGTGTTCCTAACAGAGCTGGGCTAACTACTTGAAAAAAGTAGTGGAATATAACTACTAACTACTTTATCAAAGAAGTAGTTAGAATACTAACTACCAAGTAGTTAAATGTGCAACTACTTTTTTAACTACAAGATAAACCTGCAGTTCACCTTTATTATTTAAAAACCGCGCTTAAAAATATTAAATTAAAAAAGCATCAAATGAACGAACACAAAATGATATACAATTTTTTATTCTTTCCTTTCTGGTACAAAAATATAAAACTAAAAAAAACAAACATAACATAAATACAGTTCCTTTTGGTACAAAAACAAAACTAATTTTACTATCCAATAGTAATAGGAAATAAATAATAGATAAATGATAATACATACATATTACATGTGTATTTAATGTGTATGTAATAAGGATAAGGTTAACAAATTGTAATTTTGGCTCTATTTCTAAACCTACAAATTTTTCTATATCTTAGGTTTGCTGATTTGCTTTTAAAAGCACCAATTGTTCAAAAAGATTGTCACATATAGCATGTCTTCTTGACGAATTAATCAAGGTGGCAAAATTGAACATCCTTTCAACTGCAGCCGATGATGGTAAGTTGGTGTTGTATCTGGTGCTATATATATAAATATTTGTTTAATTAATTTATAATCATGTAGCATTTCTTTATTATTTCTTTTATCCTCCAAATACTGTAATAGCTCTAGTTCCAATTTGTTTTTTATTAAATCTTTTTTTGTTTCTGATGTGTTTTTGTATTTATCATAATTTTTTAAATTTTGCTCTTCCTTGAAATCAAAAAAATTATTTTCAGGTTGTACATCGCTTACGATTAAGTTCTGATCGTTTTCATCTACAATATTTTCATTAAACAAATCACAAAATTTATTTATAATCTGCTTTAAAAGGGTTTCTTTATTTATGGTGGAATCAATTTCTTGATAAACATTCAACCATCGTAATTTAACGGACGGTATTGTTATTGACGCAATTATAGCCTCAAGAGAATCTTCATTTCTTGAAAATAAACGCTGAATCGTTTTAATAACTGTGTTCCAAGTTTTTCAACTACAAATTGAAGATTTCTTATATTCAAATCACTTTTTAGTTTATCAAATTTTACTTTCAATGAAATAATGCTCGGTAAGAGATAACCATAGAAGGTATTCTGTTCACCTTGTAAAAAATTAAGTGTTTCAGCGACGGGAGATAATATTGCTAAATACTCCTCAAGGTATATAATTTCAGTCTCTTTTAAGCCATCTTTAATATCAAGTTTTTCACATAACTCTTTTAATTTATCTTTCTCGTCAATAATTTGCTTAATTGAAGTGTACAACGAATTCCATCTCGTTATTGCTGGGTAACTTAACGTATGTCCCAATATATTGTTAATAATTTCAGCACTTTTTGGCCTACCTGCTTTATTCCATAATAAATTGCACTTGTGTAAAACTTTTTCATGTCTATTCTTAAATATTTGGTTCGTCTTAAGAATATTATTGATGTCCGTTGTTGCCAACAAATTAAGCGTGTGGCTGGCACATCGTTTGTGTTTTGGTAGTGTATACTCGTTGAATTTAAAATACGCGTCATGGGCATTCTCATCATTGTGAGCGTCCTGTTCCATCTCTTCATCTTCACTCATTGAAAATTTAAGTCCAAATTCTGAAAATGCTTTTACAAAATTGCTTCCATTGTCGGTAATGGTCGAAACGATTTTTGTATTATCCATGTCAAATGATAGATTAATGTCTTCGAGAAGCTCTGCAATTCTATCATAGGAATGTGTGCCAGCGAACCTTCGGCAGGCCAAAGCGAAGGAATGTCTTTTAAGGTGCTCATCTATGAAATGTACGGTGACTCCCATAAAGCTTCATCTTTTTCCAGACCAAACGTCAGCGGTAGAACACACAAATTTACTATAGCGCAAAGTCTCCTTAATTTTCAAAACTTGACTTTTGTATGTCTCTTCAATTTGGCGCGTTAAAGATCTTCTACTCATAACTCTAAAATTTGTGCTAGAAAATAAATCTCTAAAACTGTCATTATCTACAACTGATAATGGAACCATTGTTTGTACTACAAATCTTACTAATTTATTATTAAAAGTTTTTTGACTCTCGGTTCTTCTTTTGTTACTATAAGAATTATCTATAGTTAGTTGTTTAGAATTCGCGCTAGAGTCGGATTGAAGTGATTGGTTACTTCTTTTCTGGCTACTTAGTTTCTTATGTTCCTGATATTTTTCAAAACTTCCTTGATGTTTTGTTTTGATATGTTTAATAAAATTGCACGTAGAGGGATAGGTACCTTTTAACCGAATATCTTTAGATAAGCAGAGCTCGCATTTAACCTCAACTTTATTTCCTTTAATGCTAGTTATAGAAAAAAACCGTCCATCAAATAGGGCTGCAGATTTTAATTTCTCGATTTTATCGATATTTTCGGTGGGTTCAACTACTTCCAGAACTGACGAACACGAACTAAAAAAAAACAAAAATAAAATAGGTAGTGGCATGCTATAGGAGGAGGAGGATGGCACGGACGGACGAACAAGGCATTTTTAAACGCTCCACAGACAGTACGATTTATCGTACGACTTTGGATCGATACTACCGTCTGAATGTCACGATAATCTTACCATGTTGTTCGACTTATCGTTTACGTTTTTAGGGAATTACGTCGTACGGCAAGTTGAAACGACTTGTCGTACGACAAATCGTACCATCTATAGGGCGCTTTAGTTATTAAAAATATCGTTCTCGTGTTGGATAAACGGTCTAGTGGGCGACTGGGCGCATATCAATAAAAAGCAATAATTCTACTTTGAAAAGTGAAATGACGTCTATGTACTGTACTAGTGCGCCCGAGGCTTTATTGTTTTTTTTTGTATTTACATTACAACCATTGTAGAGTAATGAACTAATACCTGAAACATGTCTCGTTTGAAGTATTTGGCTGTGGCTCCTTAGAACATCCTGGCATGGATAACTTGTCGTTGGTCTTAGTGTGTATTCCAAAAAAATCTGTGATTTTTTTACGTTTATTTTTCTTGTTTGGTTCGTAGTCTGAATCGGTATCACTTCCAGGAAATGGTTCTTCCATATCCATGAAATCTTGTACCTTATTCTTAGAAATCTGAAAACAACATTTACAGGTGTAAAGTAAATCATGTATGTAGCATGTAGCATGGCTACATACAGTTGCGTAACTAGAAGTTTGCCCCCCCCCCTCCTGTCGCGAATCATGTACAAATGCTCCCCTTTATCCTAACTCTGTATTTGATCAGGATGACTGCAGATATTTTTAGAGGAGTGAGGGGTTAAGGAGTTGACGTTTAATATGCTTTTCCCAAATAAAGATAAGATGCGACGTTTTTATAGTGACGCATTTACTTATATATTAAACAAAGAAGCAAATCTATATACAAAATGAAAAGACAGAAAAATTAAAGAGCATAAAATTTCCTATAAAACTACGTTTAGCAGGTATTTTGTTTTTGCATTGCATTGTAAATTCCAGTTCCATTTTAAACTAATACCAAAAAACCAAAAAAAAGTTCGTTTTTCAATCCTTTCGGGGGTTCTTTAGGAGCGACTGGCCTGGCGGATTACCGGTGGGGTTTGGGGTACTCAATATAAATTCTCACAAATATGAACTAACTGATAATGAGATGAGTAACAATTTCTGCTGCCTTAAATCTTCACTTCAGCTGACAGCTACCTACTCAGCGTTTTTAAGTAGAGTAGATTTACGCTATCTTGCGATATGAAACCAACGCCAATAAGTGTAACTAAACACCTTGGGCGTTATAATTAGGTATATTTCTTTACAGTTACAACAGTTCATTATTTTATCTTTTTAACGGTTGTGGGGAGAAAGAAATATAATATTTATTATTTATGCATTATTGCAACATTAAAAATGTTTTTCTACTCATATGGGTTAATGAATACATTAAACGTTCCAATTTTATGAAGTAAGAGTATACATTCCTCACATTATTGGATAACAGCAGTGAGTAATAATTAATCACTGGGCATGGCTTTAAAAAAACTCACCGCAGCCAGCCAATGAGAAAGTTTCATAAAAAACAAAGAATCAATCTGTCAATTTATCTGGTTGTAACTTCCCTTTGTATCGAAATATAGGACTTGCCCAAATCTAAGAATTAGATTTAATAACACAAAAAACAAAAATGTGAATGCAAAATTGTATAATTGAAAATCAATATTAAATTAAATAAAACATCCCATGCTAATTTAGACCGTTTTTAATATAAATTAAGTTGCTGAATTGAACTCAAAGGAAAAGATCACTGTATTACCGACGCATCCAATTTGAAAGTGTCAAGATGGATACCGAAAATGAAAATAATGAAGTTGTACGCCGCCAAATATAACAGAAACGACAAAAAAATTATGTTTAAATTTATAGCCGGAAAAGTCTAAATATCTTAGATCGATCTAAGCTAAATATAAATATGAAAATTTGAATATTTCACTCCCATTTTCTCGACCTAAAAGACAACTACTTACTACTTACAAAAGGATCTTCAAAGTGTAAAAAGTGAGTTCAAAGTGAGGTTAAGTATTCGTACAAATTCTGTTACTTCGTAAGTCGCACATGCCTGTTATTTTGTCGTAGTTTTGGTAGTACCCGCATTATTTAATGTTTAGGCGATTAGCTATAATTACATATAGCAATAAACCCACAATTTAAACGATCAAATTTTAAGAAATGAGAAACGAAAGCTTGACAACCTTTTGATACCTCTGATATCATCTCAATTGTCACACTGTCACAGTATGACCAACTTTAAATATTTATAAAATAACTCGACTGCAATTGGTTTGGTAACAAACGTCAAGTTTGAATATTTTCATTAAATTTTGCCAAATATTCGTAGAAAAAGTATAGTATTCTATTCGCATGTAATGGCTATTACTCATTCGAAAGAATTACGGCACTCGCGGCACTCGCCTTCGGCTCGTGCCGCAAACACATTCTCATGAGTAATAGCCACCATTACATGCTCATGGAATAATATACTATTGTTCATATACTTATTCCAAATCATTAAAATAAAGTTTACTTACCTGAACATTACCATCAACTTCAATCTCAGAGTCAGACATGACACAAATCACAGGACAGTAGAACAAATGATACTTATCACAGTTATCACAAAAGAACTCGTATAAACGTCAGTTACACTTGCTAGACTGGAAAGAATACACTTGCCTAACATGGCGCATTGCACGCATATACATAATATAGGAAGTGCATAAGTATTCTTGAAAGTAGTTAAATTACACAAAAGTAGTTAAACTACACAGATGTAGGTAAAATACCTAAAGTAGTTAATACTGAGTAGTTAACTACTTTTTTAACTACTTTCTTAGAATACTTGAAGCAGACTTAAAATAATCGAGTATAACTACTAGAAGAAAAAAAGTAGTAAGAATACAACTACTTTCATAAATAAAGTAGTTAACTACGTAGTTAACTACGTTAGTAGTTAATTACTGCCCAGCTCTGGTTCCTAATCAGGTGTTCATTGGTTACGGATCTGGCGGTCAAGTATGAAACGTTGGACATGTAAATTAAATTGTTTAGGGCTAAGCTTTTTAAATGAATTTGGTAGAGAATTGTATAGATGGGCAATGTTGTAACTATAGGAACGCTCATAAAATACCGTTTTATGCATCGGCGAAGTGATCAGCACCGAAAACCTGGTATTGGTACTGAAATTGATTTTCTCATACAAATACTGTGGCGATTTATTGAGAATTATTTTGTGGTATAAGGAGGCAGCGTGCACAATAGGGTGGGTCGATTAAAGATTTTTTTTCGAATTTCAGAACGCCTGTGGTTTAAAAAGTTGCTAATTGTTAACCTAATCTTAAATACATATTTTCAATTTTTTTTGTTTACGGGGTGACCTCCCGCTGGAGCCAAAAAAAACAAAAAAATAATTAAAAAATGAATGCGCCTGTATTATAATATTAAGTATTGGGGTTCTCTTATTACCCAAAAAAAATATTTTTTAATTTAAGCTTTATTTAAACCCCCCGCCAGCCCTTACAGATAAAAAAATTTTAATTTCCAACTTCATAGTCTGATTTTGTATTAAACTTTGACATTGTTTTTCTGGATGCTATTGTGGCTCTTATCCAACCATCCCGATTATTAAAACCACATACTGCCGATGATGCTTCAGTTACTAATTTGACACCTCGTTCAACAGCCTGTGTGTGACAGGGTAACTTCCACAGTTCGCTCTCTGGAAAACCACCAGTTTCAATAAACTCTTGAATGTCTTCATTTGTTAAATGTTTAGTCATTGGTGGCTCACTAAAGTTAATGTTTTGCCAACTTATTAGGTCCAGATAATTATCGGCTTTAAAGTTGAACTTGGGTATTTCAAATTTTCTTATAGTGTCCTTCAACTCGTTTTCTTTAGACCTGCAGCGTAATATCCTTCTGTAGCCCAACTCTCTAATATGACGACGAGAGTCAAAAATCATAGCCAAGATAATATTTTCAGGATGGCCATAAAAGCCATTTCGTTGCATGACAGGACCGATTACAGATTTTAATTCATCACTTAAATATCTGGAGTACTGGATTAGCTTCCAAAGATGAAGTGTGCCTGATGTACATAATGGTATAGTTTTGACTAAAAACCAAACCTTTGCGTACACCCGCAGGATGTACTCTGTTAGAATTTGTAGACTGTGCGAAGGTTTTTCCATTGCGATGTAAGCTCGCAAAACACGGTTTGCCGTAGTAAGCCATCTTGCATGGGATAACTTGCCAGGATTTTTAGTTGCTAATTTTGGCGGGCAATTTCCAGTAGATATTGCGATGCAAATCTGGTATAAATAATTTTGGTCGGTGCTTAAGTCCTTTAAATTTACCTCAGGTAACTCAACTTCTATTCTTTTGTAGATCACAACAGGTAATCGCTCACAAGATTCGATCAGTTTGCCCATTGGACCTGAAAATGTTATTGGTCCAGTAGTGGTTCCATCCAGATGTCGAACTAGATGCCGTAGTGGTAATTCGTTCGCGTGTAGTTGGCATATAAGCCATTGCAGGGGTCGTTTCAAATCTACTTCTAACAATCTAATTACTCCACCGTGAGATCCAGTGTTCACAACAGTGCCATCACATCCGACAGCAACCAATTCGGTAAAAAAGTCGAAAATCGACGAAGCTATGGTCTTTGCAGCACCATTTTCAGGTGTTACATGTCCTAAATAGTCGCTACCTGGCTCTTTCAATAACACTATGTGTTCTTCGACAATAGTTTTTCTACTTGACGTGTCCATTAGCTGCTCAATGTGAAGGGTTCGATCTTTGCGACCATCAAAATAAAGAGCTTGGAGAGTAGCACCCTCCTTTAGGATGCCTTTTTGTAAATCAAGTCGTTGCCTTTTTCGTTGTCGGTCTAACTTACACTTGTCTATTACATACGACTTGTCAGTTTTGGATATCAACCCAATATCTTCAAGAACTGCGCTAGCGACCATTGCTCCTTTTCTGCTTGACAATCCAGTCCGGTCTATCGCTTTTGCGAGTGCAGGAAGTTTGAAAGTCATTTCTGATCTAGAAGTTGACGGTTGTGGTTCATAATCAAGATCAGAGTCTGATTTACTTTGCATTGATATGTCTGATAAATCTTCTTCTTCAGTTTTTGTTTCTGGAATATTGCACGGAATATTTACACTTTTTCTTTTTCGTCTTTGTTCTAAAACTTTTGTTGCTTGCCCAATAAACATTTGCCGTGTGGTTCTGTAAGAAATTCTTGCTCAATTTTAGGAACCTTGCTCGACTTTGGGCAAGCACATGAAGAAAAATCTGCGCATTTGCACTTTGAAATATCAAAAAGCTTAGAGTTAGCTTCATCGCGAAATACTTGTAATTTCTTTTTGGCAGCATCACTTGTCTTTTTAATTGACTTTTTAATGTTCATAAATTGTTGGTGATACTTTTTTAATAAGGCAATACACTGTTGGTCTGATATAAATGGTAAACTTGCCTTGCTCCAGTCTCTTGCACTTTTTTACCACAATTTTCATTAACTCGGAAACTGTTTTATTTTTACCTTCACCACTAGCAGCTAGGTCATTTTGAATAAACAGGAAATATCGCATAACGTCACCATAACACGGAAGTTTTGTTTCACATAGTTATTTTTTTTCAGGGTCGGGGGGGGGGGGGGGGTTAAATTGATGAGATAAAAAAAAATAAAAAATTTACGGTTACTTTAAAACCATTTGACAACTTTTAAAACTACAGGCATAACGCAATAAAAAAATCGACCCACGCTAGTGCACAAGTCTCCTGTTCTCCATATTTAACCAATTTAGTTCATTTAATTTGTGGGAGACGTGCATATCGCCTTAAACCATAAATTAATCGAATGCATGAATTTTGAATTTTTTGAATCTTGTATTTGTCAGCAGAATCTAAACATGATCCATAAAGAGTATCACAATAAGTGAATTGCGAAAGAACCAGTGACTCACAAAGCATAATTTTAAGGTGTTTACTAAGACAGAACCGATTATTGAATATTAATTTTAAATTTAAGTAGGCTTTCCTCACCATTTCAGATACGTGCTATTTAAATCTGAGATCAGAATCTAGAACCACTCCAAGATTTTTTACTTTGTCTTGAACATGTAACGCAGTGCCCGTAACATAAATTTCTACAGCATCCTTATACCTACTTCTAATATTGCTTTTTCCAAACAACATCGCTAGCGACTTTAAAGGATTAATGTATGATCCATGTTCTTCAGACGTACGAACAATTCTGTAAATATCACAATTTATGTGCTCAATAGCCTGAGCGATGTTGTCGTGGGGAAAGTCGTAATGAAGTTGCGTGTCATCTGCGTATTGATGAAACTTGTCGTGTTGTAGACATTTGTAAAAATTGGAGGTGTATAATGTGAATAATTTTTGACTGCGTGTCACACCCTATTCTTATAGAAAAATTGAATCATCTAAAATTTGGTAAGGCTGCTGGCAAGCTACTAAGCTCCTACTTGACAGAACGAAGTCAGTACGTGATGTATCAGTCTGTGGCCTCCCATGCGCTTCCAAATAGGTACGGAGTCCCACAAGGTTCAGTATTGGGACCCATACTATTTCTAATGTATGTCAACGACCTACCGAAAAGTGTTAAAGCCGCTCACTGGACTCTTTGCTGATGATACCACCATAAGCTGTCAACACGAAACAGAAAATGAATTACTTAGAAGTATGGTGCAAGTACAAGAATCTGCCAACGACTGGTTCACAGCTAATAGTCTAAGTCTCAACGGCTCAAAAACTAAAACTCTAGTTTTTTCTCTAAAACAAAAATATAACTTGACCTGTGATCGTGATATTTTATTTTTGGGAGTGCATATCGACGACAAATTGACCTGGAGTAAACACACTACGTACGTGAAGGAAAAAATCTCGAAAGCGACATACCTTTTAAGTCTAAAATATATGCTGCTTATTTTGGCAAAATACATAGTGTACTTTCCTATAATACGATATGTTGGGGACATTCTGCCACCTTTAATGATGTATTTAGAATGCAGAGGCGGGTAGTGCGTGTAATTGCAGGATTAAAATATCGAGAAGATTGCAAAAGCGCATTTATCAACCTAAATATCCTCACATTACCGTCAATTTATATATATCAGTGCATACTCTATGTTCGTAACAACTTGAGTCTATATACAACAAACAAAAATAACCAGCTGCATTGCCATTCCACTAGACAAAAAAATAGCATAGTGATTCCTGCTTTAAGATTAAATAAAACAAGGACTGGTGTAAACCATATTGGTATTAAATTATACAACGCTCTGCATGAACACATGAAAGAACTAGACTGCACAAATTCATTTAGTAAATGTTTAAAGAAGCACCTAATAAGCCAGGCATTTTACAATATAAACGACTTTCTACATTATAGGTTTAACTGTCTTTAAATGTGTAAGATATAGTCTTTATATCCTGTATATAGTAACCGACTTGCGTAAAACAGTTATGTTATTAGCGCTAATAAATTATTATTATTATTATATATTATTATTATTATAATAGAGGACCTAGAATAGAGCCTAGTACCAGTTGCTTACGATCCTTAAGATAACTTCCCATCAATGTACTTGCATGCGAGCTTAGAAACATTTGGCAACAATAATTTTATTGCTTGAAACATCCTCACGTATGTTCTTCGTTGCCAACTTAAAGAAGAAATAAAATTGAAAAACCAATCATTCAACTTGATATCCAATCTAAACAGTTGGGCAATGAAATTAAAAAGCTTCAGCTGGAGTATTTTTCAAAAAAAGCAACTTAACATTATCGTAGCAATATAAAAATAGCATGATTATGGTATATGTATTTTTTTAAATGTTCCCATTAATAATGTTAGATTTGTTGCAATTTATAGCATATGTTGTTTATAATGGTATAGTGAAAATTTAAAAAAAAACTGTTGCGTGAAATAGTAGATACGAAAATTAAAAAAAAAACATTTCAATGCTGGGTATTTATTGCAGAAGCCAATTTTTTTTCTTATAAATCTGCAAAATAATTATTAATAAGCTCATGTCTGAATCCGACAATTCCTATACCATCCATATTGGGAACAGGTATGTTACCGTTTTGTATTAGAACATCCAACTCGTCAATGTTCACTTCATCAGGTAGGTTAGGCACGTTTAGGTCACCAACTTGTAATGCTTTATTATGCAGAACTGAAGTAGCTATGATTATGCTCAGAGTGCTATTTATTAAGAGACGAAATGGTCATTCTTGATATATATTTGCCTTGGTAACTCTCCATCTATTATGAAATCAATAATTTCCAGGTCATCATTATCATCATGCATAATGTTCATTTTTGGATTTTTTTAACGATGCCATACGAACATAACCATACAATGTATTTAAGTTGTCATCAGAGCACCACTTTACTTGAGTAGGCATTTTCACGATTTAAGTGACACTTATGCATTGGTGAAATGAGTATAGTAAGCTAAACTTAAAATTTAAGTGCCAATATGTTGGTGCAAACGGCCATGAATACCACATAGGGCCAATTGCTCCGTGAAAATTAAGTATCCCTTAAAGTTAAGCATAACTTAAAACCATAGCAACGATTGTCTTAATAATTGTTGCCATAGAGTTTAAGTTAGACTTAAATTTAAGCAAGACTTAAATTTTGTTGGTGCAACTGGGGCTAAAGAGGCAAATTCAGAGATGTCACTCAAACTCAACTTAGCTCACACTCATGTCGCCGTTCGTGAAGTTTGAGAAAGCCTTATACGTATAAACCAGATTCATAAAGTAAGGAATCCACACCCTCATGTAAGTTTGAGTCGAGTAGGTGAAATATTTGGCAACAGCGCCTAGATGTGGTAGTTGAAACGTGCCAAGTGCTGCTTGCTTGTCACATGCGGTTGGCGCAACCAACAGTTGGAGGCACACGACCAGTAGATCCACCTGCTGCGATTAGAAGAGCAAAGGTTGCATTTGGAGAAGTAGCGGGTCAAGGTCGAAATAGCAAAAGGGCAGCTGAAACAGGAGAAGCTCTGCGCAGCTAAAATGGAAGAGCAATGTTGTATTTTTTAAAATTAAAATTAATAATTATACTGTACATAATTTCATTTAATAATGGTATAATTATTATCGTTGATGTGTAGAGTGCCATTCAATTAAGGCTGCTCGTATTATTGCTCCAGTGACACGTCGAGTTGCTGGTGGCACAGCGACATTTCTTTCCAGAAAATGGGGATCAGGGACAAATTGTTCCCGCCCGTTTACAGCTATAGTGTGCCATACAGCTGTAGCGGCTTCTATCCTAGTAACTGCTCGCACATTATAATTTAAGCACTTGCTTAGACAACGGAACCTTTGCATCCATTAGCCAAATTCTCTTTCTACTACATTTCTGGTACTTTTTTGGGCAAAACTGTACCTTCTCTCCGCTTGTGTCTGTAGGTTGTTCATGGATGTAAAAAAGTATGAGAGTTGTGCATATGTACTATCTCCAAGGAGAATACCTCCCAATTGTCTTTGCTCAAACTGTAGTGCCACTGAGCTGCTTCTAAATATCCGAGCATCATGTGCACACCCTGGCCAACGGGTAACGATGTCCACAACGACATCCAGGATTTTCTATTTCTATACACGTCTGCTGTAGGCCCACCTGGATTCTTTACTTCGATATGTGTATTGTGGTTATAAGTAAAACACTCATTAATAATGTAATAGTGTAAATAGAAATTTAATTAAAACACTAGAAATAACACATACAACAAAAATCAGTCTTTCTTCATGTGCAACTAAAACAAGACTCTTCTCATTATCAATCATGCGCGCACACACGCACTTCCTTCCTCAAGCGCGCCAATTTCAAATCATAACACTCCCTCTAATTAAGTGCTTGAGGACACTACATAAAAAAAATAAAATACAATCAAAAATGCATGAACAATATCAACTTTAAAAATAACAAAAGCAAAAATTCATTATGCTCTCAAACAAACAAACAAACAAAAATTCAAAATCTTATCGAATGACGAAAGAAAAATAATTTATACAGAAATTATCCCCAACAAACGTCTCAATTTACTAAAAATATTGAAAGTTAATGGCTTTGTTAAAATGTCTGCAATTTGAATATCTGTAGGAACATAACAAAAATTGATTATTTCTTCAACATAAGCTTGCTTTACAAAATTATACTTGAAATTATAATTAAATTATAATTGAAATAGCTGAATTGGTGGGTTCAATAATACCTGATTTTAAGAGATTATTCACTTCACGTTCAATCTCAGATTTCTGAGACTGAGGAAGTAGATAGGGTTTCACGTATGATGGTGTGGCATTCTTTTCAAGGTGAATATTATATTTATAAACATTTCTGATGCACGTTACAAATTTTTGCATATTGTTGCTAGGTGGCCAGGGTCAGCCCATGATCAGACGATATTCAATAATAGTTCAGTACGAGCATACTTAGAAAATCGAAGGGTTCAGAATGGTGTATTGTTAGGTATGTGCAAGCATATCTGACACAAAAAGAATTTAACAATATTTTATGATTTACAGGTGATCCAGCGCCTTTTTTTCCACTAGGCCCATCAGGCCCTGGCCTAGGGCCCGCACGCTGAAAGGGCCCGGAATCGACACAGTGATTACAATAAAATAAGAACCAAATTTCAAATATTGAGTAGCATTGGTCAGGGCTATTTAATTTCCGCGTAAAATGCGATCTAAAATTAACGATTTGAGGTGTTTCATGGACACACAGAAATTATACGATCCTTTAAAAAGAATGTGGGGATATTTACAAAATGGATTGTACCTAAGGATATATAAATCTAGATATGCAATATCGAGATTCTATTGCGCATATACCGTTCAATTCCTATAAGTAACGCATCGGGTGAGAGATCGTTTTCCACATTAAAACGAGTCAAGACCTATTTAAGGAACTGTTTGAATCAAGACAATACTTCGTCCTTGGCAGTTCTTAATGTAGAAAGTGACATCCTAAATGTAATAGATAAATAAACTTATAGACGCAATTCGCTGATCTGAAAATACGGAAACGAGTAATTTAGATGTATGTTTGTGTGCGCATTGTAGTATTTACCTACCTAACTTACAACTGATTTTTAATTATTATTCACTAGATTTTTATATTTTGTATCGCATTATGAGAATATTTGTTTGATTTAAATTTTATATATTTTTTACTTATGCTTATTATAATTTTTTGTATACCTAAATCTGACATATACGCTAATGTCTGAAGTAGTGTTTGATTTTACCTAAAATTCACATGCACTGTTTGGGCATGAGGTGGGGCCCCCAAATATTGAGGGGCCTAGGGCCCGCCTATTTCAAAATTAGGCTAAATATAAATATCTATCCAAATATGACTAAACATGCCGCCGCCCTTGAAAGGACTCCCGTAATTTCAATTAAACACACACAACTACATTAAATTATAACAAAATAATACATTGTTTTTGTCAACCCTCTCACATTGCACTAGTCACTTTTGTTCGTATCGGTCCGATCTATAGGAACTGGAAGCACACATATCTTCCGAACAGCCACCTTCTGGATTGACCTTCCTGTTTGAATTGATGCAACCCGACAAACATTGTCCTCACCTGGATGAAGTTGAACGATTCTCCCAAGCTTCCATTGAAGTGGAGGAAGATTATCATCCTTGAGAGTCACTAACGCACCTGGTTTTAACGCCGTTTGAGAGTGGTTTGTATTCCATTTCGTCCGTTGCTGAAGCTGGGAAAGATACTCCTTCGACCATCTGTTCCAGAACCCTTGAAACATGGGTTGCACCCGTTTCCAGTGAGACAAGAGATTGACATTTTCCAACATTAATGATGGCTCAGGTACAGCCGTAAGTGAACTTCCGATTAGAAAATGTGAAGGAGTGAGGGCCGTAAAATCGTTTGGGTCATTAGATGTGTTAGTTAGGGGACGAGAGTTCAAACATGCCTCTATCTGAGTTAGTAAAGTTGACATTTCTTCATAGGTTAATAACGTTTCCCCGACCACGCGCCGGAGATGATGTTTAGCCGATTTAACTGCGGCTTCCCAGAGTCCTCCGAAGTGAGGTGATCTTGGAGGTCCCGAGATCTATGAGAACACGTTGAAACTTATCTTTATATTCATCTGATTTAAGCAAGCTTGATATACGATCTAGTTCATTCTTCGCGCCCACAAAATTCGTACCGTTGTCTGAATAAATATTCGAGACGTGCCCCCGCCTGGCGATAAATCTCCTGAAACTGTTGAGGAACGCGTCCGTTGTTAAGCTTGAAACTATTTCTAAATGTGTTGCTCGAGTTGCAAAACATACAAAGACAGCAACATATCCCTTTTGTCCGACAACTCCTCGTTTGCGTTGAAAACAAAGTTTAAATGGACCGCAGTAGTCGACTCCGCAATTTGAAAATGGACGAGCTATTTGAACTCGTGCCGCGGGCAAGTGACCCATGAGGTGTTCCATTTACTTTGGTTGTGCTCTGCAACATCGTATGCAATTTCTTAAGACTCGCTTGACTGTACCTTTACCACCTAGTGGCCAATATCGCGTACGTACATTTGCCAATGTAGACTGAATACCACCATGTAAGTATTTCAAATGCTCATAATTGATAATCATAGTGGTCAACGTATGACTGCTTGGAAGTATTATAGGGTGTCGTTGATTAAATGGTACATCTGCATGAGTCAATCTCCCCCCAACACGTAGCAGACCGTCATTTCCGATAAATGGTGTTAATGAAAGTAATCTGCTTCGTTTACTGATCGATTGTTTTTTCTTCAATCTGTCGATTTCATCTTTAAAGTGCTGGTCTTGGCATATTTTCAAAAGTTTGGTAAATGCTTCTTCTATTTCATCAAGGTTCAATAACCCGTATCGTTTTTCCACCCTTTGGCATCTGTAATTGTGGCAAAATCTGAGGCAATATGCGGTTACTCGTTTCAGTTTCGTTAGTGACGAGTAACGTTCAATAATGTTGAAGTCCTCTATCACGTTTAATAACGCAATTTTTTGCCCTGTTCTGTGCTCCAATGTCGCTTGCATGATTGCTGGTTGCATAGGCCAAGTGGCGTTCGAGTTTCACGTGCATTGTCAGCGTTGATATCATCAATTCCGTCTGTATGAGGCATGTTTGATGTTTGAATGAATTGTATTGTAAGAAGGTAAGTAAAGTATGGTAACTAATTGGAAGTCACTTACTCTGAGATTCTTCCTTCCGTCCGATGTGCAATTTAACGATGTCCGTGAAAGTTAGGTATTAGTGAAATGTGTAAGAAATCCGATGCACCGTAATTTACTAATACCCCCTTGTGTACTGTAGGTTAACTTTAAAATCCACTTGCAAACCGCAATATGAGTTTAACCGTACTAATTAAAATCTACCAACAGTAGCTAATTTACACCGCTCTTTTCCGTACCAATTTGTTATTAGATTAACTGATTAATCTTGCTCGAAGGACCATGTTGAACTCGAGCGTTTTTGAGTATTTTATTTTTTAATTTCAAACTGACATAACATTACAAGCCTACTATTACAACTATTCGTGCTTGCCTTTTTAACATTAAACATAAATATAAATATCCAAATATGACTAAACAAAGAGGATCAGTTGAAAAATTGTTTGGAATTTGGAAAAAGAGATTTCCAGTTCTTTCTTATGGCTCCCGTTTGAAGACGCAAACAACTTTAGTTGTTATTGTTGCAACAGCTGTGTTTCACAACATAGCAAGAGATATGAACGAAGAAGAGCCACCATTAGACGAGGAACATATAGTAGATGTCAACATTGCTAATGCAGGAGATGTACAATTATTACCACAAATTGATCCTCAAAATATTCATCAAGGACGAAATGTTCAACAAGAATTTATTAATTATTTTAGTAGATTATAATCTAATGTACCTAATCTATTTTTTATAAGTTGTATAAATGATAGTTAAACTGAATGCTTGTTTTTAATTATACACAATACAATGAACAATTCTTAATTGATTTTTTCTAATAACAAATGTAATTGTAATTGTTTAATATTATTATCTAATTTAACACCCTCTAACTTTAATTTATTTTCTTCTAACTTAGAAGATAGCTCAGCCTCCAATATTTTTTTCTGCAGTTCAACATTTTCCTTTTTTAGCTTCGCTAATTCTAAATACTCAGTCGATATGTTGCTTGTTGATAGCGCTTTTACTATCGGCGACGTGCAGTCCAATGACCATCTACTTTTGCTTGTTCTGCCGTGCTAAGCCTAAAAGCGGTAACCAACATTTCACAAAATGGCGACAAAATCGATTTTAAAATCTAATACCGTAATTTAAAAAATTGTCGAGTTTTTCAAACCACTTGCGTTTTTTTTTTGTGAGTGTAAATGCTTCAGTTTGTTAAAGTAATCATTAATTGTACTCAAAAACATTGTTTTATTAAAAAAAACGTAGATACCGCTAATTTGTTTTAATAAATGTTACTGCAATACTAAGGCTATTACGCGGTATGTGTTAAAGAAAGGTATTGCACTTCGTCACAGAAGCAGAAGATATAAAAATACAAGGAAGATATTAAGTGATACGATATTTTGATTGGTATGGAATAAAAAGCTTTTTAATTGGCGTTAAAGTTTACTACAACAAACTACAAAGCTTTAACTAACAACTAATGTAGACACTAAATTCAATTCTCTCCATCATTGTCTGATTCATCATTTACCACGGGAATTGTAGACCAAAACTCTAATCTGTTTTCAGGGATTATTTTATTGCGATCTTCTTGGCTGCAATTGTTTTGAATTAACTTGACGATACCATCTCGGCGTTGTACAGAAACTCCTCTAGGTCGTGAAACAGGATCTGGGGTGGGTATTTTTCCTGATTTAAGTATATTTTTTTAATAAAATCTAACAGCAGTGCAGGTTTTTCAAAATCGGCCCGGTAACTTAAAAAAAAATTACCTTTTTTGGCACATATTTGTACAATATCATGTAGGTAAACCTTGTCTAAATCTTTTGCTTTGTATTTCTTTGAATGATCCTTCCATAACGAGAAATCTTCAGTACACATTTCTAATGTTTTAGTTTTAGTATTTTCAATTGCTAACTTATAATCTGCAAAATCATATACGTTTTTCATTGTTTTTAATGATTTTTCTACACTGTGATGAAACGAATCCGCAGACATGAATGTATGTCCGGGTTCAAAATAATTTACTTCGATTTCGGATGCCTGGATAAGTGTGCTGTTAACTATAAAAACCAGAAAGCTGAAAAACGCCCAGTTTTTATTTTGGGCGCTACAATTGTCAACCCAAAAGGTAATCTTCAGCCGATCTCTCTGACTTTGAAGGTACTTTGCAAAAACACTTATAATGTCTTCTTTTTTTCTTCCCCGTATGGCTTCGTGCCAAATAACTGCCGTTGGTTTTTCTTTAGCCATACATTTTAGTGGTACAAAGCTTTCGTTGTAAGCCACAAGACGTTGTGTGAAAATTAACGACTTAAACATTTCACACTTCGGTAACATAATTACCTTTTGAAGGTCTACAGATACAAACAGATCTTTGCTGTTTTGTGATTTTAGTTTATCTGCTTCATAAAATTTTCGAGCCTGTGTGTATTTTTCTTTATGAATTTTCCACTTTGAGCAAACTGCACAGTCAGGTTTTCTTCGGAGTGAGCATGCAATTTAAAAGTTTCGCATTGTTCACACTCTTCGTGGCCTAGCTTGACGAAAGATATATTTCGCTTTCGTAAAATGGAACGATATAAATCGTATGAGCGATTGAACGCTGGTGTTTTCTCCAAAAAGTCATCGTATAATCTTCGTGCAGAAAGATCACTAGGTAAATAACGTCGTAACGGTGCATGTTCGCGCCTGTAGTGCGAAATATTTGGCTTAAAGGATTTGTGGCGGCCCGCGCCTAAAACGTATACAATTAAGCACGGCCGAGACTACCCTCAGTTCGGCACGTCAGTCAAGCACGGCCGAGAACACCCCGGGGCGAGCAAGCACGGCCGAGACATGCAAAACGGCTTCTCCCCACTCCAACAGACGGCCTTTATAAGGCGAGCCAGCAGCAGAATAAATCCCCAGTTCGCGACCGGTCTTCCAAGTGATCGATTCGTTTTCTAAGATCCGTCGAGTAACCAGTCCCGCAGAAACCCAGCAGAGCCCGCAGAGCCGTCCCTGTACCAAACAGCCGCGCGGAGCCGAGTCGGAGACCAACCGGTCTAAAGCTGCTGCGAGAAAGGTGAAATCAATTTATTTTTTTATTTCCGCTCTCGTAACCCATCCCTAGATTAGCCGTTTGTACCACCCATTACACCCTCGGGGTGTTTCTGCACCCCGGTCATTATCTATTACCACTCAGAATCTTGCCATGGTTCGCCCTGGCTGTTCTGCACCCCGTCCCTCGGGACCTAAACAACCCGCTCCTCGTCCACCCAATCCCCCACAACAAAAACAACCTAAAACGAAAACCCAACTACCCAAACCTCCGCAGCACAAACCTTCTCAATTACCCCTCCCTCGAACTCCTCCGCCAACCCAGCTACCTCCCAACCCCGCATCTTACTCCACGACACTCCGCAAAGCCCCTACACCACCACCACCACCAGCACAATACACAGAATACACAGATCAGCAACTACACCCCGCCACACACAATCCTCCCACTCCACCACTTACTCAATCCGCCAAACGAACGCGTACCATTTCCACCTCCTCTTCCGGTTCCGCCATGTCCCACCACTCGATAACCCAAACCACAACCTATCGCTATTGCATTCGCAATATTCTCACCGCCATCACCTCCCAAAAACAACTGTACAACTCCATCCTCACCTTCAACCTCCCGCTTACGAACCTAAAATTCAACCACAACCAGTCAGCCCTTATAGAAACTAAACTCCCTGTTGCTTTCGACCTCTCCAAAAAACTCCAACACCTATTCGGCGATCCCAACGTATCCTTCACCCAACTATCCGGTCCAAAACCCCAAACCCACACCCCTAAACCACCATCTTTCTCCTGCGTCATCCGTAATGTCGACCGAGACATCACGGAATCCGAAATCCTGCAAGCCATCAATCTCCCCAGAATTACCCGCGCTCTGCGCATCATCTCCCGAGCGACCAACCTCCCCACCACCTTTGTACGGATCATTACAACCAGCAAATCCACCCTAGAACACCTCCTCCAACACGGTATCTGCATGTTCAGCAGACACTATCCCTGCGAACCGTCCCACATTCCAGACCCTACTCCTAAGTACTGCTCCCTATGCACCAAAATCGGCCACCTCTCCTCCGAATGCACTACCCGCGTCCAAATCTGTCCCTCCTGTGGTGAAAACCACAAACCCAACATGTGCAAACCCGACACCCAACCCAAATGCAATAACTGTTCCGGACCCCACCCCACCTATTCCTTTGAATGTACCAAACGCAAAGAAATCCCCAGCACTCCCGCCGAAGCAGCTCCCCCCAACCCCGCCGACACCCAGTCCGTCTCCTCCGAATCCTCCGCACTACCAGAAACCGCCTACTACCTACGCCAAACCGACTTCCTACGAACCATAGCCCTTACCTTCATCCATCTTTTCCCCGACCGCCGTTCGGAGGTCATCCAAGCAATCGACCAAGCGTCCCAAGCATTCCTTAACCGAAGAACCTGGGCATCCTTCTCCGGAAACGTGGTAGCGTTTTCCACTCCCTACATAGTGATTTCTTAATTCCGTAATCATGGATTTCGTCGTCGGTACCGTTAACTCCTGTGGCTTACGCCGCAAACGCCCTCTCATAAAAAACCTCCTGCACTCCGACCAAATTCAAATCCTCTCAATAACTGAAACCAAACAACTTCCAACGCCGTCCTCTCTTTCAGAGACTACAAAACATTTAAAAAAAACAGTTCCCTCAGGGGAGCACGCGGAACGGCCTTGCTTGTCGGGGACCGCTTTCCCTCCACTCCATTAACACTTCCGCCCCACCTTCAACACCTAGAATGTGTTGCCGCCACCGTCCACTTCCCCAACATCAATATCAGCTTCTTCAGTTTTTACAATCCACCCAATGACCCCCTCCCGGATCACCTATTTCGGTATATCTCCACCCTCCGCCACGCCGTGTTGCTGGGGGATCTTAACTCCCGAAACACCCTCTTCGGCGATTCCACCTTCAACCCCAACGGCATTATTCTCGCCAACCACCTAATAACTCTTCCTATCTGTCGTGTTAACTAACAACACCACCCCAACCTTTGTCTCGCACAACGGAACTTCTATTGTCGACCATATCATTTTCACCGAACCCCTCTTCCGCTACATCGACGCCAACTGCTTCCTAGGCACCACAATCACCTCCGATCATCTTCCTTTGCTTGTCCGCACGAACTTCAGCCCGCCCCCTGCTCTTCCGCCCACGGTGATCTATAAAAAAGACTTCTCCAGAGCCAACTGGAAAGTTTTTGCCCAACACATCACCGAAAACATTCAGCCACACCCTTCTCTCGAAACACCACAAGACGTCGACTCGGCAGTCGACACACTTACCACCACCATTTCCGATGCAGTCTCCATCGCCGTCCCTACGAAACCCCATCATCTCTATCGCCAGAAGCTCCCTGATAGGATACTTAATCTCATTAGGGAGTGTTCCGTCAATACCTACGATCCCGTGACGCCGCGCTCAAGACAGAATACAACAGACTGAACTCCCTAATAAGACGAGAAACGACACGACTAACTGAAGAGAACTGGGTCAGGGTGACTTCCGCTCTGGATTACAGAGACGGACGTCGATACTGGCACCAGTTCAACGTACTGACCGGCAACAGAAAAATCCAACGAACCCACCTAACAGACCAAGGAGGCAACATAGTATCCACAGACAAAGACAAGGCAGATTTATTTGCCAGACACCTACAAGAAGCCTTTCAATCACCCGACCTTCCCAACTACGATCTCGAGTTTAAGCTGGCGGTTGAACAGCGGTTAGCTTATTTTCGGGATCAAGACGTCCCTCAACAACCTCCTGACGATCCCCTCCTTCAGCCAATACCCCCCCCAAACAATTGTCGACACTATCAAAAGTGGATGCAATTCAGCACCCGGACCGGACAACATAAACAGACTGATACTACGCCACCTTCCTCCCTCCGCAATCACATTGCTATCCACCATCTACAACCGCTGCATCCAACTCCCATACTTTCCAGCACCCTGGAAATCCTCATCCATAGTCATGATCCCAAAACCACAAGCAGATACCACCAGAGCATCCTCTTACCGACCCATATCTCTCTTAAACTGCATCGGAAAAACCCTCGAACAAATTATGGCCCAACGATTAAGACACCATCTGGAGACTAGCAATCTCCTACCTCCCGCACAGTTTGGTTTCAGACCCCTTAGATGCACCCAAGATCCTCTCCTTAAACTGCAATCAGAGATTGTCAGATCCTTCAACAACGGCAACTGCACTCTCGCAATTTTCCTAGATATCAAACAAGCCTTCGACTCTGTCTGGCACGCCGGACTAATCCACAAGCTCCGCTCCCTGAATATCCACGATAAAATGACCAAATTCCTGCTATCATACCTTTCCAATCGAACTGCCAGAGTAAAAGTTGCCAGAGAACTATCCGATCCATTCACACCCCTCGCAGGGGTTCCCCAAGGCTCACCTCTCGCTCCCCTTCTTTACATCATATATACTAACGACACACCACAACCAGGCAACGCCAAAACCAGTTGTACACTATTCGCAGATGACACTGCCTTTTGGACAACAGACCGCACCAGCACAAGAGCCACACGCACACTGAACGACACTCTCACACGATACACGACATGGGCCAATCGCTGGAGAATCCAGTTAAATCCCGAGAAAACACAAACAATACTCTTCAGACACCCCGACTACAGTAAAAACCCACGACAACAACACGAAGACGTTCACCTACACCTGAACAACACACCGCTACAGCTCACAAACCGAATCAAGTACTTAGGAGTTCATCTCACAAGTACGTTGAATTGGAACCACGACCTAACGCTCACACTAGACAAAGTTAGGAAACGCACACAACTACTGAGCGCCCTTCGGGGTCGCATCAACGGATGTGACCCTAGAACGCTCCAACACACTTACAAAACGTACATCAGACCACTCATCGATTACCGAGCCCCCCTGTACTGCATAGTAGGGGAGCTAACACGAAATCCACTGAACGAGAATGATCAAAATTTTAACCGATGGTGTTCCATTTTGCCCTATCAGAGTATGCTAAAATCGATCGCCTCAGGTCATACGACTTAAGGCGCTGCGGGTACTTCTTGTGGTACCAATTCTGAAAGGTTGTTTTTCGAAAAAATAAGTTATACACCAAATGAAAACGTTGATAATAGCTCTTAAAAAAATATTTAAAAAAATCCCGCACATTTGATAACTCCGTAAAAAACAATTCTTAATCGGTTTTTCATGAACTTTGTACGGATATAACTAGGTTACTGTTGGAAGAATGTTTTTTTTTTTTTTACAGACTAATGATAGGTACAGCCAATGACTACGAGAGTGTTTCTTTTTTAAATTTTTTCTCTAATTATAAGATATCTTATAATGTTAAGCTAATAAGATAATCTTGTAATTAGAGACAAAATTTAAAAACGAAACACCGTTAAGTCATTAGTAGTACCTATCATTAGTCTGTAAAAAAAATCAGCTTCATTCTTCCAACGGTAACCTAGTTATATCCGTAGAAAGTTCGTGAAAAACCGACTAAGAATTGTTTTTTTACGGAGTTATCAAATGCGCACGATTTTTTTAAATATTTTTTTAAGAGCTATTATCAACGTTTTCATTTGGTGTATAACTTATTTTTTCGAAAAACCTTTCAGAATTGGTACCGCAAGAAGTACCCGCAGCGCCTTAAGTCGTATGACCTGAGGCGGCAGACGATCGATTTTAGCATACTCTGGATAGGGCAAAATGGAACACCATCGGTTAAAATTTTGATCATTCCTCGTTCAGTGGGTTTCGTGTTAGCTCCCCTACTAGCACCCTCTCCTCTAGTCAACGACACCAAATCGCCGCCTGCGAACGCAATATCTTACGGAAAATACACAGACTCGATCCACGCCACCCTTCCGACCTTACCATCGAACACGCAAACATACAACCTATCACACACAGACTCGCATCCCTACAAACAAGATTTGCACAGCGCAGGGTCCACGGCGACACCCAGCCCACCAAAGATATCCTAAAGATCCCCTGCAATAAATCCGCCACAGGAGGTCCCCTTCCCCGAAAACCCAAAAGGAAATTCAAATTCCCTCCCGTACTCCTAACCCAACTACTCGAAGACCTACCCCAGGAATTCGAAGAGCTCCTTGACAACGCCCCTTACACCATCCGGTAACGCAAACCATACTAAAAAACCAAAAAGAAACATTTACTGCCTTCTTTTTTTTTCTTTTTCAGATAAGGACACACGTACCGGAATCCAACACCAACAACACCACCCTCACCAATCCTACACCGAACGAGAACCGACCGCGAACTCTACCACCCCCTCGACAACGACGACGCGCAATGCACCAAGGACACGAGCCGATACCTGCACAGTATAGCATAGACAAATAGCATGCATTGTAAATACATTTCATACATCACGTACTAACCAAGGGCTGAAGAGGACACAAGTCCTGAGCAGTCCGCCATTCATCTAATACTAACAATTAATGTATCATATACCTGTAAGATGATAATAAACGTATTTTGATTGATTGATTGATTGAGAATAAATCAGATGCACCTGTTTCCTTATAGCGGTCATCTCACTAATACTGTGTTGTCTCATAGCCAGTATTCAATTTTTGGCAGTGTTCATAATAGCCTGCCTCACCAACCGCCGTTCACCGAGCCCGGTAAACACAATCAGGTTACCCCAGCCGGCGTTCACCGAGCCCGGCATTCCTACCAGCAGCCACCGCGGACAGTACGTCGCGCCCATGCCACCTACGACGCCCAGGAAGGTGAAACGCCAGCGACGAAACGAGATCCGCCGTTTCTTCCAGAGGAGCCCATTTCCGACACCCGTTTCGCCGCTACCGCCTAGCCCGACGAAACCACAACGCGCCTGGAAGCTACAGCACATCGAGCAGTTTCCTACGGCAACATCGACCCCGGAACCGTAGCGCCTAACGATCCCCGCCGGTTCATCGTACGCGACCGTCATCGGAAGCAACTGATCCAGCACCTGTTCGGGGACGACTGAAAATTGCACATACTGTAATATAAATTAATGTTATGTAAATTTATATAGGACACGATAATAACAACCAAAGATTCTATGTGGTCAATTATTATTTGATGATCTTTTATGTTTGGGGGAATTCTGCCAAATCTTTTGTCTCTTCTTGGAGAAATTACCGAAATTTTTGGATCAAGCATGTTCTCCAGTATCTTGTCATTATTTCGATGAAAACCTAGCGTCGTTAGAAGGAAAGTTCGACATACACCCCAAGACTGACCATTTTCATCTTTTAAGAAGTAATTATTGGTAAAGATTTTTCTAGAATCTGACCCAACAGTTCTTCTTTTTACACCCACTTTTTGCACTAACCCTATTACAAAACTCCTTTGATCATGTTTATTCATGCTCCAAAATTGTGAATTGATTTGTTTCCTCACGTCTTGACTAATTTTAGTCGTGCATTGTTTCTTACAAGAGTTGTTGCATGGCTCTCTAACGATATGTTTTTTTTAAATCGTTTTAAGTTGTTTAGCTTTACGTTGTGAGGGGGTATACTTAAATTTCTTCTCTTCCTTTTTTCTCCTTTTCTTGTAAATTCTGTTTCGATGGCATTAACGGATTCATCACTGGAGCTGTCAGTCGTCTTCGCATCTATTCCTTGTAGTTCCACTATATCTTCCTGAATATTTTCGGCTTGATTGTTATTGTTACCTAAAAGACAAGTAATTGTAATTAAAACTTTAAATTAACGCAAACTAATGTTTAACAAACCTTGCACTTGTGCAAGCTGCGGAGCACTCCCCATTTCCGTTTCTTCTTGTACTTTCTCCAAATAGGCCAGTCAAAATCGACAATAAATCAACAAAACATGGATGTATCTCTGATTTTTTAGTATGTTGTTTGGACCCATTAGAGTAGTGTATACTCAAGTTTGCAACTCTCTAAAAGTTGTGGAAAAAGTGTAGTATACGAAAAACCGCGACATTTTCGGACTTTTTACAGTGTTTGCGTTATATTTCCTTAACTATACATTTTTCGACGAAAGTCACTATATACGTTTTTGAAGAGTATTAAATGTATAACAATTTGCGCCTAACCCGAGCTCTGTAGGTCAATTAGTTACCGAATTACGGCACTTTTCCAAAAAGTGAACATTTGAGTTTTACACCTTCTTTAGATGGAAATTGCGGCTAAACTATTGATCCTACGAGTAGAACTTATAAAATAGACGTTGTAGATAATTTAATTAGCTTTAAGTTAAGCGTAAAGTGGGGTCTGCAGGTCTCGTAGTTCTCTCTAGATCTCAAAAAAACCGACATAAGGTAAAATTGTATTTTTCCAGAAATGTTCCACAAACTTTTTATCTTTTGTTTTTTTGGTGTGGAAATAAAAAAGCAATGTGTCAAATCAATTTTTTTGCTGCATAGAGTCAATTTTAAATATCCAACAATTTCATAGATTTAATTTAAGGCACAAATCAAAGTTGAGTAAGTCGTAGGAAGGTGCCGCAATGATATCATTGTATACATACCTAATACGAGCCCTAACACAAAAATGTTCGGACACTCAAAATATTGTAACTTAAAATCATTGTATGTTATTTTATTATTTTTTTCTTACTATAGTTATAAATTAAACATATTTAGTAACTGTTACAAATGTCAAATAACACAAAACACCATAAAATTAGAATTTAAAGTGACACATAAATGTTCGGACACCATTCCTTAATAATGAGTTACATCCCCTTTGGCTTTAATAGTAATCAAAGATACATCATATTTTGCGAATTTAGCGATTTTTTGTGTCGATTTTGACTGGCCTAAAAGTCATATCGTCCAAGACAACAAAATCTTGAAATGCCCCTGAAAAAAGGATATTGAAAAAATTGAAACAATATATTAAAGAAGTTCTTACCTTCCTCGCTAATTATATCTTCAATTTGCTGTAATTCTCCTTGAGCTATTACATTACAAATAGGCTCTACTTCATTGACGTTATTATCAGGCACTACTTCATGTAATATATTTTGAAATATTTCTAAAAGGAAAAAATTATTTGCGATAATTGCGACAAACTAAAAAATCTTACCGTCTTCGCCAATCATTTCTTGAAGTAAATTACGTTTAGGTACCACCACATTTACCACGACACCGCGGTTTTCACTATTTAACTGTTCTTGAGATTTATCAAGCAATAAAGCCCGTTCTAAAATTTTGTGAGATCTACGTAATGCCATAACTATGAATTTATTTACAACCGATCAAACACTATTTTTTACATGAAATTACTCTTGACACTGAGTTGGCTTGTAACACCACCGCAAGCACCAGTCATCAAATAAAAGGCAAAAGAATAAAGGTGAAGTATTTGTTTACTTTGTATTACTAAGAATACTAGGCCATTTAGCGGCTTCTACATACAATGGCGCCATTTGTCAAGGCATATTAGCGGTAAGTGCAAAATGTTAGGGTATATTGGCGGCAAGTGCAGTAGATACCGTCAAAGAACCTTTTTGTTTGTCACTTAGCGCTAAATAGCATAGCGTTTTGTATGAAAAACGTAGATACCGCCAAAAAAATTGCATTTTTATTAAAAATGCGCAACATATACCGCTCTAAAACCTAAGCAAATCGATGCAAAACACACTGAGAAAAAAAAATGTTGATTTAGCACGAATACTGTTACATTTACCGAAAATTCTGGTTACCTGAGGGACAGCAACAAATTACGTTATTTCAACAAAACTATTCTGGTACATGGTAATTTGTAAAATCAACAAAACACCTTTACTTTCTGCAAAATAGTCTTTTGTAAAAACAAATTCGCGTTTCGTTGGATTGAACACACTCGCTACTTAAACCTACAAGTCATGTTTTGTTAGTTTTACAAAACTATCCTGTAGGTTTAGAAAATACAACAAATTCAGTTTTGCTGTTCCTACAAATCGATAACTTGATTTTAATAAACTATTTTGCTACACGCAATGTACACACATTGCATTTTCTACAAATCGCAGTGCTATTTTAACTATTTTATTTGTTATAATAACCATTCTATACTGGAACTGTTATTAAACTGTTCTGTTGGTCTGAATGTACCGATTTGCTACACTTACAGAATTAGTTTGTTGAATTAACTTCAGTAGGAAAGTTGTTGCTGAAATTAGGTTCTGTTAGATTTGCGAACTGATTTGTTGAAATAATAAACGGTAAATTTAGTAAAATATTTTATTATTAATTAAATATACGACATAACGCGGGTGACCTGGCAATACCTCCTATGTTGGTTAAGAGACGTTTTACAGGAGACAAAAAAAACTTGTCAATTTTGTAGAGAGATGGTATTTTTCAACAATGTGAAGTAGTTATTCTTTAATGTTTATTATATTATACTAAATTTAATAAAAACGCCACAATCTTACCCGGTGTTATTTTTATATAACTTGTGAGGTATTGCTATTCATGTTTTTACAGATAGGAGTTTTTGCTACAGAAATTTGTTCTGATAGGAGAATGCAGTATCTAATTAAGTATACAACAATTTTTTGAATTTAGCAAGCTTATACAGAAATTTTTGTAGAAAAATGATACCCAAAACGTAGGTTTCTCAAGGGAAAATTAATACATGGTAATAAACTTTAAAACAATACTTTAATGTAAACATAAACATGAATAAAATAAACTAAAACTAGCTGCAAGTTTCATAATCACTAAAAAAAATAAATTGGCGAGGAGAATTATTCATGTAAAATATTATCGTAGAAAGCATGTGTGTCTTTTGGCAGAACGAGTTTAAGTTCTTGAAGGTGGTTCCATTTATCCAAAGCAATTTTAGAAGGCCCCTGCAGTAACTGAGGATAGTTCATAATAGGAGGCATACATTTTGGCCTGCAAGGAAGCTCATTAAATAAATCTTGGCCATAATCCAGTTTAATATCTATGGTTCCTTGTGGATTATACCTAATGCACTTAATATCATTAATCACAGGGTCAGAAGTCTTACGACCTGGTCTTAAAGAAGTGTATCGCAAAAATTTGGAAGCGGAATAATCCTTAAAAAATGAGTACTCCAGCATTTTAGTTTTATATGGCGTGGAGGTTTTTCGAGCTTCTTTTGATATTGTCACATAGTCACTTGGTAAATGAATTTCTTTGTGCTTAAGACGTCTTTCTATCACACTATGTACAGAGTCACACTCCATTTGGGTGTGACCTGGTTCTAAGTATTTTTGAAAAATAAAAGTTTCGTGTTTCATTGCAAAATTGAGTAAAGCGTTGGCCAAGACATTGTTACGATTCTGGTAACCACATCCGTCCGAATACAATACAATTGGCTTTTTCATTGGAGTTATGCAATTTTCTTCCAAATAGTCTATAATGCAGGTGGTAAAAGTAGATGCTTTAAGTAATCTATTTTCATTTTCGGAAAACCAATAGCACATAACGTTTCGTGTTTTTAAATCAAATATGGTGAAGTTATGGCAACATAGTTTTGTTTTGAAGTAAATTTTGTTCGCCGGAAGATATGGGCATAGTTTTACTGCCTGTAAATCCATAGTCAATGTAATAATTTCATCTTTCTCAGCTTTTTCTTTATCTTTTTGTTTTTCCATTCTAGCAGCATCTTTCCTTAGGATGTGATGCCTGTATTCATTTTCTGTGACATTTCCATATTTGAATGAAAAACAAACATTACACTGATCCTTTTTCGGTGAGTATAGCGCCAAGTTTTTTTCTTTAAACGTTTTTGAAAACACATTACGACCCAATGGAGTGATGTTTCTGTCTTTGCAAAAATTATTCACATACACTTCATATAACTGGTTCATATTTTGAAAAGTGTATTCCAAATACAGCTTTGAAGTATCGCGCCGACAATAATGAGAAGGAAGTTTAGGTAAACTTTTGAAAAACTCGTCTAAAAACTTGTAACTTTCTGCATACCTTTGCTTAACGACTTCCTTAGCAGAAATTCTATTCTCATTCCCTTTCGTCATACCATATGAACTATTATCTACCCAGTATTGAACAGTTTCCCTGCATTCGAAGTCTTTTGTTTTTATTTCGGACCCATTCTTCTTTTTCCGCCTTACGCCTTCGTTTTCTACCTTGATCATATTCATTTTCGTTCACTTCTTCTGTTTCATTTATGACAGTTTCTTCTAATTTATTGGCATCATCTTTTTCGGGTTCATATGAAGTACTACTATCTTGCACATCATTTGATTCATGGTCGTCTTCTACAGTTTTCTCAACTTCATTTGCAATGTTTTCTATGACATGATCTTCATCACTCGAATCTTCGTAAGGAACAAGACGATCTGTTTGCTTATATTCGACTTGGTTTGGAACTCCTATATCACAAGTAGTGGAAGTAGTATTGGTTATATCAGTTAAACAGTCTTCAAAGTTAGGTACTACTTCATCAGGATGAATGGGAAAAGCGATGTTGCTTTCTACGACCACGTTGTCGTCTAAAAATATGAAAGATGCATTTTCTAAATCGAAACATTCTTTCTCTTCAGTTTTGCTTGAGTCGACAACATCGATTTGCGATTGGGCCAATGACAGAATTTTTTCAGTGCGCCTTGAAAACATGACTATTTTGAGTCCGGAAAACCTTTGGCAGCCTATGACGGATGTAAAGTAAATAGATTGAAGAGATAGTCAAAAAATTTTACCTTCTAAATGGGGATCCAACAAAAAATCGATGTGCTATTTTCTCCTATTAAAATTATCCAGGTACTTTCAGTATAATGCAATACCTCCTATCTGAAAACGAAAATAAATTGAGGTTATTTTTAACGTAAATTTTATGGTTTAGTCGTTTAATGTACACAAATTCATCTTTTAATATTCAAATAGTGGATTATAGAAACAAAAAGCAAAACACCTACCAACGAGAACCAGTTTTCGACGTTAAACACACTACACTTGAACGGAGGTACAATCCTCTTATGACATCACCTAATAAACTGTTGATTTAGGAGATTTTGCATGACAAAAATCATTAAGATTTCAGTGGGAGAAATTGAAATACAACTTTTCAGCCATTTCGAACTTTATTTAACGAAAGGAGAAGTTACAGATAGGTGCATTAGTACGCGCCGATTATGAATCTACCAATATCTCATTTTCACAAAAAATGGCAGATAGGAGGTATTGCCAGGTCACCCGCGATAATACATAAAGATTTAGATAAGTAAGCCATTTTTCTGATGAAATACTAGAAACAATACAACATAAAATATTAAATAAAAATATAAATTAACCTATTATAAGCCATATTATACATATAAAAAAAACATATACCACGGATGTTTCTAGACTGATGGGAAACAATTTGGAGGAAAGTCTTTTAGTAAAAATTGTCCCCTCTCCTCTATTTTTCAAAAATATTCGCATCAATTTAAAAACCAAACAAATAGATATTGAATAAATAAGCATTATAAAGGATCTCTAACAGTTACATACCTTCGCCCACTGGAAGTCACATTCATATTATTTGGAATAAAGCTTATAAGTTTGTGTTGAAAAATAAAATTGTCATTTTTGGCAAGTTCCACTTCGTATGCATATACGTGCTCGTCAAAACAAAAATGTTGTTAAGAAATGAAAATTGAAAAATTATTTTATCACTTCCCAATAGATAAATACTTTCCAGCTTGCCAAATTTAAGTCCATCTTCCTCCGTTACATCAACTGTGACGATAACGTTTTTGGCATATTTAATTCCCTTACAAATGGCCCATGACGTTTGAAAAATGGATTGATTGGAAGCAATATTCAATGCAAGTTGTATTTCTCTCATTTTTTCTGAACAAACTGCATTACAAGGCCCCACTTCAACTGTAGGTTTCCATTTGCCATTCATAAACAGTTCATTTAGTTGTAATTGGTGCTTGATTGCCAAAGTTTTTGTAATATTGCATCTATTAAACGAAGCTCTAACGGCAATTTTGGATGTCCGATGTTTGGCTTCGAACCTCATTGACCAAAAGTGGGAAACAGGACCAAATTTTGTCAATATCGAGGGGTAATGAGTTAAAAAATGAAATTTTGGTTTTAATCGATTCTTACTTAGATCTTGGTAAAGCTGATTTAATTCAGCAACCAAAGTTTTCAATAAATTGGGGGCGCCTTCCTCAATTGCATTTGACAACAATACATATATCTAACACCTGACGCAGAGTTATATAAAGTTTCCACGTAGGTTCGTGAGTTGGCACAAAGTCTCCAATCAGTATACCAAAATATCTAGTGAATGATAACATTTCTGAGGCAGAAAGGCGGACATTATTCTGCTTCAGATGATCCATGTTTAGTGCGCATGGTTTACTACTCTGATCAGGGCCGTAATCAAATGCAAATATTCTCTGATTGAGAACATCTAAGGAAAACAATTGTAAAGTTTTTACATGCTCTGCATCGCTCCGCGCGAAACGTCGGTCGGTTGGGTTGCCTACATACAGGCGTGAAATTCCAGAAGATAAATTTGGTTCTGGCGCCCTTATTTTAGATTTCCGACCCCAAGTGTCCTATATCAAAATACTCCCCTAGGCACCCCCTATACGCTCCCAAACGGTGGCAGGTACTATAGGAATCACCCTGTATATCTAACACCTGACGCAGAGTTATATAAAGTTTCCACGTAGGTTCGTGAGTTGGCACAAAGTCTCCAATCAGTATACCAAAATATCTAGTGAATGATAACATTTCTGAGGCAGAAAGGCGGACATTATTCTGCTTCAGATGATCCATGTTTAGTGCGCATGGTTTACTACTCTGATCAGGGCCGTAATCAAATGCAAATATTCTCTGATTGAGAACATCTAAGGAAAACAATTGTAAAGTTTTTACATAATGAATAATAACAAAAGAAAAAATATACTTAGCACAACCTTCTAAAATGTCGTGCATTAAGTCAACTCCCACTTGATCAAAAAGGGAAAAACCATCTACTTTAAGCCATACACATCTCTCTTTTATACCGCTACTAGAAGAGCTTTCAGAACTCCTCAATAATTCTTCGTACTGTTCAGCGTTTCTAAGAAGAAGTGCATCCTCAAAACATTGAAAACCAAGTTGATCTTTCTTAATATTACAGTACGGCATGAAGATATGCCCGAAAAACTTTCAACGAAGCCAGTAATTGAGTTTAATCCTAAATTACCTCCCAAAATCAGACCCAATTCAAAGTATACTCTTCCATGGAATTCTAGGATATGCAACTCAACACCCGTGTTCTGTAGAAAATTTAGCTCTTCAATTAATGGGTGAAAAATAATGGAATTTCCAACATGAACTCGATCTGACGAATGAAATAGCAAACTTAGAAAAATGCTATTTAATGAAGATGAGTACTGTCGTGGCAAACAACCTACACATGTATATACTGCACCTAATTTATGCAATCCGGAATGACTTCCTAAAACATTACCGCTTTCGTAATCGTCAAAAAACAGGAATAAAGGCAAAACAATTTTGCCTACATGTTTGTTCTTCTTGCTTTGCCAAAATGCACCTTGAATAAAATTTTCTACAACTGCATTATTTGCAGACAAGTATTCCATATACCTTAGAGTTTCAACAAAAATATTTTCAATTGTGAAAAATTGCTTCAGAACTTTTCGAAGAGGTATAAACTGCTCAGTGCATGTAACAGGTTTTAAAGAAAGAACTCCACGCCTTCTACTTTCGTTTAACCGCTCACCAATGACTATTTCCTGTGGTGCAATGTATGACCCCACTGACGCGAAAAAATTTAACCGTTTATGTTCAGTTTCTAACCCATTGAACGGTGATTCGATAACTTTCAAGATTTGAGTGTTAATAGTACTTATGACATTAGAAGGTACTGCACCCTCAGCTTCAATGCTTCTTAATATATCTTGTACTGAAGATGAAACACTGGCATTTAGTAAAGTGGTAACTCCATCTACAACTGATTGAACTAATTTTCTAGGTACCATAGGATTTCCATAAAGTGATGCTACAAAAGAAGCGGAATAATGACTAATATCTTTTTTACTGTCTTGTATTGATGAAACGAGAGAGAGAGATGGAGTTTCAGGATCGGTAACAATATCAATTGAATTTGAAGACGAGGTAGTATGATTGTCATTTTGAACAATAGGGTTATCTTGTTTCGATTGTGAAATGGGCCGAATATGCCTTAAAATGTGCTTTCTGAATGAATTTCTTAATTGGAAGTTTCTATCGCACCCATCGTCAATACATGAATACGAAGTGAACATGTGGTTAGTATGTTGTAAATCAAAATGTTTTAAAAGTGAAGAAGGGAGTGGAAAATTTCTAAGACATAAAAAACAAGTTGGTATTGTTGGTATGAATATATATGTATGGTTGTACGTGTATTATTACTACCTATACTTGCTGATTATCTAAGCAAGGCATACCTACTTCTGATAACAGAGTATTAACCGCAGTGTAACCTTTATCGTAAACAGTTTTCATACGATAAAAGCCCCTTTGAACAAAATACCACACAGCGGCTGCTTCCAGTGGGTAGGTACTTGGCGTTAAGGATAATGAAAATTTTAAAGCATACATCAATTGCCTCACATATGGAAGTTAATTTGTACACTACATTATCAACTATAACATAGTATCCCACAATGTCTTTTAAAGAAGGCCCGCATATTATAGTATTACTCCTACTTTGAATTTGATGTTGACGTTGAACTAAAATATTATTACATGCCTCAAGTTTATTTTTTATGACAAATAAATGTTCCCTATATATAATGCAGTGCTTTCATCCTCTAACTTATTGACTTCGCATAAAATAGTATCATAATTAACATTAAAAGTACTTAATTTTTCTAACTTACTGTTAATAACGGCGAGATCCTTCCTGCGAGCCTCATTGTCCTTATGTAAATTACCTAAAAAATGTTTCACTTCAGTTCCAAAGGATTCTACTGCTCTCTCTAAAGTCATCTTTCTCGCATCTCCGCATTATTTTTATTTTCTACACTTATTTTCACACACACGCGTTCGCGAATCACTTAGCGGTGCTCCTTTTTCGTGGTCCTCGATGGTATGGATGGGCCGGGGTGGGAATCCGGGATCAATTACCTTCATCTAACCGTCCTTGTGATCTTCTCAACTCGTGCATTTGAATTTCTCGCTGCATATTATTCCTTACGTAATTCTTCCACTTCTGAATTATTTGGTATCCAATTACCAAACATACAATTATTAGTAATGCTATTAATAGCCACTCGCTGGTACCTAAACCTTTGTCGATTTCGCTCTTCTTCAGATCATTATTTCCCAATCCAGCGGCTTCGATAATTATTTCCTCTCTTCTCCTGTTGACTTGGGAGTTGCACATCGTTCACTTTACGCACTATTTAACTTAATTTATCTAAAATATTTTTAACTGCTTAGGAGCTTCGTTTTAGGTGGCAGGATTCGTTTTGGGTGACAGCATCGTTTTGGGTGGCAGTGGCAGGATCGCCATGTGATGTTGGGAGATACCCAACAATAAAAGTCACATCTCCTAAACTATATTTATTTAATTAAAGTTGAATAAACGCTGCTTACGCAGCTTAGTCTTGGTCGTTACCTTATGACAATCTAATTCATACTCCTCAATACTTACTTGTTAACAATTACAGAAAAATACATTTCCTTTTGATTGTGTAAATATAAAGTATAAATGCAAGTTAGAGGTTTGTTAATCTATGAACATTATTGTCTATTTACCACAGTAGAATCGAATGTGAATAATTACGATAATGAATATGAGGAATTAAGTAGTATTTCTTCTGTACAGGAACGTTAATTAAATGAAGTTGTAGCGATACCAATTCCGAATCGTCACCACGGTAACTCAGTAAATAATTACACAAAGATCAAACGTCCTTCAATTAAATTAGTAAATTTTGACGGAAACCCGGAAAATTGGTTGGAGTTTCGTGACTCTTTTTTAGATCTTATTGATTCAGATAATGCCTTAAACAATTTTCAAATGATATTTTTTAAAAACATCTTGTACAGCCGAAGCCGCAGAAATATTAAAGGGAATCAAAACTTCGGATGCAGGGTATTCAGTTGCTTGGGAAACTTTAGTTGATCATTACGAGAATAAATTACAATTAATATTTGGTCACATTCAATCTACACTAAAATTAAAAAATTTATTAAAGGAATCTAGAGATGATTTAAAAAAGTTGTATATTACTGTAACTAAAAACGTTAGGTCGTTAAGCAGTTTAGGAGAAAAGACTGAAATGTGGTAAATTTGATCATGTTACATTAAAGGAATGCGAAAGAATAGAGATCTTAAAGTATATTAATAGCGATCTTCATCAAATTTTTTAATAATTTATCGGTTCTTAACTTTCCAGTATTTACTTCAAAGTGTTAAACCTTACATTCCTGTACAGTAGATGTTTTCTACTTTATGACAACTGAATATAGAACTAAGATTTGTAACGTATATAGGTTGTGGTGGGTTTATTTTCGGATAATTTTCTTGTGTTAATGTTTATTTGATTCAAGTTTTGAAGATTGCAACTATGGGTAGGTACTTGGTGGGGTACTATAAAAAAAACGTGGTTTTATAGCTGCAATTGAAAGTAAGTAATTTCATGCACGTAAAAGCGATTCTAAAATTGTTGATACTACTAGAGCTCTAAAAAGTTAGGTATGCTCGACGGCCATTTTGGACCCAACGTATGGAGCGAGTAACGCTGTCAGCTGCTTATGTATTCAAATAAGTTCGTACAAGTGTCGACTTGCTACCCAAGGAAAATGCCGCAAAAACAAAAATTAATACAGTTCTTTGCTTTTATATTTCAGCCCAATTTTTAAATTAAGTGTTTTTATTTTAATGAGTGAAAAGAGGTAAAAAGGTTTATATGAAAAACATTCAAAATTTACATACATTTAGAAATAGGTACAAAGTTCGGAACTAATTACAATTTACAATCTGGTTTCTTTTTCTGTCGAAGAACCATATACTCTCACTTTTCGCATTTTGGAACTTTTAGAGTAGTTCTTTACACAATACATACGTACAACAAAGAAATGTTTTACCAGCTTCTCCATCAGTTCGCAACCACGCTCACAATTAGGAATTGAAACATTCAGGGCCGGACTGGTTTGCAAATTTCTACCGGGAGATACTTTGAAAAGGGCCCCCTATAAGGTCTTTTTCAGGAAAACCATATAGTAGCTTACTTTTACCATTTAGTTAGCTGCCAAATAAAACTACACAATAGCGTCATAAGTGATAAAATAAAAACGTTTATTATTTTAAGGTAACATTATAGCAAACTCATATTTTATTAAACAGGTTTCTTTTAAAACTAAATTCTATATTAGAGGTTGGGTATTTATTGTATATATATTTTCTTCCGAGATTTATTCAAAAACATAAAAAATGATTTCTAACTAATAATACTAATTGTAGGCAGTTAAACGTAACTCACTTTTACTTTAGAGCAAGTGTTTGAAAATATGGTTGGTACTTAATGCTTTGATAATGGAATCATTGTCAATAGATTCGAGTATATCCGACTCCACGTTCATTAATATTAATGAATCTAATATTAATTGAGACATAGTTGATCTTAATCTTGTTTTAATTAGCTTTAATTTTGAAAATACAGTTTCGCACTTTACTTGTGTTACGGACAATGTCAGCAGGAATTTATAAATAATATAAATATTGCTATAAGCCGAATGGTGCATGTTGAACTTTTTTAAGGCTAAATAATAACAACAAGCACACCCCCTACATTTACTTGAAATCGTTGTGTTTTGACATTTTATGTCATTGTTTTCTTTCATCTTTAAAAAAATATGGGAAAATGATTTTAATTCATTAACTATGTCGTCCTCATTTAAACTTAAAATTTGGCATATCGTTTTTAAAGCCGAAACTTTAATGTCGTTATCATTGTATGGAAAGTATTTTGGATCGAAGTATTTAAATCCATTATAAATGTTTTCATTATTAGAGAATCTCGAAGTAATACTTTGAACAACTTGGTTGATTATGGCTTTGAAAACTTCAATCTCAAATTTTTTCAGTGGATCTTTAAATAAATGGTGCTCTGCAGTTTCTCCAGGCATTTGTTTCTTCCGAGATTCTCTTTTATTTTTCATGCAACTTTCCAACTCTAGTTCATCATCTTTATTTTCTAATTTTAATTGTGTTTCTATATGGCGAATAAAATCATTCGCTTCGTTCGTTACTTCTTCAAACTTATCGAACATTGCATTGATGTTAGAATTCGCTGCTGACACAATATTAAAAGATTGAAGTAAATCAATACCATATGTTTGCAGATATTTGGATGCAGGTGTAAGATACGAGAATATTTTGTTCATAATAACCGTTAATAATATAGCTTCATATTTACATAGGTAATTAAGGAATGCCGCAGCTTCGGAAATAGTCTTAGAGTCGAAATTAGTGGAAGCTTTGATTTCACACAAAACAATCAATAATGTGGAATATAATTCATTTTTAAAATTACTGTCGGTTTCTTTAGACCCTATCAAATTTTTAATAGCCAACCCTTTGCTCCACCATCGTGTGTCGCAAATTTTATTTAACCGTCTGTTATTATCTGTTTTATCACTCCATATTTTCATACGTTTGTAGGATTCAGACAAGAACACACTAATTCGGTTAACTGTACCAAAATACGTTTTTATAATTGCATTAACCTGAACAGCGTCTGACACTACTAAATTTAGTGCATGAGCGTAGTACCAATTATAAATAATATTAGGCGACTCTGATTTCAATAATGTCCTTAAACCACCGTATTGGCCCGACATATTTGCAGCACCATCAAAACTACACCCAACAATGTTTTCCATTGGAAGATTTAGCCTTTCAAATTCATTTTGTAACATTTCATGTAGAGACACGGCTGTAGTTGATTCCACACTGACTAAAGTAATGAGTCTTTCAAGTACAACATCGTTATGCACGTATCTACACACGACTGAACATTGTTCAGAAACGCTTAAGTCTTGTGTAGTGTCAACCTCAACGCTAAAGAACTTTGCAGTTCTTATTTCACTAGCAATAACATTTTTTATTATTGTTCCTATTGCAATAATTATGTTATTTACAGTTTGTTTACTTAAAAAGGTTATTAAATTACCTCTACCTTTTGAATGTACTTCTGTTTTTCGTTTTTGGCTTTTTTCGACTGCGGTGTCTAAATGCATTTTAAGAACGTCATCGTACTTGGATAAAAGCAGAACAAGTTCCAAAAAGTTTCCTTTGCTTTTAACATTCGAGTCGTAAATAGTACAAAGAGTCTCATTGGTACCTCTTAAAGGTAATCCTTGTTTTCCAATAAATTTTATGATATCGATTACTCTATTTAGTATCATTCGGTTTTTTGATATATTACTAAGTCTCGCATTTTCGAAAAAACAATCAACTGTTTGCTTCTTTTCACAGTTTAGTAAGAAAACTGTAGAAGCGTTTTCATGTGATTTTGAATTTTCATGGTCACCGATTCTCAAATAAATATGGGACCAATTATTAAATCCACTAACAAAAATACTGTTTGAGTTTAAGTTTGAAAATGCCATGCAAATATAGCAAAATAGTTTTTTAAGTTTAGTGGAATAAGATATCCATTCACGTCTTATTACGTCACCGTTCTTTAATGTTTTAAAATACACTTTACTTTCATCAAATGGAAGTTTATTATATTCGGCTCTTGGCTGGATTGGATGAAAACGCGCAAAAGTTAATTTTTCATGCATATCACTTTCATAACAGCTTCTAAATAAATATTCTTCTTCTTCGTCGGGTATAGTAACCACTTCCGTATCATATTTAACGATATCATTTCCTGTTTTATTCTTGGGGACTTTAGGGGTATTAGTAGAAGTATGTGGGACATTTAAATTTTCTCCAAATGTAGGTATGTTTGTCCATGAGGATTGAGATGGAGCTTCTTCATCAAGTAGAGAATCTTGCACTTCAGCTTCAGTTACATCGGTAATGAAAGGTAAAATTTTAGAGTTGTCTGGCGATTTCGTATTCGTTTCAATAACATCAGAATTGTTAGGTTCATTTAAATTTATTCGTAATGTGTCTTCCCTTTTCGGCACGCAATGGGCTTGGTCAGGTGATTGAAGAAAATTGTTAATTTTTTGTTGGCTGCTTACGTTTCCCACTTCGTCACGTTTACGTTTAAGGGATTTCGTTCTTTTAGATGCTCCACTTGGATATACACGTTTCTTAGTTTGTGCAGCTTCAGCCATTGTTTGAGATTTGAGGGGACGGGGACCCGACAACCTTAAATATTATATGTACATTAAACAACCGTTGCCCTGTTGCCCAATTTACTTATTTTCAATTTCATGTACATTTTGAGGGCGAGTTAAAAAAAAAACAATTATGTATTTTTATTTTTGTGGAATAAGTTTAAAGTTTTGGATTCTGACAAGAAGAATTCCAAGTTTATTAAACGATGCGATGTTACGTTCCGTTTACTTTTTTTCTTGTGGGTTGTGAACCCCACTCCCTTAATGAAATGATTTATCTTTTTACAGATTTTTATACCGATTACAATTTACAAATATGAAATAGTTAACGTAAATATAGATATCAAAATACCTTGGTACTTATATTTAATACTTACTTACCCAATGAAACAGATTCGTAAACGTAGGGGTAGGTAATAAGTAATAACGCAACTCAATCAAAGTAAACTTTACACTTTATAATTAATAATTATTATAATTTATAGTACGCAAACTTATGCAACGTTAACGTAAACGTAAAACGACACTGCTGACTAGTGACTGCTGTCGCATCCAGCATCTTTCATGTTACTGAACTGAATAAACAATAAACAGTTTTCATTTATTACCTGCACCGGCTTGCACTGCATACTGCATTAGACAGCATTCAGCATTCTCCGAAAAGTAATGACAGATTGTAAATTTAAAAGGATTAAATTTTATTCTTGGTAAGCGAACTTTTAGTCGGAATTTTGCATAGAAGATAAATTATGTAAATAAACCTAGGCGGCCTGTAAGGGTCTACCGTCTACCTAACAGTTCTTTGTGGTGCCATATAATTGATCGGAAATTTACTTTTTTTCACTTATTAACAATATTAAGCATTGAATTAGGGCCCCCCGGGAAATCTCCCGGTATCCCTCCTGTCCAGTCCGGCCCTGGAAACATTGAGTTTTGCAATGATCTCGCTGGCAAGATGAGTCGTGCCGAAACGAAGAATAAAATATCTACCTCACAAATACGTGAACCTGTAGTTGGTTGCCATTTATCGGGTCCTCGATCTCGTCTCATGTTTTGCACCCACTTCGACCGCCGAGGCTCATCTGCTGGGATTCGGTATAGACTGTACCGTTTCTCAGATCGGTTACTGCAATTTGGAGCTGCACAGCAGGGCATTTTTAAAATGCTTTCTTGATAATCTGCCATAATAACCCTAATAACACATGATATCCCAGGGATGTACCATTAGGGTCTCTACAATGCCCCAATGTCCCGGCCCTAAGTGCGACAATCCTGAGATGTTCTCTTTGGTACATTCCTAAGACGTTTTACGTGGGATGTTCGATAAACATTCCATACAAAGCCTAAATAACAATCTTACAATTCTTGAGACGCTTCCGCGGCAATTTAGTTAAATATGCTTAAAAAATGAATTTATGTACATTAATCTTAAATTTTCTCGATTTAAAAAAATTATCACGACGGGATTCGAACCATATCAACCTTTCCATCCATCCTCTATAATTTATTGAAACGGACATTGGTGGCGCTGGTGTCAAGCGTGAAGCGTGGCGTGGTTATTTTAGCGGTCTTTCGTCTCGTGTATCGGTGTTTGTGAGGTTAAGTTGAGTTTGTGTTCAAGTTTCGTTTTATTATTCAATCTTTTTGCCGGCGGTTACGAAATTTGTTTGTGCTGAACGTCGGTAAGTACTTACAAATTACAATATTAACTGCTATACATATAGTTATTAATGTTAAAAATATCTTCGTTACAATTAGGTAATTACTTAAATTACTCATTCATTACCGTTTGATATAGGTACCTATTATTACCAATACCTATCCCATATTCATGGATCCCTCATCAGAAAAAAGAAAATTATTCAATAAGTTCAGTCAACGTTTTAAGCGCTTAAAGCAAAGTAATGAAAGTTCTCAAGTAAAAACTCCCGAAAATCCCGCTCAGAGTAACCCGGATGATTTTCAAGCAGTTGACAAGCTCGTAATTTCATCTGCTCTGTCGTCTCATTACACTGTTGAGGAGGAATCATCTCGTGAGACAGATACGGAATCGGATAACAGTGAATCCCATGACAGCCAAAATATAATTCAGGGAGACCAATATGATAATGTCACAGGCCAACCATCTCTTTATTTAAATAAAAGTATTGAAGAGTCCGAGCAGTGTCGGTCTTTACCTTTAAATATTTCCTTGTCAAATTGGGCATTAAAACATAATATCAATCATACAGCCTTATCTGATCTATTAATTATATTAAAACAAGAACACCCAACGTTACCAAAAGATGCAAGGACCTTTTTAAAAACTCCTCGACATGCTGGTTCACAAATTAGGTGTGTAGCTCCAGGTTCATATTACCATTTTGGTTTAGCGCAGTGTTTACAAAATATACTCGCACAGTTGTTAAAAGAAAATCGGTTTATACCCAGTGTTTTAGAAATTTGTGTAAACATAGATGGCTTGCCTATTTCTCAAAGTTCCAGTAATCAAGTTTGGCCTATAATGATCGAGGGGTTGGTCACGGAGGAGATTTCTCGTTTCGAGCTAAGGCAATCCGAGGATATTCGAGGAGATCTATAGGGAGATTCGAGGAGATCCGGGGAGATTCAAGGAAATCTGAGGAGATTCGAGGAAATCCGAGGAGATTTTGAGGAGATTCGAGGAGATTCCGAGGAGATTCAAGGAGATTCTGAGGAATGCGAACTGCAAAGCGTCGCGTAAGCAACGTTGTGTGGAAATTTCCGATCCTCGCTCGCAGTTTTGACTCACCAACTTGCAACGCATCTAGGAGGGGTTTATCTTTGTTTTGTGCAAGCACATGCGTTTGTTGCTTTCTATTTTTAGTTTCATCCGCATAAAGCATGTGATTTGTGCAAAATTTATGTTGTGTAATGTGTTGTGAATAAGGATTTCGATGAAGGTAAGTAAAAAAGTGTTTTTTTTTCTACATATTCATAGATTAGGTATAAACACAACAAAAGGTACATTTTCAATTGCACTTAGAAATTTGCTGTCCAGATTGAGAGAAAATTAATGGGTATTTTTTTAGAATAAAAACTTGGTTTTTGTAGACACTGCACCAATGTATCTTAGCCGCAAATTTGTTCTTTATTTACCTTTGCATTTATGGTTATAATAAGCAGTGTTAATACCTCGTATTTCTCCTTCGACTTTAGTTTAATATTTTTTCAAGGTAAATAATATATCATTTTCATTAGCACTGCGCTTATACGAAGTGCGTCAAAAATATTATTTGGGGCAAACTCCTAGTGGCGGCGCACTTTGACAAAATGCATGAAGATTTATTTCAATTCCACCTCGAATTTCACACTTTATCTGTAATTAGGTCTTAAGTGCTAGTGATACATCCGAGGATACATCGGATGTTACCACAGATGTATCTACCCCTTTTTCAAACATTGCTTCTGTCCTTCATTTCAGCGTGCTGACCTACCATTTTGTGGCTTGACTATGGGCTCGAATATGAATAACGAACACACAACCAACAGTGCGTACCAAGGTACGGACGAATTTGAGAAAGAAATACCAGCATTACCTCAAGATTTAAAAAATGTTTTAAAAATTTCGGGTTATTACAATATTGAATCATTAAGTAACATTACAAACGATGATATACAGGCAATAGAACAGTTTGGAAGGGAGGAACTAACCAGTTTAATAGACGAAGCCGAGTACGAGCAATATTTCGGAGTGTATAAAAGAGTACCACAAAAGTTTAAACTATTACCTGGTCATAAGAAGTTGTTAAAAATCGCATCAGAGACACTTAAAAAAAAATTAAACGAACAAAAAAATATTCAAAAGTTTCAAAATCCATTAAGTTCTCGACAACGTAATTGCCCAAAAACTCAAGTGAGAGAGGAAGTTATTGATTTGCATTTAGAAAAAAATAATTTAAGAAAAGAGCTCTTAAAAAAGTGCAAAGATATAATTCAGGAAGCAACTTTAGATTTAAACAAAAAAAGTGAATATCTTACCAGATTGGACAATATTGAGGTAACTGTTCAAATAGGGCACAATGATGACCTGTTTGGCACAGTCTGTTGTATATTATGTCAAAATAAAGTAAAACTTTTTTTTGAACAGCGAAAAAGTACTTGCGCTCCGCGGTGGTTAAGAGGAAATTTCTACAAGCATTTTAAAGCGCACTTTTACACCAAGATCCCTGCCAACAAATCAACTTTAGTGTCAAACGAAATCGAGAATGAAACGAATTCCCAAGGCAATTGTCGTCCAAATAAAAAATTTAAGACAATGCTCAATTATTTAGAAAAACCCTCGGAAAACCCCAAAATCGATTTTTTAAGTGTGTCGGGCATCGAAAAAAATTCGAGTAATACTAGTCACGTTGTTTCGCACATCGATTGTGAATTTAATCTCCAATCAGAACCCAAACGTCCCAAACCATCGTCAACAATAACCTCGACAATAACTAACGATCAAACTCGTGATCAACTAACGAATCAACAAGCGTGCACTAAAAAAGTTAATGTAATACAAAATGTGTTACTGAACACAAAGTCTGATGATACAGTGAAATCTCGGGTGGAATTTGAAAACAAATCAGAGGAGAATTTAAAAATTCCAGATCGAGCTGCAAATTCAAGAAGTGACAGGATCAAACGCAAATTATCTGTAATACCTCAAAATCAACCCTATATAACAACATTTTTCCCTTATGTAAATAGCGTAGAGAAAGTGATGCAAGAAAATGCAGAATTAAAAAGATTATTTTTGGATAACTGTAAAAAAATAAATGTTTTTGAAAACCATCCCAATGAAAGTAGCGACGACGAGAATATCAAAGGTTTGTTAAATTTGCTAATCAAAACAGCCACAGCAAATAACAATAATACAAAGAAAAGCAATAAGTACAACCTCACCTTAAAGAAATTCTCTAATTATCTATTTATCATCGGAGGCAGATTACTATACGAGACTTTATATCTAAATTTGAATGGAGCTTTGCCTTCTATATCTACTGTACAACGTGAACTATTCAAAAATTGTTCCATCGAAGAAGGTGTTCCAAGAATCAAGCAGCTGAGTGAACATCTATCGAAACGCAATTTTCCAAAAACAGTGTGGCTTAGTGAAGATGGAACACGTATTAATGGCAGGATCCAGTATTGTGCATCAACCGATACAAATGTGGGGTTTGTATTACCTATTAATCCTAATGGATATCCAAACAATATGGCATTTAAAGTAAGTATAAGAGATTTTTTTCGAAAGTTCACAAAGATTTTTTTGTATGTTTAGGCAACATCAATCCAGGAAGTTAAAAGACAGTTTCCGGAAGAGAGTAAGGCTAACTACACCTATGCGTTGGTGGCCCAACCTCTTATAGCTAAAAGTCCGCAATTTTGTTATTGTCTGTATGGCACAGACAATAGGTTCTCCTCCAGTGATGTGCTTCAGCGATGGAGAACCACAATAGCTATGGCCAAAGATAATGAAATTGAAGTTCTTGGCATGTCATCTGATGGGGACAGTAGATTACTAAAGGTAATGAAGTATGTAACAAAGTTATCTTCCGCGCAAAACAATGATGGATGGCCGTGGTTTCATGCTGAACTTAACAACATTTTTCAAAAGATGTGCACCGTTTAGTGCTAACTGATATTAATTCTCAAGATAAAATGAATTTCACCGCGGTGTTAAAAATATGTGATGCAAAAGTATTAGATTTATTAAAAAGTGCAGTTCCAAACAGCGAAGCGACTATCTTATATTTGACTATTGTAAAGAACGTTCTGGATGCTTACATGCAACAGGATATCAAATTGGATGAAAGATTGTATAAGATATGGTATAGTGTATTTATACTACGAATCTGGAGGCAGTGGATTAAAGAATCCGATATATATACATTGAAAGACAATTTTATCACATTAAATAGCTATACGTGCATTGAATTGAATGCTCACGCCATGATTTTACTTATCAGAAAATTTGTTAGTGACAATAATTTGTCACCGAACATGTTTCTTCCCCATCTTATGAGTAGTCAGCCTTGTGAGCAGCTATTTAGAGCTACGAGATCCATGACGAGTACCTACTCTACTGTGGTGAATTACAGCATGTTAGAAATTTTACATAGGTTAAACCGTATTCACTATCTAGAAGATGCAAAGCATGAACTTCAAGGAAATTTCAATTTTCCCAAGAGAATGAGAGTCAGCACTACAACTGAAACTTACTATGAACCCATGACTGATTGTGATATAGAAGCTGTAGTATTAAAGTCACAAAAAGACGCAATACATACTGCTGAGAAAATGGGAATCATAAACTGCGACAGATGGACATCTATGATGGAGCTGAACAAGGTACAAATAGATGTAGATTGTGACGAAAAATCAAATGCTGGTAATGAAGAGGACGGCGACCGAATCGATGATGTTGTGCAATGCGAGGTGCCATGTGACGAACAAAGTACGGATACATCAAACAATAATACATTGATAGAAGCGATTCAAGAAAATGGTGATGATGATGTGGATGCAGAGGACACTGAGGTATTGAAGCAATGCTTCGGCGAATCGTTAGACTTAAAGGATTACACAGAGAAGGTGGACCTAGATACAAATAATCTATCAGGAGGCCCGTATTTAAAAGTGGTTTTGAAAAATGGTGCCACTAAAACCGTAAAAAAATCTTCAGTATGTTGGATGCTAAATGAAAATATATCAAGATTGAGTGCTGACCGATTATATAGGTTTAAAGGCCAAACGAATAAAAAAAATATAGTGTTAAACAAAAATAGAAAATGTATTAAATATGTAACCGAGGATGAAAAAAACTCTAAAAATCAAGTAAGGAAACGTAGAAGCCGAGATAACAGCTCATCAGAATCGGAATTGGAAATTGAAAATATCGGCCTTCACGATTCAGAAGACATTTCAGATGAAGAACCGAAAAAGATAAGTAAAGTCAACGTAAACATTTTGAATGAACATTACTATGCTGTGAAGTACGATGCTGCGTGGTATATAGGGAAAGTGGTCAATGCAAAGAAAGAAGGGTTGGTGCAAGTGAAATTTCTGAAAGAAAATCTTCAACATTTTTATTGGCCTAAACAAGAGGACGTACAAAACGTGGAAGTGATTCAAATTTTTTACGGACCTATAAAAATGTTAGGTTCAAAACCTATGAGTTTATCGTGGTCAGACAGACAACAAATTTGTAATTTATACAAAAATTTAAAAAAAAGTTAATTACTTAAACTTTACTTTGTTCCCTCGTTTGTTCCTATCGTTAATATTAGAATGTATTCAATAGGTATCGATAAGTAGAAACAGTGTTATTTTGTTTTTTTTAATGTCCAGTAATTATATTTGATTTTACATTTTTTTAATAGAAGCATACCTGTTTTTTTTAGTACGTTTTATTTTGAAATACTCGTGCGCAATGTGGTAAGTATTGTTTTGTTATTTACGTTTCTACAAATTGGAAATCAAATCCTCATTTTTTAAACATTATACATATACCTATTATCACCAATCTAAAAAAATCCGGAAATTCAAATGAAATCCATGAGATACAGAAGATTAAGTATATTGCGATCCAGAGGAGATCCGAGGAAATTCGGGGGAGATTTGAGGAGATCCGAGGAGATTTGGAGGAGATCCAAGGAAATTTGAGGGAGATCCAGGTGATTTGGTGGAGATCCAAGGAGATTCGGAGGAGATCCGAGGAGATACAGGAGATTTGGAGGAAATCCGAGGAGATTTTGTGAGGAGGCAATCTTTCGTACCAAATAATGTGTAGTGAATAACCCCTCGATAATGATCAATTTATTCAAATATACAAATATTGTCGAGATTTGTGGAATTTATCAGGGAAATGAAAAGCCACACAGTTCTAATGATTTTATGTTAGATTTTGTTATGGAGGCAATTGAATTAATAAATAATGGTTTTTTCTACAATACAATTTGTTATAATGTAAAAATAATTGCATTTATATGTGATGTGCCTGCGAAATCATTCTTAAAATGTATAAAGGGGCATAGTGGATATATGTCGTGTACTAAATGTAACATCGAAGGATCTTATATTGAAAATCGAACATGCTTTCCAAGCTTAGAGGGGTGGAATTTAAGAACAGATTCAGGTTTTCGAATGAAAGAACAAAGCAGTCATCATATTGAAACGACTATTTTAGAATCTATTCCCTGTGTCGATATGATTAAGTCGTTCCCCATTGACTACATGCATTTGGTGTGCTTAGGTGTTACAAAAAAACTTCTAAATAACTTATGGCTCTGTGGTAAACCACCTCATCGTTTTTCATCACAACAAATTAAAAATTTGTCAGATCATTATCTCACATTTAAAAACCAAATACCTTATGAGTTTATGAGAAAGCCAAGGTCATTTCTGGAAGTCAAAAGGTGGAAGGCTACAGAATTTCGTTTATTTCTGTTTTACCTGGGTCCTATAATATTAAGAAAAAGAGTCTCAGATGAAATATATGAAAACTTTTTGACCCTCCATGTATCAATGACATTACTGTCAAAGTGTGATAATTTACTGTATGCTAAGCAGTTACTTAGACATTTTGTACTAACTTACACAATGCTTTATGGAGAAGCAAATGTTTCCCATAATATACATAACTTGCTTCATCTTACTGATGATGTTGAAATATTTTGCAGTGTTGAAAACTTTAGTACATTTCCATTTGAAAATAAGATGATGTATATAAAAAAACTAATTCGTAAAGGTGATAAACCGCTGCAGCAAATCGTTAATAGAATATCCGAAAAAAACACACAAATTCTATTTAATGATAGCAAAACAATTACGTATCCAAAGTTCCAAATTGAACATTCGAAAGGTCCACTAATGGAAAATATATCTGGCGATAGATGGCAACAATTTGAAAAAATTGTGTTTGAAAAGTTCTTATTATCAATACAAGATGCTGATAATTGCTGTGCACTTATTGACAAAAGTGTGGTCATTATTAGAAACATTATAGTAAGTAGTAAAGGTAAATGTATTAAATTAATTGGTAACAAATTTTTAACCTACGAGGACTTTTATACGTCTCCCTGTAAGTCTTCAAAACTTAATATTTATTTGGCAAGTTATTTAGAAAATGAATTGAAATCATGGGATATAAATGAAATTGCCTATAAATGCATGAAGTTGTCTTATAAGACCAAATTTGTAATTTTACCATTAATCCACACAAACTAAGATTTATACAAATTTTTTAGCTTTTTAAGGTGGGCGTACACTGCAAACGAAATATATAAATCAGCTACTTATCGACCTACTTCCATACTTTTAAGGCATTCCAGGTCATCTATGCTAAACTGGACGAAGATTGAAATCATAGTTTCATTTAATTCATTTCAGCCCATGTTAGATTTAAAAGGCTTTTTCAGTTCATATACTAAACTACCTAAACGAAAACTGCCTCCAGAGTTGCTCAAACTTAGTTTAATTGTCCTTAGCTGATTTTAATTTCGTTTATTTCGCAATGCCCGCGCCCCTTTAATATTTTCTTATGTTTATATATGTATAAGAGTTGTATAGCACACACATTTATTAAAAGTTTATGGGACGAAATTTTCACACATGTATCTACGTATAACCATTGAATAAAAACACTATAAGAAGCCTAACGCTTATGGAAGAAAGCGCGACAAATCTCACAAATCCCCTTGCACCCCGCATTGGTTGTGACCACCGAACTCTCTTTGCGGTAAATAGGAGGAAAGCAAATTCTCATTCTTCTCAGTTCAAGAATCGACTCTATTGACAGTGTTCCCATTATATTCTCAGTTCAAACTCTGTCGCGCTTTATTTCCACGGGGTTAGGCTTCTTATAGTGTTTTTATTCAATGGTATAACATAGGTCTATTATAAGGTGTTTCTGTTCTTGTTTTGCCCTTTTGTTGTTTTTTTAGTTCCTATGGCGTCTCCAAATAATACATGGACTGTGGTGTGTTTCACCAATGATGAAACGGTGGAGGCAGTTCCGACAAAATGGTTAAGTGGAGATCAGTGCTTATGGCCAGTGGTAACTAGAGACAAATTAAATACCTACATAAGAAAATGTGAATTTAATTCATGTTGGCCATCACACACTGTGAGAACATTTCGGAATGCAACATATGGTAATCTTCATATTTGTGGTATTAAAAAAATAATTTGTGAAAGAATATGTACCTAATTTTTGATTAATGAAAACAAAAATTTAATTAGATAATAATCAAAGTGAAAAAGGAATTTTTTTTTAGATAATTACTCTGTTGCGAGGAGCAAAGCTAATAAAGCTGAAAATACAAGTGACCTGAACACAGATTGTGATGATGGTCCTTTATCAGGAAAAAGGAAAAGAAAGAAAAAAGTGATCTCTTCATCTTCAGACGACTCATCAGACACTGAATCTATGAATGAGAAGCGGGCCAATAAAGGTAAAATGCCTTCTCCACCAGCATGGACTGATGATGAACATCGGACTCACAAAGATTCACATCAGTTAGGTAAGAGGCTGTCAAAATATTTTTTTATCAATTTTAATATAATGTTCAGAGTCCCTGAACACTTCAAATTAATGTTGCAACATTCTGTTTTATCTGAGTTCTTATATTTTATTTACCTTTTGTAGCTGAACCAGAAGCATGCATAGATGAACTTGAGGAACAGGTGGTTGTGGTACCACCTGTTATTGAATCATTACCTTCAACCTCGATTGCCCCTAGCCAACAAGAAAATGAAATTAACAATATCACACCACGAAAGCCTATAGACTCCATTAAGGAAAATATAAGCAAGTTTATTTAATTTTGTTAGAAATAAATTGATGTCTAATCAAATTTTTTCAGGAAGGGCAGACCGAACAAAATGTTGTTGCAATCCAGCTTTACTATACAACATTCAGGCATTACTTATCGAAATCAATAACAAGCTGAACAGTGTACCTAGGAAAGCTGAGGAAAATGAAGAAAATATCATTCGGAAATCCGGAATTAGTTTTCCTATGGAAACTATTCAGGAATTCGACAAATTTGAGAAATTCTTTTCGGCAAGAGAAAATTATTTAGCTTTGGTAATATTTTTTATTATGTTATTTAAACAATTCATAACCAACTTCGGCTGCACAAATTCCCAACTTTCTTTATATCAATTCTAAATTGGCATCAGCATTATGTTGGTAGTATGGTGCAGCGCTACCAGTATTAATGGTCTGTTGTTGTCAAGCTGCTGTAGATTTGTTTCAAGCATTAATATATAAAACACGTTTTATAACCATTAATTTTAAATTATACATGACATCAATATTGATTGATTATGTCATTGTTGTCTATGACGCACTGCTCTGATTAAAAGACTGCATGAAAAGCAATGCTTTGTATATTTCATTTAAACTTACCAATGTATGATGCAATGTATTTTTTGCAGGTTGGATTTTTCTCATCTATTGGAGGAGCTAATTTATATGAATTTGTACGTAGATGCCTTGCTCCTCTACTATGGGATGGATTATCGGAACAGTTTTCCTTCTTTGGAAAAAAAGGAAATCTTTCCTTTGGGGATAAAAATTTGGCAAAAATAGTAAATACATTGTGTTAGTTTAACGAAATTGAGCGAATTAAACAATATTAATTCTCTAATGTCTTAAATATTACGCACATTATACCTACACACTGACCAGTAAATCCTGACTTTCAAGTTCTGGTGTGCACATTAGTGCGCAGTTCAGCAAAGCTACACATGGAATTTGTTAATCCCCAACATGCAGGTCTAATAGGAACGTTTCATGACCAGGATTTGCTGATCCATAGAGTAAAATATAATGAAGTTTAGTAACGTTTATATTATAATTTTTTCTCTATGGCTATCGATTTCGGCAACATTGCCATCATCAGGCCTAGCGTCAAGGTTTAAAAGGCAGCGTATTTATACATGTCACTTTAACACTTTATAACCACACTTTACACAACGTTGCTACTAGTTTATCTTCTATAGTCATTCCATTTCCACTTTCGTCAGTAACACGCAACGCACTTCATGACATGTATAAATACGCTGCCTTTTAAACCTTGACGCTAGGCCTGATGATGGCAATGTTGCCGAAATCGATAGCCATAGAGAAAAAATTATAATATAAACGTTACTAAACTTCATTTTACTCTATTCATAACGTTTATCAAAAATGGAGACGTACATCAAAAATATTGCTGATCCATATTGGTCTGTACAGAAATAGTGTGCACAATATTTTTTAATGGACGAGAGATACTTGATTAATATGTGATATTAACTGTGTTATAAACTGTTTTGTTTAATACATTTTACTGCTGTGTATACATTGGTACAAACATTTGCAAAATTTTAGAAGCCGCTGAAAAAGGTGGACATGCAAAAAATAAAAAGGAAGTTGAGCAGAAACTGGGGGATTGGCTGCGAAGATCTAAGGAACGACGCATTCGGGCAGAACATAAACGTGCAACAAAAAAATAAGAATTTAGGTATGGAGAAGCGTGTTTTTTGTATACATACATACTTATAGAGCTTTATTTAGGTGCTATTGGAAACTTGAGTATCCCAAACACCATTATAGAATATTCAGGCAGAGGGCAATTTGTTGTTTAAGAGAATATTTTGTTTTTTACATGTTTTCTGTAAATACTTTGTATCAAACTCCATATTAAATCTTTGTTATTTTATTAAAACAAATTTTATTACTGCTTTTGAAAATCCCTGTTTTTATAAATTGGAACATTCCAACATCATCTTGTGAATGTCCCCGTGTAACATCTCGCATACATGTTTCTGTAACATCGCAAATGATGACATGGCTGTTGCCAGAGACGTCCCTGGGATGTCTATAGGAAAATAGGGACCTCTTAGGGATGTTTGTATTGTCTCATTGGAATGTTTTTAGGATGTTTGTGGGATGGAATTGTGTTATTAGGGAATATACGTGATAATGTAGGTATATGATTTGAATTGATGAATTTGATAAACATGCATGTAAGAAGTTAACCTAATTTTACAAGAAATTTTTGAGTTGGCAAACTTTATCAGAAACACATTTAGGGGCAAAGGCAACACATTCCTTGAACAAAAAGAATAACGATCAAGATCAAGTAATGTACAGGGTTATTCTAAATGATGGACCCAATTTAATAAATTCGTATTTATTTAAATATAAATGCAAAATGAACAATCTACATACCAATGGAAAGAGGAAGTTTCAAAGTTTTTTTTACATATGCAGAAACGGCCGCTAGAGTTCTCGCGCCAGCCAGCCGCCTTTGTGTTGTCAGTTGTGAGTGAGATGGCTACCGTGCAGCACAAGGTTTTCTGCGTTCTTGAGTTTGCTAAAAGTGAGTCGCAAGTTACAGTGCAGCGGGCATTTCGTCTGAAATAAATATGTAAAAAAAACTTTGAAACTTCCTCTTTCCATTGGTATGTAGATTGTTCATTTTGCATTTATACTTAAATAAATACGAATTTATTAAATTGGGTCCATCATTTAGAATAACCCTGTATAAT
>NW_022170249.1:1155027-1197765 GCF_008802855.1 Photinus pyralis
TCATGTGGTTCAACTAACGCTCGTTTTTCGTTACGTCACACAGGAAGGCAATCCTGTTGAGAGATTCGTTGGGTTTAAACCGCTACGTGGCCATTTGAGTGCTGACATCGAGGAAGATGTTTTGGAAGCATTAAAAGACATGGAACTCGATATCAAAAACTGTCGCGGCCAAAGCTACGATAATGCAGCGAACATGTCAGGGCGTTACAAGGGTCTCCAGGCGAGGATTAGAGAACACACAGATGAAGAATTCTACGTTACTCCCTTAACTTGGTTCTGAATGCAGCAGCGGAGTCCTGCAGGGTTTCAACAACATTTTTTGAACTGGTGCAGAAGTTGTACACATTCTTTTCCGCGTCCACTGCAAGGTGGAACATTCTGGAACAAGCGTTTTCTGAAAAGAAGATGTCCTTCACGCTGAAACGATTGTTAGACACACGTTGGTCTGCCAGGGCTGATGCACCTGCCACCCTGATGAGGGGATACGCAGAAATTATCACTGCTCTGAGACGTGTCGGGTCCGATAAATCTCAGAAACCGACAACAAAGATAGAAGCCAACGCAATCGCGAATAATATGGAGAAATGGGAAACTGAGATGTTGACCGCCATGTGGAACCGTTTTTTGAATCGCTCCAATCTCACCTCCAAGTCGTTGCAAAACCCATCTATAAGCCTAGGCAATTCTCTAGAACTATACCAAGGTTACCAAGAACTGAACGACCATTTTTGTCGAGATTTTTGTGTGCTCTTCGATTGCCATGGAATGAGTCTACGTGAAATTAGAAACGCTGCGACAAAACTGAGAAGTGTTAATAAGAACGATTTGGATGAAGGCTTCGAAGAGGAACTTCTGCATTACTTGCAGTTTGCTTCGGGAAAAGATATCAAGAGCCCAATCGAAATGTACAAGTACTTGAAAGAAAGCGCACCTTTCCAAATGTATGCATTTTATTGCGCGTGTACTTAACTCTGCCATCCACCAACGCTAGTGGCGAGCGTTCGTTCTCAGCGCTAAAAAGGGTGAAAAATTACCTTCGCAACACAATGGGAGAGACTCTGTTAAGTGCCCTGTCGATTTTGGCAATCGAGAGTGAACTTACCAAGAAAATTTCCTTTGAGGAGACAATCCATGACTTCTCCCTTTTAAAGTCAAGGAAACACATTATGTAAATGTTTGTAACGTTTGTAAGTAAAACTTCATTTTGCTAATTCGTCGCATCGTCGCGTACGGACGTGTTTTCGAGCGCTCTTTCTGTGCTATTTGCTTTATTCTGATAATAGAAAATTGTTCTTAGAATCCGTTATTGCCGATTTGAGTATACGCATAGCCCTTTTGGGTCGCGAACCTTATCCAGTGAGCCGTATATACCGGCTCGTGATATCGTGACATTGTGTGAGCAATTGGAGTCCCTTATTTCTAATTCGCATCAGAGCAAAATTGAGCAGGAGTCTCTTATTAACGAGTCTGTCGAACGCTGTACACGCCCAACTAACGTAATTATTTATAACGTCCCAGAATCTAATAGTCAGGATGATTGTTATGCAGTCAATGACATCCTCGAAGTCATTGATGCATCATTAGTAGTTTCACCCGGCAGCGTTTCTAGAGTTGGAATCTCAAAAAACGGCCTTTCTCGACTATTAAAAGTCAAATTACAAAATGTTGAAGCGGCCCGAGAATACCACTTGCGTTCCAAAAGTAGCTCAATGCTAAATTTCTTACCTTACCTTAGTTCTGTTACACAATAATACACATCAAAGGGAAATAGAAATTAAATAACAAATTTATCTTTATTAATATAAAACCAAAATAAGTACTTGAAATGTGTACTATGTATCGTACTATACAGGGTGTTACACGACCGTTCGAAAAAAAAAAATCGGGTTGTAGAGGGCATCAAAACAAGCACTTTTTCCAAATAAACCGAGGGTCCAACGTGGTTCGTTTGGGAGCCACCCCCCAAAGAGTGTTGAAATCTGCATTTCTTCTTTAATTTTTTTCTCAGCAACCATAAGAGTTACAAAGTCGGGTGGCATGTCTTTTTTGGGTATGCTCTTTCCGATTTTGCAATTTTTTTTCAAAATTCCTACCCCTAAAGGGCGCACCCCTAAACTAGGGTGCAAAAAAAATTCTGATTTCGACGAAATTTGGTATCTGGGGTTTTTTTAACATGAAAATCACGAATCTGAAATTAGTTTTTGAAAATTCGAAAAAAAAAGTTCCACTGCAATTCTTGGCGGGACAACGAAAATAGAGATAATTCCACGAAATTTGTTGTGTACATACTAAACGAGTTAACCTTCGTAATACCATGGTAAAAAACTTTCATTAGATACCAAGCGGGGTACAAATATACCCCACCCCTTTTTTGTATCAGGAGCTCTAAACATTTATTGTTTAAATAAAGGGCAGACAAAAAAGTACATGTTTGATTAATTTTTAACTATAAATTTATTTATTGCATGAATTACAAATTGTTGTAATGTTAGAATGTTCGGCACATACGAATTTTGAACACTGGACGCAATGTTTTCTAGACTTTTTATCAGCATTCCTCGGACATATGTGACATCGGCCACTTTTTTTCTGATTTGGAACCTGCTCTCTATTTTCCTTATCTGTTTTCAGTTCAGGTAAAACGGTTACCATATTTTGCTTAATTTTTTCGTGCAATGAACGATCCTTATTATAGCGGCAAATAATATTATTTCTTACTAATTGATGACCTAGTTCCAATAAAAACATTCTTCTTTTATCTAAACGACCTTTTTTCCACTCTGGGTTAGCATGAATCCACAGTTTGTAAGCATTGATAGCTACAATATCCAGCAAATGGAAGAAAATTGCCATAGGCCACCGGTTGGTCTTCCTTTGGGTGGTGTATTCTTTAGCAAGTTTGTCAGTCGTGTCTACAGCTCCTTTGGTTTTATTATAATGTAGTATTATATCAGGCTTATAATCATTATCAGCACCACTTATTTTGTCGTCTCGATGTTCAGTTGACAAAAGAACGACAGCGGAGTTTCTCTTTGGAACGTACGAGACCAGTGTTTTGTCTTTCATGAAGGCAAACATACTTGAAAAATCTTTTTTGTACCTGGCGGGAAGTAACTCGCTAGGTATATATGGCTTATTTCGCCGTAAAGTTCCACATAGTGTTAGGTTCCTCTGTAACAATTTATCTGCCAGTTCAATACTGGTAAAGAAATTGTCAGTAGTAATTCCATATCCCTGTCCTAAATGGCTTACCATATCCAAGACCACCCTCTGACCTTGACCCTTTTCTGGTTTGTTACCAATTTTTCCTAAAAAAAAACAAAATGTAAAAACACCAACAGATTTTTATAAGAAAAGTGTTACCTAGGTAAACCTGCATATTTACTGTGTAGGCAGTTTCACAGTCCGCAAGAGCCCAAATTTTGATCCCATATTTGTCGGGTTTACTCTTCATGTAAACCCTGAATGGAGCCTTTCCTCGGAATGGAACTAGCTGTTCGTCAACACATAAATGACCGTTCGGATTGAAAGATTTTTTACAATTCGATACAAATATATCGAATATATCCCGTATTGGTGCCAATTTGTCAACAGTTTTTCGTTCTTCGCGAGTTTCAAAATTATCAAATCTCAAAAAACTCATTATTTGCTGAAATCTGTTGCGAGACAACGAAGCTGATACTATTGGACGACACAAAACTGGGTCTTGACTCCATAAAACATAAACTGGTTCCTTGTTACCATGAACAGCTCCAAAATTTATAAGAAGACCAAGAAAAGCGTCCATCTCTTCTTTTACTATTGGAACAAACGCTTTGTTTTTTTTGGAATACACAAATTCGGCTTTTCTGTTAGTTTCTCTCAAGATTATATTTATTACATCTTCAGAGAAGAATAGATCAAACGCCTCCTTTATAGATGTAAATTTCGAACTGTATTGTGTTAGACCCGATGGCAATTTTTGTATGTTATGTTTTGCCCTTTTTACTCTCGTAACGTACGGTATTTTAGCCCATTCGGAACCGTCCTTCGCTATATAACGTAAATTCTCGCCGCCCTCAGAAACAGATTCGCTTACCAGATCCACTTCATTATCACCAATGAGCAAGAGGTCATCGACTTCATCATTTTCATCCACAACATCAGTCTCTTCTATATCACTTGCAGCACCTTCCAAGGCTAAATCGTTTTCAAAGTAGTAATCAAATTCCTCTGTCTCTAATATTCGAAGCAACTCGTCATCGGTAAGTTTGTTTTCATTACGAAATTTAGGTTTTTCACTCATTTTCAGGAATATCAAATCTCACACTATTATAAATCTGACACTATTATAAAATAAAACGGTTATTTCTCTTACAATAGACGCACAAACACGCAGTGAACTGACTGCACATCGTTTCGGTAATTCGACGTACTTAGGGCGGTATTTCACGCCGGCGCAATAAAACACATGCTTTAAGTACCAAGCGGGGTATATTTGTACCCCAGCAACAAAAATTCATTATAATTACGGACTCATAGAAGGAAACTACGCGCACTTTTTTAGGTACATATATATTATCATAGATAATAGATAGGAGGCCGGAGAAATAGCAGAAAAAATTATTTGCAGACTTATAGCTCATAAGGTGCGCGTGGGGTACATTTGTACCCCGCTCGGTATTATGAAGGTTAAGGAACAAAAAACTTGGTCTGTTCGACACAGCCTTTTTTAAATAAACTCTTTCCAAACAAAATTTACCATCATTTGATATGTTGGTCTTCGGGTCGCGAAGCTGTTCCCAAGTGCCTACTAGTATACAGCCCAGGAGCGTGTCTTGTGAATTATCCTTATCAACTAAGATTACTGAAAATTTTTTGATCATAGTGAAAAAGTACTATGCATACGGAAAGGTGTATATGTTGACTTCTTCCCGACCTTATGTATATCTTTAACTAAATAATCCGATCAGTCGCTTTAAGAGTACCTGAAGGTGTTTTAATCCGATAACATCGAATTTTTTAATCATTTAATGAACCGACATTAATTCTCTATATACATACGACAAATATCGACTCATAACCAATCTTTTGTTTTTGCGACATTGTCGACCAACACATGCCCGAAATTATGGGCGTACTAGTATGGCTTGCGGACAAACTTCGGACCCGGAACGAGTGACCAAAGTTCAAATGATATAACTTTTGTCTTGAAAACGTTATGTTCTAAAACTGTTCGACAGTATTTGGTCCTTAACTCGTCTTTAGTATGACCACGAACCAAATTTCGTGGAATATGTCTATTTCGTTGTCCCGCGCAAAATCTCAGTAGTTTAACATTTTTTGTATCAATATTTCAAAACTGAATTTCATGGATTCTTGGATTTCATTGTTTAAGAGACACCCCAGATACCAAATTTCGTCGCAGAAACAGAATTTTTTTTTGCACCCCTAGTTTAGGGTGCGGCCCTTATAGGGGATAGAATTTTATGAAAACAACCATGACAAAAAAAACGGAAAGCATACCCACAACCTTTTCAAAGACAGCCACCCGACTTCTGTTAACTCTTAGTTGCTGAGAAAAAAAATTAGAAGAAGAAATGCAGATTCAACACTCTTGAGGGTGAGATCTCCCCAAAACGATAACACGTCATTGACCTCTCGGATTTTATTTGGACAAAAGTGCTTGTTTTGATGCCCTCTACAACCCGATTTTTTTTTTTCGAACGGTCGTGTAACACCCTGTATATTTCTTCCCAACGTAAAAGAACCGGCTATTAATTCAATTAAATAATTCGAAAGTTCAAGATAACAAAATTATTGAAAGCAAACTCAAGGAGTCAGCACGCAACAAAGTTTACTGGCTAACGTGATACTTAAATGTTAGCCCAAAGTGACTTTTGACTGCAAAATAAAAATGGGACGTGCATAGGTAAAAAGGCATTTCGTATTATGCGACGCTACCTGTAATTCAACTACTGACTATTGAACGCAACCCAAATATTTGTTGTGGACGGGACTTTACAACACTGTTACAAACTTTGACTTCGTTGTGAGTGTAAATGCAAGTCTAGCAAAGTGCAACGGTTCTAATGTGGTTGCTGGTTGTTATTCCGTACGATACAGTAAGCAATTAATATATGTAATTTAGTTGAATGCTTTTCTTCATTGGTAGATATTAAACTTGGAGAAAAACCACTAACCTTGCTGGGGTGTGGAAAATCCCCCCAAATTCCCAGATGTCGATAGAACGTCGCAAACGGTAAGAAGTTATGAAATTCGTTGTCCCTTTTTACTTGATGACGAGCGGCTAATTAATTATCACGCAGGAATGCCGAGACAAATCTTGCAGGTCTTCGGCAAGAACGGCAAGTTCAAAGTGTTAGGTAATTACCAGGAAGTAATTATAAGAAGGTAATTACAAGGATTACTTGGAGCTAAAAAAAATAAGAAGCACTTACACTCTGGAAAAGAAGAATTAAATGGGTTTTCTTTACCTCAGATGTTCGGAGCTCTCTTAATCAAAAGATAGTCAGCATGTGGTGCTCAAAGCACCATAAAAAGGTGAAAAACTTGTAACCTTCCAAAACCAAAATCGTTTACTTATTATTTTAGTTGTCGGCTTCTGCACAAAACACCCTCCAAGGGCTAAATTATACAAAAATTATGGTCACAGAGAGCACGACGTGCACCTACAGAGGCTGAACTTGAAAAGGAAGAAGAGAATGCCCAAAATGACTGTTATCAAAAATGATAGCACGTATGTAAGAATGTATGGCACAGATAAATTTTCAGGGCCAAGGTTGAAATTAGCATAAATGCGACAGTTCTTACTGTTCATTAGATGTTAACTCATTCTTGCCTAAATATGCAACACACAATACCTCAACGTGTTAGCGGAAATTAACGAAATCTAAAAAAAAAATAGGCAAAAAGGAAATCTGCACGTAACAAGGTGCAATGCATATTGCAAATTTCAATTGTCGTTGATTACAATTTTACTACGTAATTCATGTGGAACATCAGTCAAGGCACTCGTCTTTAAACAAAGTGCCAACAAATTCGCGTGGCTATCAGACCGTTCTGTTACTCCGTGAACGATAATAGGGTTTGCATTCAAGACTGCTTCGCCCTCAACAACGCAACGTGAACCCGCATTTGCTTCTAAGAATTTGAAAATGGTTCCCAGTGATAACATAGGTGGCAAACAATATTAGTTACCTTAAAAAATAAACTAAATATACAGGGTCATTCTTGACGAGCGTCAGTTAGAAACATATGGAAAACCTTTGAAAATTAAGCTAAACTGATAAGCCCTTGTTTTGGCACTGATGAATTGAACTAAAATATTTTCAAAATGGCGCCACTTCCGGAAATACCGGAAGTAGCCATCAACTTTGTTATTTTAAATAGGGCCCCCTATTTTTTCTACATTTTCGGATTCTACGTCGAATTTGGAGTACAACGATACCCCATAGTTGACCCTTTGCTCCAAGGGCTTCGCCGATATTCTAGTTTTTGTGTCAAAAATTAGGTCCGTGAAGTTGGAGGTACAATGTAAAAATAATTAAACGGCGCATTACTTATAATATTGTGCTCATTTTGTGTTAAATTTTGCCGTATAACAAAAGTTTTGTGCCCACGTGATAACGGAGATCTCAAAAATTTTAGTTTGGTACCTCCTATTTCACGCTGGAGGTACACCCTCACTCAAATCAAAATAAGTTAAGTGCATAATTTTGTGCTCATTTTGTGCTAAATTTTGCCGTATTACACAAATTTTGTGCCCACGTGATAACGGAGATATGTAAAATGTTAGATTGGTACCTCCCACTTCACGCTGAAGGTACACCTTCGCTCAAATGAAAGTATGTTAGGTGCATAATTTTGTGCTCATTTTGCCGTATTACACAAATTTTGTGCCCACGTGATAACGGAAATATAAAAAATGTTAGGTTGGTACCTCCCACTTCACGCTGAAGGTACACCTTCGCTCAAATGAAAGTATGTTAGATGCATAATTTTGTGCTCATTTTGTGCTAAATTTTGCCGTATTACACAAATTTTGTGCCCACGTGATAACGGAGATATAAAAAATGTTAGGTTGGTACCTCCCACTTCACGCTGAAGGTACACCTTCGCTCAAATGAAAGTATGTTAGGTGCATAATTTTGTGCTATTTTGTGCTAAATTTTGCCGTGTTACACAAATTTTGGGCTCACGTGATAAGAGACATATCCAAAATATTAGGTTCGTACCTCCCACTTTTTGCTGACCTTTGCTCAAATAGATATAAGTTAAGTGTATATTGTTGTGCTTATTTTGCGGCAATTTTTTCCGCATTGCAATCTTTTCTGATCGGCCCACAACAAAAATATAAAAAATTATACCGGGGTTCATATCAGGGTTTTACCGTTTTGTAGTATTTATTACAAAACCGAGCATAAAACATATAATGATTACATCCTACGAAAGAGCAACACAAATAGTATAATAGTAAAATTCTAAAAAAAAATTTACCGGTAATGACCGGTTTTGCAGTAAAATTGTACAAGGATTTTGGAAAATAAGGGTGTTTTTTATACGGTTGTCCTAGAAATGTTAATTTATTACTTTAATATGTACTCTTCGCGTACTCTTTTTTTTTTGATTTGTATCCAATTATTTGATTTAATGGTTACTGTAATTTAATTTGCCATATGGATGGAAAGACATTAAAAGTGTTACCATTAAAAAAAATTTACAAACAATAAAATATATTACAACATAACGTTATTATAATATTTAAAAACCTAAATCTACACGTCATAATATCGTGAAACTTAGGGCCGGTTTATTCAACTACCCAACAAATCTTAAGTAACTACTGGTTAGTTAAATTACTTATGAAAAGTAAAGCAATTCTGTCTATTCATGTGCTACTGGCTGTTAAGTAGATACTGAAAAGGTTGGTATGTTTTTAAACGAATAGTCACGCACACCAGTAGGTGAGCGTCAACGTTTTTAAACGATCTGTAATTCTTAGAGAGAGATGCGGCATACGAATGCTAGTATTAAACAAAGATAGTGACAACGTTTACGTTACTTTCTAAGGTGGTTTTGTTAGGTTATATACCGTTTGCGCTTTTACTTGTTCGGTATTAGTTATTCTACGTACCGGTACCATGGATGCAAATACAGGTAAGTTTTACCAATTACGGAATATTCACTACTATTACAACATGTTTTTACAGCTAGTGATAACAAAAAACGGGCACGATCTTCGAATTTTACAATGGCTGAATCAAGGTTACTAGTAGACGAAGTTTGCAAACGGAAAAAAATTATTGAAAATAAACAAACTGATGCTGTGACATGCAAACAGAAAGAGGACGCGTGGATCAACCTCGAAAGTGCATTTAATGCAAACAGCGGATCCACGTTTCGATCAACTAAAATGTTAAAAATAAAATACGAAGGCATAAAACGAAGTCTCCAGCAGAAACGTAGTAAAGAGAAGTGTGGATTATATCGGACTGGTGGAGGCCCTCCCGATACAGTGACCTATACTGACTACGAAGAGAAGCTGCTAGCTATTATAAGTACGCAAGTGGACGGATTACACACGCAAAATGATTGTGATAAAGGTAACAATAAAAAAGACCCTATTACATTATTTACAAAAGTGCTGCAGATTTAGAAATTCCTGTTATTCCACCACCAGAACCAGTCGAATGTACTCAACCGATTGTAATCGATGCACCAATGTCGACAGCAGAACTTAGTGAAGATGAAAGTAATTTGTGGTAATTACAAAGGGATAAATAAGACCTGTATACTGTATATTGTAGGGTGTAATAACATCACCAGAGCTACATCTCATTTAGAACCCGTTGCATATGTTTTGGATATCCCCATCGAGATAGATATGCCAAATGAAGAAGCAACTCCAATTGAAGCAAGTGCAAGTGATGTCGGTAAGTGCTTCCTTTCATTTTAATTCCTTAATTGAAGTGAGTATTTATTGTATCTAGCAACAAATGCAACTGGTTGGCAATCGTGGACCCCACAAAAAATGAAAGAACCACCTCACAAAGCTTTGCAACAAAAAACAAACCGTAAAGCAAATCTAGAACAAAAATTCAGTAAATTAGCAAACAGTAGAGAGGAGCTGGTTAAATTGCAGTTGGCAATTGTGGAATTGGAAAAAGAAGTGCGACAGGAAGAGTTACAACTCATGAAAGAAAGGCGTGAAAGGGAAACAGCAAAGCATGAGTTAGAAATGGAGATCTTAAAATTGAAACAAAAATTATTACAAAAGCAATTTTGTTTGTAAAATTTGTATTAAAATTCAGTTATTTTATAAAGTTACTTTTAATTTCTATGATTGTACAACTGTTCAAAATATTCTAATAACTCTCTTCTATGATGGTGGTTATCATTGTCATTCCTAGGTGGAGGAGCCAGTACATTCTCTATTAGTGGGTCATCCTCCAAATCGTCAATGGCATCTCTCTCTTGACGTGCAATGTTATGTATTACTGCTGTGGCGACAATAATATTTTGTGCTAATTCAACACGACACCTCATTCCTACGGATAGTATAGGGAAACGCCGCTTCCAAATGCCAAAAGTTCTCTCCACTACAGTTCTCGTGCGGATTAACGATTCATTAAACAGGGTCTCTATTTCACCTTGGGGATTGTTAATAGGTGTAATTAGATACGATCTGAGGGGGTATGCACTATCGCCTAATAGCAGTCCATTGCCCATTTCCCCATTTTCAAATTGCATTCGAATGAGTGAATTATCAAATATATTTGCGTCATGGCTTGATCCAGGCCATCGAGTGACAATATTTCGTATGTAGTGCTTTGCATCACTGATAACTTGCACATTTAAGGAGAAATATCCTTTCCTATTTCTAAATGTCTCGGCTTGTTGCCCACCTGGTGAAAAGAAATTATGTATGTATTATTACATGTAGGTAAGTAGTTAGGTACTTAAACTTTGATCATACCTGGTGATCAGATTGAATCCGGATGTGGGTACCATCAAGGGCTCCAAGAACTCTTGGAAATGCTGCAATGTTGCAGAATTTTGCTTTGACATTATGTTGCTCTTCTGGATCTCTTGGGAAATAGATATAGTCCCGGCGTAATTGACACAAGGCAGTTACGGTTCTCTTTATTATTTGTGCCGCAGTACTCTTATGTATTCCGCCGAAATCTGACACGGTTATATAAAAGCTTCCACTTGCAAAAAAGCGAAGCGTAAGAAGCAACTGCTGCAATGGAGCTATGGGATTGTTCCTGACAAAAAACACGTAATTACATACCATCATCACAGATGTATACTTTTGCACTTACCTGTTAGTACGAGCCCGAATATCACCTTGTATTAACTCTAATACTACAAGGACGGAAGCTTTAGACAATCTAAACCGTCTTACAAAATCAGTTTCATCCCACTCGTGAAAGTTATCGACGTGACGAAATCTATTAATTGTATTATAGGGTCGCCTTTCAATGTTATTAATAATATCCATTTCGTTAAATAACAAAATATCGTCGATAACGTCCATTGTTTACATACAATACAAAGTGTGAGGTTAGAATAACTGAAGTAACACCTTACTGGCGCATTGAAGTAGCCTATAAGTTTACTTTACCAGTAAGCTATTTACACGCCCCTGTAAATTTACTTGGCTGTGAATATACAGATGTCTCTCTTACTTGAACCAGTAACTTACTTTGAACTTTACTTGAGCTTGAATAAACCGGCCCTTAGTCAAACAACTACACTGAATAAATAATAATAGTTACATTAACTGCACTTTTTGCCGATACAGTGACTACTTTTTCATGCAAGTCATTGAACATTTGCCAGGAGTAATCATTCCTCCTCGCGTATGTTAAAAAATGCCCAATTGCTGAATCTAAAGCTGGAGGTTGAAATTCTATAATACTTCTGAGATGGTACATCTTATTTTCTAAATCTAGCATTTTTGGAATGTCATCAAGACATACCAATGATGGAGTTACGTCCACGAAGTAATCAATGAAAATGACGTCCATGTATTGGGTATGACGTATGAGTGACCCACAGCAATTACTTTTTGAACATCGTAACTGTGCTAGTATTTTATTTTCTAATATAGCTAATCCTAAATTCTCAATACCTGGAGTTAACTTTTTTGAATTTGTCGGTATTATAGAATACGACTTTTCAGAAAAGTAATTACACGTATTGCAAGTAGTTCTTTCAACGTAAGAAATGAGATTTAATTTTGTTATCATGTTTGTAATGGTTGTTTCGCAGTTAACTCGTGAGATGGTGCCTCCTGATTCACTTTTGTCAAATAATTCATATAATATATCTCTTCGGATGCTGTAAATTTTAGCGTATGAACATTTTTCTCCCATTTTTTGAGCTAAGAGGACTACAGGTAATAAGTCACTCTGGGCTTGAATGATGTCTCTGTAGCGCCTACTGTCACAGTAAATTGCTGCTAATGCGTGCACAATGCTGTCAAAAGCACAGGTATTTGCTAAGCTAATCATCACTCCTCCTTGTCTTCTGGTTATTGGTGCCGTTATTTTTCCCCCGTTCCTTAATAGAATCACTTTTACGGGTTTTGTTTCAGCGTTTTGACCAATAGTTGCCCATTCAGCCTGCGGATTTAAATATAACCCTACTTTCTGCTTTTTCCTTTTACTGGTGTCTTTTTTCCGACTCCACGTCTCGGTATAATTGAGTTCTATACTCGTTGACTCTAACTAAAAAAATGGGTAGTCAGTAACATTACTAATTCATTATATTTCATGGTTACATACTTATAGTAAACCAAGTTGATGGCGTGTCTTTCATTCAATAAAGCTGTTGTTCTTATCGTAGATACATCGTTTTGAATAGCAATGAATATTATCTTTTCATCAGTAGGTGGATAGTTCAATTAACACTTATAATATAATCATTATTTTTGGTGAAAAGTTAGAAATGATTTTGATTTTCTTTAAGAATGTGATTGGAAGAACAGCATTGTTCAATGAATAACATGCACACTAACGTAACTTTTATTACTTATTACTTTAAGGACGCTCAGTCTCAACAATTTAAGTTTGGGATTATTAATGGATATTATATTACGAGGGTGTGTTATCCGAAACTAAAATTTTAGAATGACTTGCTTTATTAATAATTAATTTTAGATGTAGCTATATTAATGACTTACTTTTTGTTCCATTTCAGCTTCTTTGTCCTCAGTAGTTGTCTCACTAATTACGTTTATGTTATTATATTCAGTGCCGGTAATCTCTTCTTGCAACTCAATTTCATCACGGAGTGGAATTGATTCATTGCCTTTAGCTTCTATAAAGTTGAATTTTGGGATGGTGGTCAGTGTCTCTATTTTCTGATCGCATGGATTCCCCTCACTGCTTATTTCTGCGTCTAAAGGTTCAAGCTGCGTTTCATTGGATAGATTTGCCTTTTGGTGGAAATAGCTTAACCCAGAAGCAAGATGCATGGTACCTACAAACAATATAATATATAGTTCTTCTCAAATGCTTTCTATGAGGCCGATACTTACTTTCAAGTATTCTTGAATGTTCTACTACAAATTGGTCGACTCTTAAAGGTAATTGCAAAAAATGCCTTGACTTTAAGTCGTTGAAGTAGCTTTCTACGTGCGTCGAAGTTGCTGTTAAATTTCCATAACCAAAATGATTTATCATTATTCCAGTCCACAGTGGTAACCTACATCATAATATTACAAATTCATCATTGAATCAGCGCAGTGCTTTTTCAGATTATAACGGTAATTGGTACTATACGAGTATAATGTAAATGATACAAGTTTTGAAAATGTTGCCAATTAAAAATTTACCTTGTGCATAACCGAAACATGGGCTTAATGATTGCCGGTAAGTACATGATATTGTCTCGGTCTCCTTCTTCAGTTTCTACGATGGATTTGGCTTCTTCATACAGTTTTTCTATAATCCCATGCAAAATGTTCTTTTCGTTTTTAACGTGGTCCTGATTGGTGGTACCAATGTCTTGAGAATCGACGTCCATTTCTGAGATAACACCATTTACTGCATGCTGTTCAATGCCATACGCATATTTTATCAATAGATCTTTTTTCGGCACTTCACACGTTGTCAGTTGCGTTGTGTTGACTAAATTACCTTCATATTGTGATAACGCCACAACAAATAGCGATTTTATAATATGCAATGCTTCACTTAAATGGGTGGAAAGTAATATTTGCCCTACGCCACGTATATAAAATTGCCGAATCTTGGACCTACTATTAATATTAGATGGGTGAATTTCGCGCCAGCGGCAAACCATTTTTATTAAATGTGCGACATCTATTCTAATAAAACATTTTGGTAGTAATGAGATGGTATTATATAAGCAGACTTTAGTGCAATTATTGATATAAGTGTTAAGGTCTGTACAATCTGAAAATGCTCTGCAGATGGCACTTAATAATGCCATTGAAAAATCGCAAACAATTTCTTGAGGTAACCTAGCCCCCAAGCGATGCCACTCCGATAGCCAATAATGTATTGCGTTGCTGTGATTCCTCTCTGACAGCATTTGTGCAACTGGAATTTGCCCTTCACTAGAATTTGGTATTTTAACCACAATGGCATACAAAAAAATATGTCCAGATAACTCTTGGTCTCCCCTTGATAATTTTTTAACTACACTACCAGTTGCATCGATGCAGATCTTTGGGTGTTTTGTTAATGCGCAATATCTATTATAAACACGAGTTTGATCGGGGGACCAATAGTGTATAAAGAATTTAAAAATCCCGATTTCGTGTATTATGTATTTCATCGGATTCCTTTGCGAGATGATGAAAAGTGCGTAGACTGGATTTGTGTGAGCGCGGTCTTTGTTATTGTACTCAGACTTTGCTTTCCGTAAAACTTGCAAGCTCGGTAACACCGTCTCCTCCAAATTCTTCGACGACAATTCTTCGAAAGAAAATTCTTCGAAAACAGTTCTTCGAATGAAACTCTTCGAAAAGGAAAGTTCTTCGAAAATAAAATTCTTCGAAACAAATGCATCGAAAATAAAATTCTTCGAAACAAATTCATCGAAAATATAATTCTTCGAAACAAATTTTTCGAAAATATAATTCTTCGAAACACATTCATGGAAAAGAAAATTAATGGAGGGCGATTGGAAAGTGTTATTCCTAATTAAATAATGATAGTTAAGAGGCATGGGTCATTTAGGGCAATTAGCCTAAAGAATTACATTTAAAAGGTAATTACATACCTTTCAAATTACGCTTATATTTAACATTAACGGCATGTTTCTCCTTCTAAATTTAATGATCCTTAATTAAATCATTCTGTATAAATTCTCAAACGATAGATAATAGGGTTCTAGTTTAATTGAAAACTTCGATTCGTTAAGATGGCTTTACAGTTCATTGAAAGTGAAAAGCGAAAACCAAAATTGTGTGTAAACAATCATATTTATTATAAAGACAAGGTGGTGGATGAAACAACATATTGGAAATGTGAAAAATTCCAAATTACAAAGTGCAAAGCTCGAATGAGCACGCAAGGCGAAAGAATTGTGTCCCATGGGAAGAAAGAACACAATCATGTCGCTGATGTTGCGAAAGTGGAGTGTGACAAGATACTAAATAACATAAAAGACACTGCAAGAAATACTCGAGACTCTCCCCATGTGATTGTGTCAGATGCTTCAGTAGGAGTGAGTTTGGCTATCGCAGGAAGGCTACCATCAGTTGACTGCATGAAGAAAACCATTAGAAACATAAGAGCAAAGGAAAATCCAGGTCCTGTGCTTCCTTTACATCGAAGGGATATTGTTTTTCCTGAATTGTACACTCTGACAGAAAACCAAGAAATATTTTTAATGTTCGATTCCGGTCCTCAGGACGATCGAATTTTGATTTTTTCTACCAGACGAAACTTACAGCTATTGGCACGTTCTAGTCACTGGTATGCTGACGGCACATTTAAGGTATCTCCACCGCTTTTCGCGCAACTATATACCATACATGGACTTAGACACAGCAACAGCATACCTTTAGTATACGCTCTCTTGCCTGATAAAACTCACAATACCTATGTGCGACTTCTTGGACAAATTAAGCAGCTCGAGGCAACTGTTAACCCAGAAACGATATTAATAGACTACGAAAGTGCAATAATCGGTGCCATTGAAAGCGAATTTCCTGGAGTTGTTGTGCGTGGATGCTTTTTTCACTTTTGCCAGTGTATTTTTCGTTCTATCCAGTCAAATGGGTTACAGCAACGATACGAAACTGATGCTGATTTTGCACTCACTATGCGCTACCTGTCAGCACTAGCATTTGTTCCTCTTAACGAGTTAGTGCAATCCTTTGATCTGTTATTGGATAACAACGTCTTTCCACCAGAAGCCCAGCCAGTAATTGATTATTTCGAAGACACCTGGATTGGCCGCCCTGACAGACGACTGCGTCGTCGTGCACCACGATTTGCGCATGTCATGTGGAACTGCTACAACAGTGTACTGGAAAACTTGCCAAAGACTAACAACGCTCTAGAGGGATGGCATCGCGGCTTCCAGGAGATGTTAGGCGGAAATCATCCAAACATATGGAAGTTTGTTAATGCGCTTAAGAAAGAACAGAGCCTCAATGAGTTGAGAATTGAGCAATACCATAGTGGGCAGCAACCGCCAGCTAGCCGAAAGAAGTATCGCGATTGTGCGGAACGAATACGACGTTTAATATTAGATTTTGATCCAGCCAATGACGTAGTGCCATACCTTCGAGGAATTGCCCACAACATTACCTATTAGAATACGTATTTAGTTTGTGAAATGAAAAAAAATATAGAACCAAAAAAGTGTTGTCAACCGCACATAGTGCACGAACTGCCCCAAAACATTGTAAATATTGTAAACAAAAAGCAGAAAAAACAACAAAAAAGTATTGACAACCGCACATAGTGCACGAACTGCCTGCCCCAAAACATTGTAAATATTGTAAACAAAAAGCAAAAAAACAACAAAAAAGTATTGACAACCGCACATAGTGCACGAACTGCCCCAAAACATTGTAAATATTGTAAACAAAAAGCAAAAAAAAAACAAAAAAGTATTGACAATCGCACATAGTGCACGAACTGCCTGCCCCAAAACATTGTAAATATTGTAAACAAAAACCAAAAAAACAACAAAAAAGTATTGACAACCGCACATAGTGCACGAACTGCCCCAAAACATTGTAAATATTGTAAACAAAAAGCAGAAAAAACAACAAAAAAGTATTGACAACCGCACATAGTGCACGAACTGCCCCAAAACATTGTAAATATTGTAAACAAAAAGCAAAAAAACAAACAAAAAAGTATTGACAACCGCACATAGTGCACGAACTGCCTGCCCCAAAACATTGTAAATATTGTAAACAAAAAGCAAAAAAAAAACAAAAAAGTATTGACAACCGCACATAGTGCACGAACTGCCCCAAAACATTGTAAATATTGTAAACAAAAAGCAAAAAAACAACAAAAAAGTATTGACAACCGCACATAGTGCACGAACTGCCTGCCCCAAAACATTGTAAATATTGTAAACAAAAAGCAAAAAAACAACAAAAAAGTATTGACAACCGCACATAGTGCACGAACTGCCCCAAAACATTGTAAATATTGTAAACAAAAAGCAAAAAAACAACAACAAAAAAGTATTGACAAGCAAAATTATGGAAGACAGTAGAGCCAACCTCCTCGTGGTGTCTTCTGGGTAACGCCGATAGGCTCTAATGGGTAAATGTTTATTTAAAAAATTAGCCCAAATGAATCATTTTTTTAAGAATGATATTTATGGTTCAAAAAATTTATTTCGAATAATTATATTTTTGGGGAACTTTCCGAATCGAAGAACTGTATTCGAAGAATTGTTTTCGAAGAATTTACTTCCGAAGAACTTTCCGAATCGAAGAACTGTATTCGAAGAATTGTTTTCGAAGAATTTACTTCCGAAGAACTTTCCGAATCGAAGAACTGTATTCGAAGAATTGTTTTCGAAGAATTTACTTTCGAAGAATCGTTTTCGAAGAATTTTCCTGGAATCCGGTAACACAGGTGGTTCCTCGTCAAACAAATCTCCAAGCTGACCAGAAAGAGATTTACGAACAACAGAAGCAGGTTTATGTTTTTCAACCATATCGGTGCTGTATAGTCTTCTCTCAACTCCAAAAAATTTTCCTTTTTTCTTATGCTTAATATTAAAATCGCCTTGTATATTACACTTAAGAAATACTCCAGCTTCACTTTCGTTTATGTTTAGATCGTTTAATTCACATTGCAAAGCAGCGGAACACTCCGTACATACTCCTTTAATTGACAATTTTGAAGGCATGTCTACATTGGTGGTGATATATTGGGAGTTAAACTTCCAAACACATCGGCATTTAATTGAATGCCATATAGCCTTTGTGACTACGGTAGTCCAAATGTTTTGTTGTAATTTTAAGTATTGCCTTTGACGAATATAATTTTTGGTTTTAACGTTGTAAGTTACTAAAGTAGGTTTTATGGTTTTCCAATCCTCCATGGTAATAAATATTTGAAAATATCTGACATCGTTGGCGACGCAGTCTGATTCACTAACTGATTCGTTTACATCATCTCCGGAATTTTCTTCCACCATAACGTCATCGCAGGTTTCAAAGATTTCATTAGTGCAGCGGTGTGATTTAAAGTATCTTAAAGCGCGTGTATATAAATTTTTTGCTGTAATGTTTAGTTGATACTCTGCTATTATTTTCAACCATTTATCGGATGACGGTACCGCAATTTTTTCATCCTCAAAAAATACATCACTATTGTTTTTCATGATCTCTTCTACCAATTTTGATGCAGAAGACTTTTTTCTTCCCGCCATTATGTTTGAGGTATTGTGTACCTATAAGAGATAGTTTATTAGATTTGAGTGGTGTTTCGATGCGTCAAGCACACAAGATATGCAACTGACATTATTTGCATCATTAGGCCAATCAATAGAAATTTTTTCATGTAATAAATCGTAGATTAATTAGCCATATTTTGCCACTCCGGACCAGCTTTAGAAAATTTGTTATTAACAAATTAGTGCAAAAAAGAGGTTTTTTTACGCTTTTGCTTCTGGAGCAAAAACTAAAAAAAAAATCGCATGCACCATAAATACAATTGTTCCTCAAAAACCATCTGTGCAAGCTAGAAGGCTATGAAACCGTAGAGGGGCGTAACGTTTATGGTGCATGCCATTTATCATACACCATCATAGATAGCGAAATTTATCAAGAGACAAAAAATGCTTGCAAGTAAACTGTCATATCAGTGTGTAAAAGTTCAGAACCGTCAAGATAGTAGTTGAAAAGTTTTAGACCTCTTCAGATGTGGATGGTCAGTGTTTTACTACCTACATAGGAACTACAATCAAAACGATGATACCACAAATACTCTATTTACATTAAACATTGACATCCCGAATTTTATTTTAATCGGCAAAACCATTACCCGATAAAATAAAAATAACAATTTTTTTAATCTGCGGTGGTAGATAGCGCCTTACCGAAGCAGTTTTGGATAGAGTTTGCCCTATAAACTTTGCCACCAACAGAAGGAGTAGCTGCACGGCATACTTGTCGGGTAATTCACCAATTGCAACTGTGGCTTGAAAATACAGATAATAATTACTGAGATAATAAAAGAAAATACGAAAACATTACGCCCAATAGTACAAAAAGTAATACACCGACTGAGTCTAGCTTCCGCACACATAAAATATTTATCAATAACTATCATTTCCCGAAAGATCTACGCTACAAGTTCAAAAATAGTGGTGATATAAATGTAAAAAAAAAAATAATTTGATTCCGACATTTTTTAAATTTTCTCAGCATCCGATCGATTTGGTCTAAATTGCAATTTGTTTGTATTTTCATTCTCTACAACTTTTTCTTTTACAGTATTCAAATAGCTGTTTTAGCTTTTGTTCCAGAAGCAAAAGTGGAAAAAACCCTTTTTTTGCACTAATTTGTTAATAACAAATTTTCTAAAGCTGGTGCGGAGTGGCAAAATATGGCTAATTAATCTACAAGATACATTCTCGTTGACCGTGCAAGCGGATCCCATATAACTTGCATTGTTTATACAGGGTGTAGAATCGGGAGACAAAACATAGAATTTACATAAGAAAATATAATTATGTCGATAGGTTCGTCACGATTACAGGAAAAATGAGAATTAAAATTATATTAGACATAGAATTTAATTCCGAAGTGAATTGTATTAATTTGCACAATTTTTTAATCACTATAAGTGTATCATATTAAAAAGAAATTCCAGTGATTGAAAAACTGCACATTAATATAATACCGCTTCAGAATTAAATTCCCTGTTAAATGCACTCTGAGTTATTATTCTAGCTGTAATTCTTATCAGCATTTTCTCATATAAATCCCTATGTTGTGTTTTTTTGTATCTTTGAGGTAAATGAAACAGTAGATCAACAGATTTGCAAAAAAACAATAGAAAAACCTAAAATTAAAAGTACCTAAAGCCGACATTACAGACTATGATGACATTTGTCCATTATTTTCCAAGCACTTGTTGTTTCTTTGAGGTTTACCGTTTGTAAATTAAAAAAAAAATTTATTTTCTTTTATTTTTTTTTAATGGTTGTGAGAATATAGTTAATGTTGGTTGACGGTACAATTTTCTAAAAAGGGAAAAGAAATTTGATTCGGCTCGAAAAAGCACCAATATATCGATAGTTTATTTTGTTTAAGTCAAACTCGGCGTATGTGTTTGTAAAAATGCTACGCATTTTAAGACTTCGCTAGCGTGAGCTGATTTCCCCCTAATTCCCCTGAAAATGGGGCATTTTTTACGTTTGTGTTTGTATTTTTTCGTTGTAATATAAACCTATTGGGTTTTATATATTGTATGCTACGTTGTTTCGTTTCATGCTATAGGTGACGTGCGATTTTGTTGTATGTGTACATCAATTTTTTATCATTTATTGACATAAATAAGAAAGGTGGGTTTTGTGCATGTATAGTAGGATTTTTTACGTAAGCATTTTGTTTGTTTTTATTAGAAGGATCTACCATAGTTTTACTCGGGTACGCTCACGACGTTTAAAGCTAAAAATACAATTTTTTTTTTCGATACTGAAGCTGCGCCCCCTATGGAATAGTATTTAATGACGCTCCTCTTATGCGTTAAAATTTTATAGGTATACGTAATTTTTCAAGTTTGTGTTCCGCCACTGTACTAAGTTATCTTGCGTAAAGTGTACTTAACCTAATTTATTTAGAATCAGGTGAAGTAAAAAGATGTTTTCGTTCAAAATTATTTTATATTATGGCATCTTTATATCGTAAGGTGAGTGTATAGGTAATATTGAACGTTTCTATTATACAATTTTGCTTGTACTAATGTTTGATAGTATAAATTAGGTAATACTGTATGTAGTTTTATAATCTCTTATTCTTTATTACCAAACATTTCATAAATCCTCATGCAAGGGTACCTATACATTTCTCAAATAGTATATGTTAGTAGCATGAAAATATATTGTGGAGTGTATCGTTTATTTATTTTTTTTAGAAATATTTTTCTCACTTGTTACTTATTTGTTGGTACAAACATTAATGCATGGTTTCAGAAACGATGATTAAGGTTAATCGTTGATTAAAAATATTAGAATGTTATCCAGTTTCGATTATTAGGTTAGTGCCCGGTTTCACAAACGACAATTAAGGTTAATTAACGATTATGGTTAGTCGACGATTAAAAATATTAGAATGTTACCTATAGCCACCTTTGATTATACACTAATTTGTTTCCCATTCTAATATTTTATAATCTGTGATTAACCTTAATCATCTATTGTGAAATCCGACATAAATGTTGTAACAGGTAATTTTTATAGCAAAAAAGTTAGGTGTTTATTTTTTGTTCGATAATACAAATACAATGATATATTTGTTTTTCAGTTGAACTGTATTTTCTGTTTTTGAAATATACTTAATTCTGGATGTCAAGATTGTACAACTGTATCTACTTTGTTTGGTAAGATGAGCGTAAAAGTAATTTTCATTTTTAATATTATCGTTTTTTTATAATTTAGATGTGTAAGCTGAAATTATCGGAGTCCAGTAAGTCTTCCAATAGATGGAAAAGAAAGAAATGCATAGAGGTATAGAAAATTTAATTATAGAAAATAATGAATTGAAAAAATGAAGAAACAATATTAAATGATAATGAAGAATTAAATGAAATCAAAAAGTATAGAAAGAAAATTAAACGAATGAAGTAGAAAAAAAATGAAAATGAAATAGAAAAAAAAGAAGAGAAAACTTAAAATTAATTTCTGTGCCTTTCGTAAGGCTTATTTTTTTTCCTGTAAACGATAAGTTAGAATTTTCATTTAATTGTTTGAAACTTACCATTTAGGAATGAAATTTTGATGCGGCTGTAAATTTGTATCGAATTAAAATTTGTGATCAAAATGAAACGTATATTTACCTTTTTTTTTATAGGGTCCTTGCAAATAAGGACCCTATAATCGGTTGACTGTAGGACGTATTGTAGTAATTTTTTTGTTATGGCGGGGTCCAAAGATGTCCCCATGCCGGGAATCGTCGCAATTTTAGCTTTATAATTCGTTGCGATAAATGCATCTACACAATTTTTTAAGCACTTGTATAGTGCTCGTATGCTTCGTGTTTCGTTTGGTTCCAGAAATATCAATGTGAGTTTGACCCCATTTGGGCAAGGGAGGCTAATGTGGGAGTTTGTGGCGTTGTTTTTTGCCCATTCCCATAGATCAGGTGTTCTAAAATATAAAAAGTTATTGTTTTCAACAATTGTAATTGTAAATACGTATTTGTAAATATTTTATAGTGTTTAGTTTTTATTTTATGCTTTGTGATTTGTAAATGTGTGATTGTGTTTTTTATAATATTATTTTTGTTAGATTTAGTTTGTATATATATATTTTTTTTATTTTTTATGAATTTTTATTATGTTGTGATTGGTAAATATGTGATGTGTGGTGAATGTGTTATTTATTACGTTATTTTTATTAGTTTTAATTGTTGTTTTGTATGTCGTATGTGTTTTGTAATTTGAAGTTAAATTTTAATTTTTCGAAGAAATATATTTTTTGTAATGAAATTTGTTATGTTCTTTACAGACTGCGTCAATAGTTTAGGAACGATTTTCTAAATCGCTTGTTCGATAACTGATTTTTGTGAAATTACAGTAAGGTATAACAAATTTTGATGATGAGAATGTTTATTTACATCTAAAATAATTTCAATTGCTTAATTAAATTAAATAATTAACGAAAGGTAAATAGATACTGTTTTTATTGTGTATTTAAATAAAATGGCAGCGAGTGTGCCTTGCCAAATTGCACTGATTGATGCATTATACAGCAATTATTTTGTTCACAACTGTATTTAATAACACGACCAATTAGTTAGGTGATAATTTCTTACCGTGAACTGTTAAATTATTTAATTTTAGATGTGACATAAAATTTCCACTGTCTTCTCTCAATCAAAATTTTTTTGCTTCTCAGCCTTCTGGACCATCAGATAAAAAGTTGGTACAAAATTCTAGTTAAATTGGTCTGATTTTTACAAAGTTATAAATAAATAAATAACAATTTTGTGCGGTTCATAAGCATTTGTCATTTTTGAATCTCATGATTATTATTAATTATGATTAACCTTTTATTTAGTACATTACAGTTGTAGTTTAAGATAAAAATGGTTTATTGGTTTATAAGTAACAGATATTTCGGAATTTAATAGAGTGCACTCTGTATAAACTGTTTGTGCCTATTTTGTAATTTTGATTGAAATACATGTTTGAAAGTTAAAAAGTAGACAGTATGTTTGATTTTGAATAAATTGTAATTTACAAATTTTATATAATTGTTGTTTATAACAATGAATTTACCTTTAAAGCAGACATTTAATGAAAACATACTCACAATTCTATGCGAAAAATTTTATTTCTCTATTGGATGTGATTATTTATAAAAAAATTTTAAATGAAAATTGTAAACATTGTTTTAAAGGTATGTTAATTTTCAAACAATTCATTTTGGAAGTTTAATTAATTTGAAAAAGAAAATATTTAATATGAAGATGACATAGAATGTAAAGACAGGGATTATTTTACATGAAATCTAAATTTATTTAACGGTGTATGTGGCAACGCGTTTGTTATGCTTACAGTGGTGTACTACCTACGCCACTGTCGTAAATTAATTTGTACGTACCTACTGTAAAAATTACGGTAACGCTTATGAAGTGGGAATTGGAAAATGTGTTCAGTTGTACGCCACTGACCCTATTTAAAATCTACCAGTTTTAAAATAGATCGGTATTGTACGTATATCGATTGTGTATGTAATAAGTTTGGTTGTGTGTGTATTTTGTATTTGGATGAGCATGAGCCGTTATTATATTCGTTTTTCGATTATTGATTTTAGGTATAGTAACTTTACAAATATTTTTTTACCTGAAAGTGACGGTTCCAAGGATTTGTTCAAGATGTATGGTTAGGTATTGCAGTTATAGATTGTAAGTTTCAGGTAAATGTTAATGCATTTGTTAATTTTAAATGAATGGTTTTTAGGTTGAAGATGACTATACTTACATTAAACGTTTCACGTTTCGATGGGCTCTTTCGAAATCTTCTCCGACTGCATACATGTGTGTATACTCAGTCGGAGGAAGATTGAAAGTGTTCATTTCCAATTCGTCGATGTTGGAGAAGGGTAGGTCTCGTCCTTCGCCAACGTAAACATTTAAAAAATGTTGATAATCGTCGTTAATCTGAAAAATCAAAAATTTTAAGGAAAGGAAAGAAAAGTACAGGAAGTTGATTGGTATTAAGCGTTATGCTTTTAATGTTGTAGTATTAGTTACGTAACTCTTGTACTAGTAAAGTTGTGTGAACGTGAATCGGATCGCATAAAAAGTTTCCGGAAAAGCTATGTAGAATGAAAAATTTTAAATATTTTTTATATACTTTATACCTTTGCAAATAAGAATATGTTTGTTTATTTTTGGTTTAAAAAGGAAATTAGCGAATTTGAAAGTTTTATTGTTCCAGGAAGTGTAGCCACTTTTTGAGGCAATGGTACAGATAGCGTTTCTCTTAAATGTAGTTAACGTTAATTATAATTTGTAGGTATAATAAATGTAGATTTTGATGGAGGTATGCATGTCATGTGATTGTGTATTTTATGTTGTGTAAAATTATTAAGGTATCTACGTCACGATTATGGGGAATTGTTTTGTGTAACTTCGGTTTGATGAAGATGTACGACAGCTTTGTTAATGTAGGTAAGAGTATTTATGGCATTGTACGTTAATTTTATTGTTTTGCAATGTAATTAGTAGTTGTGTAAGATTAATTTAAGAATTAGAATAAATTACTGTACTTACTGTTAAGTTTTTCATGGCGTTTTCCATTTTTGAAAGATTTACTTTAAATTTTGGTGTCATTTTTTTAGTGAAATGGCCGTCTTAAACAATTGCATGTTTGGATTGCTTTGATAATGGTATGAAAATCTTTTATGTAATTACATTTTGAAATCATTACGGTAGTGTAGTTTTCGATTGAATCGCTTATTATTTAAGAGAAACATGTATAATTATGATAGTTTTGCTTATTTCTTAGATAATCAATCGCAAGGTGATAATCACACTCGTCCGTATGTTATATTACGTGTAGTAATTTGGGCGAGTACCGTAGCTAATAATAATTTGCATAGACGTAGTTAAACTCGATTGTAGGCTTATCGTTGGGGATATATGTCCAATAGGACTATATTTTTTATGTTAACGTCCTTTTAAAATGTAAATTGACAAATTGCTTTGTGTAGTTTCACTATGAATGTATAACGTAACGTTTATGGGCACTGTATGATAATTTTATTGTTTTTTTGTGTAATTAACAATTGTAAGACGTGAGGATAAATTAAATTACTTACAGTTAGATTTTCTCCATCGCCTTGCATTTTTATAGTTTAATTTTTACCACCACAACTCAAAATAATGTTACACTTTCAAAGTTAATGGGAAAATGGTCGTTATAAAACAATCGAATCAAGTTGCTTTGATTATATTATTGTAGATAGTTAAGTATCATACAGGGTGTAGAATTGGTTTATGTATGATAAAGATTTCGATGGTAATTAAGTACTTTACAGTAAAATGTTTATGTGTGTCTATTTGTAATTTATGGCATATATGTCCAATAGGACTGTATTTTTTATGTTAACGTCCTTTTAAAATGTAAATTGACAAATTGGTTTGTGTAGTTTTACTATGAATGTATAACGTAACGTTTATGGGCGCTGTATGATAATTTTATTGTTTTTTTGTGTAATTAACAATTGTAAGACGTGAGGATAAATTAAATTACTTACAGTTAGATTTTCTCCATCGCCTTGCATTTTTATAGTTTAATTTTTACCACCACAACTCAAAATAATGTTACTCTTTCAAAGTTAATGGGAAAATGGCCGTTATAAAACAATCGAATCAAGCTGCTTTGATCATATTTAAATATCATACAGGGTGTAGAATTGTTTCATGTATGATAAAGATTTTGATGTACAGTAAAATGTTAAATTTTTGCATCTATTCGTGTGTCTATTTGTAATTTTTTGTTCCGGAGAAATATAAATTTTTTCAATAATTTCACGGTACAAGTGACTGCGGTAAAATATAAGCATTTTACGCAAATACTAATTTCCATGTTATTTTTTCCCGAATTGTCCTGAATTCAAAATTAAACTAAGACATTAGCAGTTGCAGAATTTTTCGAGCTACAAGAAATCGATTGACATTTTTTTCTAAATTAATTAGGGAAAGAAAATATTTCGATATAGGGAAATTAACATTGAAATTTCAACATTCTAATGTGCATTATTTAAGTTTATAATTTTGTTGTATACACATGTAATCTATTTTGTTCTTTTCAACAATTAAAGCCCAGATATACAGAAAAAAAAGTGTGTTTTTCCTACAATATTTTTAACGTGGACAGGTACCTATAGCTTTCCTTTTGTATGAGCAACATAGGAAGGTAATTTATTTATTTAAAACGTCCGTTTTTGACAGGTACCTATCCATAATGGGAGAATCCGAACAATTTATTAAAAATTAAATTAAAATTGATAAAATGTACAAAGTCGGAAATAATTTTTATAAGTATTCCAAAATACATAATTGTAAACGAATTTTCGATTGATTTGTGTGCTACACTTTTGACAATTAAAAAATCGTGATATTTTTAGATTTGCGTTTACGATTCGAAGATAGAGGGCATCTCGCATAGAATATTTAATTCTCATTCAAATTAAAAAGTATAGCATTTCGTGTCGGATGATTTATTAAAAGTTAAATTCGGTAAAGCTATTAGTCACAATGTATTTTCAAAGAAAAGTAATTTTTATCGACGTAGCAAATAAATGAATTAATATTAAATTTTTTTGCGTTTGTAAAAAATCTTACTCGTGAAAGTTGTAAAACTCGAAATTTTGCAAAAAAATCGCTTCGAAGTCATGTATTTTTTTGAAACACGTTTATAAATTTGAGTTTGGCTTATCGAAAGAATTTATAGATGCGGTGTTACAGCCAAGATCAAGTTTTCACACACATAATAATTTGCATTGTCTACTATCGCTCTTACAATTATACAGTTTGCTTAAACTATCTACCAATTCTAATTTATTTCATAATTTTAATTAAAAACGTAAGTATGTCATTTGTAACTTGCTAGGGAATAAATTCATTTTAAAAGTTTTAAAATATTATCTAAAATAAATATATTGCAAAAATGTCGCTCTTTAAAGTTTTCGCCTATATGTAAATCCGCCACTGCATGTACGTTTAGTCAGTAGAACCTATAGAGATCAATGTTAGCTTATATATTTAAATTACAAAAACACATAATAAATACAAATGTACAAACTTAAATTTAATTAGAACAAATTTTTTTCAAACAAAAAAGAGGTAGAAATTTTAAAATATTTATTATATAATACAGTAATTTCATATTTAAATAAAAAAATTAATTCTTATTCATTTATTAAAAATCTAAAAATAAACATAAAACATACCTTATCTGTCACAGATAGATTTATGATAATATGAAAAATAAAATATTGATATCTATTATATTGATAATTGTTTTTACAATACCTATAATTAAAGTACTCTAATCTTTCTCGTTTAGATATTGTTTTATTTCCAAGTTGTTTTTTCCTAAGTGCCGAAATTGAAATTCTCTCGATTCAATAATTTCATATTATAAATTAAGGCATTTACGATGAATGTACCTGTAATAAAATAAGTTAAGTTATTTTTCCTTAATAGTTTGTTATTACCTTTTTAATTTATTGTTGTAGGAATCACCATTTGTCTAAACGTTGTTCAATTTAATTCATTTTTTATTCTCATTCTTTTTACGGTGATCATTTCAATTGGTTACGGTTACAGTTGTGCGATGAAGTATATAGATATTGTATTGCAGACGTTGTTCATTCGAATCTAAAAATTTGAAAAAAAGGGTATAAAAATACGTTATGTAACATGTATAATAAATTAATAGGTTGACGATTATATGCATACGAAAAATTATAAAAATTATACCTTGACAATAAAATAAAAACCATATTGCGTTGCTCATTTTTTTATTTAAAAATAATATTTATTACAAACCTACTTATATAAATATATTTTATAAATGTAAAATCTTGCAAAAATTTTTTATTCACTGGTCACTGATAAATACGAATTTTCACGTTGGACTATGATTTTCACTTATTTGTGTTACTTGTACCTATCTATTCATTCGCCTATATCTTATTTTGTATATGTCACAAATTTTTACAAAGGAAGATTAATTCGAAATAAATACTAATATCAATATAAATATTTATACTTACGCGTATAATTTAAAAAAATACATTGATTAAAATGTAATCGATTTAACAACATGTGATCGATAACATTCACCTAGTTTCGAAGCAAGAAGTAATGTCCAAAAGTTGACGATTATATGCATATGAAAATTATACCTTGCCAATAAAATAAAAACCATATTGCGTTGCTCATTTTTTTTTATTTAAAAATAATATTACAATTTAGGATATCATAAATAATATAATGTTTTGTATAAATGTAAAATCTTCTTGCAAAAGTTGTTTATTCACTGGTCACTGATATATATGAATTTTCACGTTAGACTATAATTTTCAGATATTTGTGTTACTTGTACCTATTTATTCATTCGCCTATATCCCATTTTGTACATGTCACAAATTTTTACAAAGGAAGATTAATTCGAAATAAATACTAATATCAATATAAATATTTATACTTACGCGTATAATTTAAACAAATACATTGATTAAAATGTAATCGATTTAACAACCGCACTATCAAATCACGTAACATGTGATCGGAAACATTTATCTAGTTTCGAAGCAAGAAGTAATGTCCAAAAGTTGACGATTATATGCATATGAAAATTATACCTTGGCAATAAAATAAAAACCAAATTACGTTGTTCATTTTTTTTTATTTAAAAATAATATTTATTACAATTTACGATATCATAAATAATATAATGTTATCTATTTATATAAATATATTGTATAAATGTAAAATCTTTTTGCAAAAGTTGTTTGTTCGCTGGTCACTGATAAATACGAATTTTCACGTTGGACTATGATTTTCACATTTTTATGTTACTTGTACTTATCTATTCATTCGCCTATATCCCATTTCGTACATGTCTCAAATTTCTACAAAGGAAGATTAATTCGAAATAAATATTAATATCAATATAAATATTTATACTTACGCTTATAATTTAAAAAAATACATTGATTAAAATGTAATCGATTTAACAACCGCACTACCAAATCACATAACATGTGATCGGTAACATTCACCTTGTTTCGAAGCAAGAAATAGGTAATGTCCAAAATTGGACTTACGAAAATATGCATCGAAAACTTGGCTCTGTGGATAATAATACAAGCCCAGTAACATATGTATTGGAATTTATTTTACTTATAATAAATTTAATTAAATTTATTTGATGTGCGATTTTTTTACCAGTTGACCAACAATATTTAATATTTTTAGGAATTATGTTAATTCTAAAATAAACCAAACGGAAAAGAAACGTCTATTTGTCCAATACATATGTGTCTGGACTCGTAATAGTAATAAATTCATATAAGAACGTGTCTTTTTGTACTCGACCTTTCATTGATTTATTATTGCTCGTATACATCTAGCCTCACCGATTGGTGTCACCGAGGCTAATGGTTGTACACCTATGCGGTTGTACACCGCCATCCGGGCGTAGCTGTTGTGACATTTTATAGGTCGCATGAACATGTGTCATTGAACCCGACACATTGTACTAAAGATAGAAATTGTATTATTTAATGTTTAATATGTTAGATAGTTATTTGTACATGCATACGCATAATTTCCATCAGTATTACAATGGTTCAGTTTCGAAAGCCATATGCTGACTTTCCCCAACAAAATAATAGCTAGCCCAAAACCGTGAGAGCCTACACCATTTTTCATCGGCAACCTGCAAACTTTGGAAGATACATTAGTAAGCGATAGTTTATAAGATTATTTCGAAAAATTGGCAAATACGTTAATGTTTGTTTTGTTTTTGATTTTGAAATTAAATTTCATGAACATAGACATTATGTTCGTCGAGAAAAGAGTGCCGGTAGCAGAACATCCGATGTCAATTTACAATCGTATCGATTATATAAGATTATTGGCATCGGATATTTTGGGAGCGATATTCTTTCTTGACGAGGATTTTATAGACATTAATGGAAATAATTTTATAAACCTTGCATACGTTGTCGAACAATTAAATTTACTGTATAATATTTTGACGTGCAAATAACCCATCACACGCATGTACAATGTAAATATATGATGTGGTTAAATACACTATTTCTACATTTTGGAAATATACATAAATAGGTAATGAATTCGCGTGTTTGCACATTTTTAACCGGAATAGGAAGTAAAAAAAACGAAATATCGCATTTTACTTCCGGTATGCGCCATGGTGCTCGCGTGGACTTGTTGAGGATCACGGATTGTTGGGTGACACGCGCATACCTAGCCGTTAGGCGTATACAACAATTCTTATAACATGGTTATTTAGCAATTAATCTAATATAAAAATATGAAAAATTTCTATTTCCATTACTATATTTACATATATGTACGTTATTTGAAAAATATACACGTTGTAAAAATTGTTATACCTCTTCCGTCATGAACGACCCGCACCAGTTTGGTGAGATGGCTGTTACTATTCGTAACTTTTATTAATTTAATAATTACTATGTGTAATTACAGTGAGTAGATACTATGCGTAAACTACTCGATGTGATACGGCATTTAGTACACTTTGCGTGTAACTAAATAAAGGTTACGAGTACGACACGTGTATTTTTGTCAATAATGAACATTATTCATTTGAATTTGTTCAATTGAAAATACTTTTCGCCACGATATTTCGCACTTTCGAGTTGCGATCGCTTGTAAAAATTTTAATGGAGGACGCCGTGCGCACTCTACTCATCGCCACGTATAGCTGGCCGTGACTGAATAGCGGAGAAGTTAGTAGCAACGCCACTTTATTAACCGTCTGACCCTGCGATTTGTTAATCGTCAATGCGTAGGCGAGATCGACGGGAAATTGGGTTCTTTTAAAATGAAGACCGTTACCGTCGGGTCGTTTGTCCTCGTAAACGAAAGGTAACATCGCCAGAGCGCACGTTCTTCCCTCGTAAGGGCCTACCGCGATTTTACAGTGTATTATGTTATCACCTAAATCGGTAATGAACAGGCGCGTGCCGTTCGCCAGGCCCTGTCTGACGTCTACATTTTTTATTAGAACGACGATAGAGTGCTTTTTGAGCCTTAACCTGTGAGGAGGAAATCCCGAAGGATTTTCGTCGTTTAGGAATGCGACGTCGTGTATGGCCGCGTGTACGTCCAATACGGGATTATCGACTAACGACTGGTCGGCGGACAGATACTCGCGTTCTTCGCCCGGAAGCATGTTTAAAATTTTGTCGTTTAATCGCCTGACGTCGGCGCGTCTCGCGCTCATTATTAGTTTGTTCGCGACCTCCTTTTCGACTTGAAGCGATTCGACGTTCGGATAAATGAATCGGATAAGTTCGTCCTCGCTGTTAACCAACATTTCCTGCGGTATTTGAAACTCGCCGGAGTTGTCGCTATCTTTACCGATGCGCTCGAGCATATCGACGAACTCTACCTCGTTGGCATTGACGCGTAAGTTTCTCGTAAGATTCACCTGATGGAATAGGCTAAATATTTCGGAGTTTTTCACGGAGGCCGCGACCTGTTCCGATAGACTGGAATTTTGAATTACAGGTAATAGCTGACGAAAATCACCGCCTAATAGGATAACTTTACCGGTGAACGGTAGCTTTCTCGTCTCGTTATTCGCTTCGACGTTTTTGCAAGCTTCGTTGACCATTCTAAGAACGTTTTTGTGCGCAGCATGCTTATCTCGTCGATAATTATCGCTTCCGATTTCCGAATTCTTTGCGCCATCACGCTGCCACCGGATATCGACGGAATCTTGTTGACGTCGAGGACATCTAGTGGTATGCTAAAGGCCTTGTGCACCGTCATCCCTCTGGGCAGGAGTTGGGCGGCTACTCCGGTGCTCGCCGTCATGATGACGTACCTTCTGTATTTGATGAACATGTCGATGATCGTTTTGTAAACGAACGTCTTGCCCGTGCCTCCGGCACCGTTCATGAAGACGAGTCTCGGCGTCGTGGCGTCCGACGGCGAACTTTGCATCGCTCGAACGACGATGTCTACGACGATCTTTTGCTCCTCGTTTAGGCGTAGGTAACTCGCCAAAGTGGCGTAATTGCCTATGTCTTCGGTCTCTATGGCGTCGTCGTTTCTGCGTTGTAACGGAAACTCCGCCAGTGTAGGATCAGACTCGTTTTCGCCGTCCAGTGCGCGATTTTGGCCGAAGAAAAACTCGTTTTCGTGGTCGCAAACGGCGTTGTAATTTTCCGGCATCGGAATGTGAAAGAACGCGTTGTTCGTGAAGTGATGCCCGAGCAGTCGATTGAGTAGACAAAGAGCTATGTTAATTCTTCGCGACCTTTCTATCTCGTCGTTCTGTCGCAAGTTTCTCGTGTCGTACATGTGCGGCAAAAACTCGTTCCACAAAGCGAGCGGATCGGCGACGTAACCGAGCAGTAAGATTTGGGCGAACAAATTTCTCATCGTTCTCGGATTTCCTACGTTGCTAGCTTCGAACAGGGTTCTGCGCCAGATTTCGATGTCGTCCAGAAGACCCATCAATTTTGCACATTCGACGAACGTTTTACAGGGCGTCGTGCTATTGGGAGGAGTTTTCAAATCATCCCAGCCCAGCGGGCCCTTCTTGTAAAGCAGCAGTTGATATAAGGCGAACTTTTCTGTATGATTGGGCAAAACGGGATACAAACGACCTACAATTTTTCTTTCTCGTTTTCTCTTTTGCCATCGGTTGGTCTTTTGGTTAAACCAATGCGTTTCCGGTAGTTGGGCGAAGGTGACGTTTCGAATTTCGCTTATTTGCTGTCGCGACTCTTCCAAACATTGTTTCATGAACATCTCGAGTTGCGAAAGTTTCGCGTTGCCTTCGAATATTTTCGCTTTGACTTTGTCTTCCGCGCCGCGTCTAAAATACTGCGGTCCTTCGCCTTCCAGGTGTACGTTCAGACGATAAACGGTGTGGGACATTCGAATGATGCGCCAACTGTACAGTCTCGCGTACGCCGTATCGCCGAACGATAATGACCCTTCATGATGCCTTGCGTCTCGTCGTAATCCACGACGTCGGTATTGCCCTCGGCGATCTGGACGTATGCAAAGTTTCCCATCTTGAAATGATACTTGATCAGATATTTGCAGGCAGCGTCTCCGTATGCGAATTCTACGTTCGAATGAGCACCTAACGCCAAAAGGTAAGCTGGATTGTACGGAACTACCCAAGCATTCGTTATTACTCGACCGTTTGTCGTGCGATGAAAGGTGCCGCCATCGTCGGGTGATCTGCGTTTGTATACGGCCGGTTTATCTTCGTAAATTATCGTCACGTTCGAGTATCTCTTTGGAAAACCTCTCGAACACTTTTTCTTTTCGTTTAGGCAATGAAAGTTGCAGGTGTGAATTTGCAATTTTATCACCAAATCGTGTAGCCTTCTTTGCATTTCGGCTTTTTCGCTCTTGTCACTCGCCGGAGGTAGTACCGGTATCTCCGCCGAAATGTATTCGTCGACGAATTCGGGCGTATGAGGACAATCGACCGAAATCAAGCGATGAGTGTGAGGACCGCCTCTTTTTTGGAATTCCAATGCTTCTAGAAAAGCCTTCGGTTTACCGAAAATGTGTTTCTTTTCTATAAGGTCTCGCATCATGTTAATCTTGATCGCGAATACTCTACATAATACGTCGGGACGATCGACGACGTTTTGATTTTTCATCATGCTGTTTTTGACCTCTTTCCAGGTCGGGTTGCTCGTCGTCGTAGTCATAAAAGTCGGTCTACCTATGCGTTGAAACATCGCCATCGAATCGTGGAAGTACTGCTGATACCACGCGGGAGAACCGACGACGCTTGTCGTGAGGCGCAACACTTTCCCTAACGTTTTATTCGGATCGGTTTTTCTGAGTTCTCTTTGTAAATAATCACGCACTTCCGTCGCCGTGGTGCACAAAGTGTCGTAATTTTTCTTAATAAATTCGTAGAGTTGTTGATCCACCTTGACGCTTTGATCCAACATATACTCTTGGGCTATGTTACCGTACGGAAATAAAAAGTGCGTTTCTCCCGTCGGTTCGTCGCGAATCGCACAATAGTATCTGTAGAACTCTCTCATCGAAACGTTGTCGTTCTGAACGGCTTCGTCATCGTAAAAGGCGTAAACTTCGCTAGCGTGAGTTGATTTCCCCCTAATTCCCCTGAAAATGGGGCATTTTTTACTTTTGTGTTTGTATTTTTTCGTTGTAATATAAACCTATTGGGTTTTGGATATTGCGTGCTATTTCGTTTCGTTCCATGCTATAGGTAACGTACGATTCTGTTTTAACTGTCTACCAATTCTTTATCATCTATTGATATAAATAAGAAAGTTGAGTTTTGCGCATTTGTAGTACGACTTTCTGCGTATGTATTCTGTTTATTTTTTTATTAGAGACGACGGTTAGGTTAGGTCGAAATGTGTAGTAGATTGCAGTTAGGTTAGGTCGAGATGATGGAAATTAGGTTAGGTCGAAATGGGCAGTTAGGTTAGGTCGAGATGTGTTATTGAGTTAAATCGATTTTTTTTACTTTGAACTTGATCTTGAACTTAACCTAACCTACCCTAACCATTTTACTTTGAACTTGATATTGAACTTAACCTAACCTAACCTAATCTAACCTAACCAAACGTAACTTAACACTAACTCAACCTAATCGTTCACGTTCACGAATGTCTTTTAATTGGTTTCCTTTTGCATTTCAAAATTTGTCCTCCCATCTTTCTAAAGACACCCATGAACCACTACCTACTACGTTCCGTTATCGAGATATCACGATTTAAGTGTTTTTGTGGTGTCAAATTACAAATGGCTATATCGCTGTTGTTTACCGTCCGATTTCGTTCAAATTCGGTATTAAGAGGTTGGAGAAATGAAGGCACCCGTTCCCACCCTTTCGGTACTTCTATCTCCATTCCGAAATGTTGACCATCCCATCGGTTAGATTACATCGAGAGCTTTCCAAAGATACCCATAAACCCATATCTACGACGCATCGTTCTCGAGATATCGCGTTTTAAGTGTTTTCGGTGGTGTCAAATTACAAATCGCTATATCTCCGTCATTTACCATCCGATCTCGACGAAATTTGGTATTGTGGGGTTCAGTAACTCGGGGTATCCGTTCCAGCCATTTCCGAGCTTTTATCTCCGTTCCGAACTTCCGACCCTCCCATCGGTTAGATTAAGTCCAGACCTATTTAAAAACAACCATGAACCCATACCTACGACGGTCCGTTTTCGAGATATCGCGATTTAAGTGTAACATTTAAATTTGTGTAAGATGTCATTTTTGGGGAATTTTATTTTAATGGGTTGGTTTACTGTAATCTCATTGGTGGTATGCATGGTAGACCGGAAATTCGTTCACTTCGATGTAAGCCGTAGAAGTAACAACTGTTGTTGGTGTTTACTGTCCTCGACCTCGTGTAAAATCAATTGTTCTGAATTATTCAGTGGTCATCTACCAGTTGTACATTGATTGGAGGGATTTATACGTGAAATATCGTTAGGAGAAGTTTCTACCGACGTATATTTTTGAAGAACGTATACCGTTTCGGGATTTAAAGAGGATTAGTTGGGCCAGTAGTTTGTGACTTTGCCCTTCGTTGTTAAGGGGTAAGTTCTATTTTTAAATAATCTTTGTGGATTACTTCGAAGGGATTCGTGATTTCTAAAATAACTAATTTTATGCAGCTGTTTGGCTGGTGCCGGTGGTGTATCGTTTGGCGTATTGGGGTTACTTGCTGATTGGATTTGGTTACATCTTCGTGGTATCGTGTTACTTCTACGTGGGATAACATTCGACTTCTGTTATTTGCTGTAATTTTGGCGTGTTGAAGAAATTCGTCGCTGTCAAATAAACTGTCGCCCGACGCCATCTAGTACGAGTTTGCCGTATGTCAACAATTTCGCTGCCATTTGCAATACGATTTATTATCTATTTACAAATCTACGTAACTTTGAATTGATTAACTGTAATGTGATAGTCATTAATGTAACTCCTATTTTGTGAGATTCCTTGAAATTTGAAAACCTTGTTTAATTTGTCAATATTGTAAATTTTTGCTCCTGTTAAATCATTCAAATCATTTATTGTACTCGAAATCTCCGTTTCAAAGTTTTGCTTCAATTCTCTTAACTTAAAAATTTATGTTGACCTTTTGTGCCACTTCGTTAGGGTAGTTCCAGGTAATGATTGTGTTTCAGACATGGATGTAACGGGAAGCCTCGTCCACCGAGCTCGCTGGATGGGAATGGTATTGTTGGTAAGCTTATATTAACCTATGTTACTTTTATGTGTATAGGATTTTACTTGGATAGACTTTGAGTAGTGGTACCATAACTTGTATTTTTATTTGTGTTTCATTGACTTCGCGTAGGTACGCTGAAGTAAAATTAACTTTTAGACAAAGAGATTTGAGTTGCCTATCTAATTAGAGGCTGAGTTTGCTATTGCGAGCCCTTTTGGCTATGGTTATTCCTTGTGAAATATATATTTGTTTGAGAAGATTAGCATACGTTAATACTATACTATAGTTTTGGATTAATTTTGTGACTGGTAGAACCAGTGTGCAGTATTAAAAATTATTTTGAGGGTCGATGTGTGATTTTATTATTAACAATCAGTAGTGTTTTACCTGTGTCTTTGGTATATTTCTATATTTGATACTGTAAGATTCATTGCGTGGCCGTAAATATAGTGGCGCCCTTATAAATATCATTTTTTTCCCTCAATTGTATGCGATGGCCTACGCCCACTCGCCTACCTTGCCTGAGCTACCGAGCCTTCGCTTCTAAATTTCGTTACAAGCACATTTCGGCCTGTACAGTGTGCAAAGTATATGATAAACGAACCAAAGGAATATCATTTCACGCGTAAGTATTTTTTTGAGGTTATATTGCTCTTATGTTTGTTATTGGGGCCAGTGGCGTAGGTTATTTACGTTCTCATTTTATAGATTTACGAAACGGGAACGCCACTGTTGGTGGAGGCAACTGTCATTCCTCCTTCACAACCGCGCCTAATACTATTACATTACACGCAAATTTCTATGTTCGCATTAAAAAAAATTCAGTGTATATTTTGTGTATGGGTATGAAGTTACCAATTTTTCGCTCAATCAGAGAAGGCGGCAGTGTCGTTGTGTCATCAAGTACCGTACTTGACCGTGGTCCGTGATCGATAGGTGAAGGAAAAGTGAATTTTTTTTAGCGCATTAAAAAAAATGTGCTATTGTTTGCATTTTCTCCGTCCGTCCGGACCCCACTTCTACTGTTTTAAACTACTTCTAGGGGAATGGTCCTAGAGTCCTGGAATTTTTTGCAGTAGGTGGACTATACCTTGAAGGTGTGCAAGACGGCCATCTTAAAGGGCGGGCCCCCATTAATTATTTCCTGAGATGCTGTTTTTGAAAGTAAAATGTGCATAACTTTTACATAGGACAACCAATTGGTCTTTGGTGGTGCCAAGGCCAACTGTTTAAAATGGGGGGGCGGGGGAGGGGAGGGGAGTAAACACACGTTTTACTCTTCATGGTATTCTAATGAAAGGTTTCATCGAGATCAATAAAGGAACCGTTTTTTACCAACTACTGCCCTTCTTTCTGTTCTCTTATCAAAAGACGGGGTTGGAGGGGGGGGGGCAGTGGAACTCGTTTTATTCCTCATGGTACTCTAATGAAAGGTCTCAACGAAAGGAATTAATTTGTACCAACCATAGTCCACCTCCTCGACTCCTTATCGTGATCGAATATATTCCCTTATATCTCCAGAACGGATTGTCGGAAGAGGGTACACACAAAGAGCTATTGGAGAGTCTGTAAGAAATATCCATCATTGGTGATGTCAAAACTTTAAGAGCGAATATCTCGAAAACGGTTTGTCGAAGGAAAGTGCTCTCAAAGCAAAATCTGCAGAATGGAGTGTCGGAGGATTTTCAATGTATGCCAGGTGGTCTTTAAATGTTTATGTGTAAAAGGCCTCCTCCCCTTATAAGCCAACCACTTACTAAGCTATTTCGGTTAAAGAAAATGCGCTTTTTGTGCACAATGTGTACTTGTTTAGAGATATTCGCATTTGAAGGTTTCAGCCTATGGACAGGTGCGAATTCAAGCAAGTATAATAATAAAATAACATCCGTGAAAAATACTCTAAAAATGGGCACTCTATACGTATTGAATATAGTCAATTAATACAGAGTCAATAAGTATATTGTTTACATGGCGCCGCATGGCGCTGATTTGCGCATCGAAACTTTGCGTACGAGAAACAGATCTTCTGTGCCTATATTCATACCGAAACCAACACATTTTCCGGCAGATATAATGAAAATCTATTACTAACGCACTCGTTTGTGGTGTGTATTTTCCTATAATCAAAATACGCCTGTAGGTAATTACACCTTCAGAAATATGCGCATTTTTAGCGTGAAATATGTATATTTAAAGGTTGAGGCGAAAAAGTATATTAAATTCGTGCATGAGGCAGTTCTCCTATAAAAACCGAATTTCAGTTATTTATGGTTTACTGTTTCATGCAAAATTTACATGATTATATAGAGACCTACGCAATTTATTTTTTAGACTTTCAAATAGGCACAGCAATTTAATCATTTTTCTCAAAAGCGTTTGATTATAAGTAACTGAAACAGTTAGAGGCAAAGTTGCATGCAAACTTTATGATTTACCTGATAAAAAAGTTGATATTCGATATCGGCCAAGCGTAATGCAACCTCTTCCGGGAAGTGGAGCAGCTCCTGCAACTCCTCCAGCTCTGCGCATTGACTGGTCTGCGCTGCAAGAGGAATCCTCTTCTCCAGCTCTGAAAAGGAAATTACATCGTATAGTAGCAAATGCTGCAGACCATCTACTTTAAAATTTATCTATATAATGAGAAATTAACGACTTTTCGTATAACGAACCCGCTTTTTTATTTTTACGAGGAAGTAGGGAGAGTTAGCATCGGAGGGTCTTCCATTATAATAATTTCAGTTGTACGAACCACGAGAGTAAGAGAACGAAATTATTTATGTTGCTAATCAATAAGGCATTTGTGCTGTCTGGACGTTTCCTTTCTCACAGAAATCACTTTGCAAACCCTTGAGCTAAATCTCAATTACGTCGAGGGTTTATTTATACTGGTCGTTTCAGAGTTTCAGAGACTATTAAGAATAATCTCATCTCCATTGAAGCATGAATGGATAGGATTTCAGAAAATTTGTCAAGACAAATTACCTCAACTTTAATGCGACGATGACAATGATCTATAGGTACCCTTTCTTGAGAGAAATATCGTATTATTTTTGCATATGTATCCATACGGAAATGTTTTAGTAAGCGGTAGAGCAAAGCGGGGCAAGCTTTATAGGGGAGTCCATGGTGTTCGTCTGATGTCCGTCTGACCGTGAACACGATAACTGCCAAACACTTGGACCGATTCGATTCACACTTGGCACAGTTGGCCTATACGCCACAAGCCCATTGGAAATGAGTCAAATCCAATGTGCCCTGCCGCCTTTTTAGGTCCGCTTTAGGGGTTTCTTATATAAAAATGAAGATATTTTTAAATTTAACCCTAAAATCCTAAAATAAGTGTTTAATCGGTTTTTAAGTAGACCATTTTTTACAGTTTATTATCAAAGTGTACATTCTTTACGTTTTTCTAAAACTGTCTTGAAGGTGCACATAAACAAACTGAAATCGTTTTGAAACCCTTCAATTTACCCCTGCAAGATTTTAATATTTTTGCAGTAGGTAGATACTAAATTGTTGGTATGAATTTCGTTAGTATTTTTATCTGTCATGCCACCGTTAATTGTTCTGTGCCATTTTCCTTCTATTTTGAACAATTTTTGATTGTGGCTAGTGTCAATTTTTAATTTGTTGAAAAAAAAGCAGTATTTATAAATTTAATTATTAACTGATGTAGAAATGCACTACCCCTCCTAATGGTAGAGAGGCAGACGGGGCGAGAGAGACAAAGACCTTGGAGGCGGGTTGAGGAGACGAGAACAATGAGGGAGAAAATTTTTATATGTCAATTGAGTTGCGTCTGTCTCAAACTATGCGCTTTTGTGGTATTATTCTTAGCTGGACCTGGTGATAGTAAGTTGTGATGTATTTTTCAAGGGGTGCTGATGCCCCGAAACGGAACATGGGGATAAAGGCACATTACATTAATCTAAATTAAATAATAGAGTAGTGTGTTTGGGCCAGGATATTAAGGTTGCCAAGTAAGGGAAAGCGCTGTAGCCTATAGTGGGGACGGATATGGCCAATTAAGGGACATGGCGAACGAGGAAGATCCCTAGACCCCACGAATGGCTTTAACACGGAATCCATGGAACCGAGTGTGGATTTGCTAAGGAGACTTGAATATAGGATAATCTACAGTTACGTAGCGGATTTAGGGCCGGTATTTCCATCTCGGGATAAAGTCCAGTATAAGATATCTTCCAGGTAAACCGACAGTTAGCGTCGCTTCGGGTATTTCGAACCTCGTTTAAATATTATCGGCAGGATAAGCTCTAGATAAAGTTATTGGGTACATTTTCTGCAGTTACCAACATAACCCCAAGATATTGCGTCAAATGTCTAGTAGACTGGTGACGTTTTAAAAATTTGCGAAATTACCAACCGTACCTATACTAAATAGGAAGAAAGAAATTGAAATAGAAGTACGCATCTACGCAAATACATACCTACTATGTTTTCTTGAAGGATATAGGTAGCCTATTTTAGATTCCAAATGGATCAAGATATTCTTGACGTTGACACAAGCACACGATTTTCAGATGTGCTGAAATTAGCAGTTCTTTTCTTTCTACGCGGTGCATTTAGATAACGATTTTGGTTCATGTTCAGAGTACTCATAAGTAAAGCTTATTCTGTAATTTACCTTTGACAAGTATATTACAAGTCACTAAATTTCTTTCAAAAACAAAAGCATTCGTTCAAATTGTCAGGTAGTGAGCTATCTTGCTCTAACATATGGCCCTGCCGTTCGCTATCTTTTTCTATTACATACGTCTAAAATCGGCAACATTGGCTATGGTTAGGTAGCTATCTACGGGATATATTTATACCGCACGCTGATGGAAATACCCGCAGATAGATAAACGGAAGATATCGGGCGGTATAAGTTATTTTGCAGGTACGAATCTAGTACTTTATCCGAAGATGGAAATACCGGCCCTTATACAGACAAACCAAAAGGAGGAGCGACAAATTTAATTGTAAGCGCGGGGGTGTCACAGCCCATAGGGTAAGTTTTTGGACCCCAGTTATGGAATGTTATGTACGAAGGGGTGTTTACATTGCAATACTTTGAAGTGTGCTTCATCGACAACATTAAAGTTGTAGTGACAAGGCGATTGCTAAAGGTAGCGAAACAAAAACTAGACGGATGGATGAGGGCGCGGAGGCTGAGTCTAGGCCTAGCAAAAACAACAAGTTAAAAAGTAATCGTAAACGATTTACATAAAGCGCATTTCCACTTGCATTCATTTCCCATTTGTAAGATGCAACTTCTGTTAAAATCGTAAAAATCCCGCCACAAATATGAAAGATAGCGTTGCACATGGGCAATCCATTGTTGACGTGCTACTTCAATTTCAGTTTATGAGAAGAATTTCATTTCAATGCTTTTCGAAATAAGAAAGTTGGAACTGCGCATGCGCAAACCTAAATTTTAAAACTAATGTTAGATTTTCCTTTGTTCCAAGCGCCTAAGTATCAAATTTCAGTTAAATGGTGCCATAGATAAAAAAGATGGCACTGCGCATGCGCAAAAGAAAATTTT